>NC_141765.1:17431558-17754058 GCF_982258835.1 Parasteatoda tepidariorum
TAGTTTTTATAAAATAAATTATCTTTTGATAGGTAATGATGTACATAATATTTCATATAAATACCACCTGTTTTTTGGGATTATCTTTTTATCACCAAGTTCTGGTGTTTGTTAGAATGCAATCAACACAGAGATGTACATGGAATAATGGGATAATCATATGTATAGTGTATGTAGGTGAGATTGTATTGGAGGTAGAGATTTGCGATTTTGATAATATTTATGACAGTTTTGAAATTGTACACATCAAGGTGTCTAAAACTAGCATAAAAAATTTACACTATTTCTTAGTTAACACTTCTTTGATTGTCCTTTTAAACTTTTACAGTAGGGAACCGATTATCCGGAACGATCGGGACCATCGCTATTCCGGATAACTGATTTTTCCGGTTTTCTGAATCGCTACAAAAAGCCGTTTTTTTTATTGTTAAACCCAACTAAAAAAATTTTTTTTTGGAAATAATCTTAAAAAGAAGAAAAAAACAATGGAGTAATACACTAATGATTATTTCCAAAATGATGGTAAGGTAAACAAAAAAGAAAGAAAAATCCTAAAATCTTATGAGGGAATTTTTTTTTTTTTTTTTAAAAATGGCGGGAAATTGTAGCGAATTTCGTTCCGGTTTTTTGGTTTTCTGATTTCCGGATAACGGGTTCTGTACTGTACTTTGTTTCGTAGAAAGGTGGCTTGTCTTTCAATTTATAATTTAAAAAAATTCCAAAAACAAAAAATTTGAAGACTTTAAAAATTTTTTTGCTTTAATTTTCCTTCCTGACTGTTAACTATTATTTGTCCATAAAATATGTCCCGATAGAATCAATTTGATTGATATAAGACAGTCTTGATATCGTTAATGAGTGAGTCAAATGCAGTAAAATTAAATTGAGCATGACATTATTACCACACACGAATTTTGAATCAAGCCAATTCTGTCTTATACACCTTTTTTTTAATGGAAATTCAGATTTTTTAATACTATTTTATTATGCACGAATTTCGAATCGTGTAGATTCTTTCATAAACCCATGTGACTTTTTAATCGTTTTATGATATGTTTTTATCATCATCGTTTTATCATATATTTCAACCAAGTAGTAATATTTTTTAATATCTTATAGAGAGACCTGAATTTCAATTGTACATTTGTGTAATTATTTTTGGATCACCTCAAATTGTGCTGAGTATTTTACATTGTCTTGCATTTTTGGCAGCTATTGCTAGAAATTTCTAAAAGGTATTTAAAATAAAATTTTTATTTCCAATTTTATTACAAGAAAATTTAGAAATGCACACTTAATTCTATCAGGACACGTTTCTCATGATTTGTTTTTCGTTTCTCGGGAATTGTAGTAGATTTCTATTAGGGATGTAATGAATATCCGGCCCTTTTGCGAAATATTCAGTAGGCGGAATATTTGGCAAGTACCTACTATTTGTAAAATTACTTAAAAAAATTTTTTTGGGGGAAAATTTTAATAGATTTAATAAAGAATACTTTAAAATCATTATTTTTACGGTACATTATTAGAAATAAGTTTTACACACATTAAGTTCTAAAACTTGCTAATTTATGTTCTGAAAGACACATGGGAAAGTGAAATTTGAATCCAGAGTACTTGATACTGAACCATGAGTTTTGTAACACTGATTTTTTTTGCTTTTTTTCATTATATTCAAGCAAGTTAATTTCATTATTTTTTCAACACTTTTAAAAATTGAGAACTCTTTTTTGTTTGTTTTATATTTTCTTGTTTTAACTAAAGTGAGGCGTGTTAACGGAGCAGTTCTAATAGACTTTATTCTTTTATCGTTCCTTTTTTCATGATGGTAAGACAGATAACTAGTAACATAGAAAACTATGATTTTCGAGGTTAAAGTTGTGTTTCAGAACAATTTATTTTTCTGTTTCTTTTTTGATTTTCTTTTATCACTGTTTTTATTATGACGGCATTTTTTAAGGAGCGTTTCTAATAACGTTATTCGTTCATGGTTACTTTTTCTAAAAATACAGCAATGAGGAAATGTTATAAATTAAGATTTTTAGCTTTAAATCCTTTGTTAAAAATTAAGAACGATTCTTTTTTGTTTTTATCTGGCTCTTTCTTTTTCAAGAAACTTATGATTTTATAGACATTTTAATGTAACTAAGAAATTAAGAGGGTTTCTATTAGACTTTAATCTTCACTTTTTCTTAAAAATACGGTAATTAAAAAACTGAAAGGCTTAGCTTTTGTACGTAATCTATGTTTTCTATAGACATTTTTATGATAGCACTGTAGTATTTCTGATAGACACTATCTCTTTTAATGTTTTATAGATATTTCTTTTCCCAGGAAATATTATTTTTAGCATTAAAGTTTTGTTTTAAAAATTAAGAAGTTTTTTTTTTTCTATATTTTTTTAAACTTCAGAACTTAAGTTTTTTTTTTATCTTAAATATTTCTAATTATCTTATTTATACATTTCTATTAACATTTTTTTCCCCTTCACTCTATATGAATAAATACAGCTAAGTTCTGATTATATTTCATTAATGACTAAACTTATTTCTATATAAAAATAATTATGAACGATTTTTTTGAAAAGAAAAATGTTGCTGAATTCGGTTTTATTATTCGGCCGAATTTTTGGTATTTTGCCAAATCACTATTCTAACATCCCTAATTTCTATTTGATTTTTTAAAATCTTGTTATTTTTAATACTATGAGGTGCATAAGAATTTCCAATAGGGCAGTGAGTTTTCAACACATCTGATACATGCCTATTCGTATCCTGCACTCTCTTGTCTATCATTTTTTGGGTAATTATCAACTACTGATTTCTACATAGTTATTAAAATCCCGTTTTTTATCTAATTTTTTTACAATAAACAAATTTCAAATAGCAAATTTTTATATGTTTGATTCGGTGTGATTCCAACTTAATTCACTTTTTACAACAGCCATTTTTGTTGCAATTACTATATGATTTTTAAAATCCTGTAATAAATTCGTCTACCATATTTCATTGACTCTATATTAAATTCACGTGAATCTTTACAAGTTCAATTTGTGCAAATTCTCTCGTAAATTCACTGTCCTGGCGATCGTTTTCTTAACAAGTCAGTGTTCTGGATTTGTTATTTGTGCTCGGAATTTTAAAATCCAGATTTTTTCTTTTAGTTAAAATATTATTAAAACAACATTTTTCTAATACAATATAACATACATTTGAGTAATCTTAAAAAAGGAAGGAAGAGTTTAACAGATTTCAACATGAAAAAGATATGAATCTCAACACGGAATGGCAGAAAACAGGACAAAAATACAGAACAGTTGGCAGCTATATGAAACAGTAACTTAAAGGAGGAAAAATTTCATCCTTGTAATAAGAAGTTTTCTATGGTAAAAAATTAATTATATAAAGTTGTTATAATTATCCTTTGGCTAAGACGTTTGAAATTTGGTTGATACTTTTGAGATTTGGCTGATTCATTGGCTAATAATTTGAAGTCCTTTGAGTGGACCCTGCTTCTGAAGGGCTTTAACCCAAATCAAGCCATAAACTTATGATGATCAGATGTAATTAGATCTAGAGGTTAGAATGTTAAAAATTGATAAAAGAAATTATAAAATTATTTTTCTTTTTCTAATTCAGATGTTTTAATAATTAGGAGATGACTTATACATTAAAAATTAAATGAGTGAATAGATAAACCTTTAATGTGCGAAAGAAGCTTATATGTTTTTCTGTTAGAATAGAATAGCATATTTATATTTGAAAGCAAGCTTAAATTTTAGTTTCTTGGATTTAAAGATTCCTTACAGAAAATTCATTGCCATACAACTTATCAAACATTTAATTAAAAAATAAATAGAACTAAGAAGTTGTGAGGCTGGTGTTAAATGACAAAAAGAGGCAGTGGCAATTACTGCAACTGCTACTCTTAACTTTATTTATCTTTGTATTTTTTTATTGCTCATTCTTTAATTTTTTTTTCTATCTTTAACATGATTTGCATTTTTAAATTTCTATTTTATCATTATAATCTTATCCTTCAATCATTGCCACCTTTTTCTAAAAGATATTTATAATTAAACTTTCCTTTGGAAATAATTCTTTTAGGGATTTGTTTTCTATTTTTGTTATTCCTCTACCCGTTTCATAGCAAATTGATAAGGTGTGTCAAAGACGAAATACTGCATCTGTTCTTTCCAGCAGCAAAATAAATAAATAAATAAAAAATCAAATATCTGCCTATAGTTAGAGGAGTTCCTTTTCATCAATAATTAAATCTACTTTACGGCCTCAATAATTTATGAGTTATTAATTTATTTATGGTTTATATTAAAGAATTATTAATTTATGGTTTTGATTTTGTAAAATTTAATGTCCTTACCAAATTAATTTATGTTTTTCATAATTATTGAAGTCACAATCTCTAAAACTTAAATGTTTTTGAAAATTTCAAAATATACTGAATATATATTAATAAAAATTTTCCTTAAAAAATAATAGTATTAATTACAGAAATAAGTCAATTTTTTGCCCACTGTTCAATTTTGACATTTGTATCAGTTTTTGCCTTTAAGTCGTTTTTATTTTTTCAGAAATTTTCAAATATATGTAAATTAAAAAAGTTCAGAAGAACCCAATAGTTTGATGATTTTTAATTAAACTATACACAATAAAAGTCTACAAATGTTACATCCGAAATGGTGGAATTGCCGTTAACTAAATATTTATAAACACTTGTCAAAGTGTTCATTTTGGTACTCTTGAGGGAAAATTTTCTCAATGGTACTTACTTCAAAATAATCATCAACAATCATTATTTAAGTAACTTCTAGGCAGTAAGTAGAATGCAAGAAATTAAAAAAATAAATAAATAAAACTTATAAAAAGAAACAAATTGAAAGGGTATACATAAAGCCACACCCAGCAGAACCATTACATATCTTTTCGGTTTAATTTTTATAAATTCAAAAACCTTTTGGTGCTTTGGCAATTGTAGTTGTTACATAATACTGACATGGAAATTTTCCTACTCTTTTGGAATTTACCTCAAATAAAAATATTTACTGTATACAAAGTCCATTTAATTTTTCTTTATCTGTAAAATTCAAAACTGCAAAACCTCCCCTTTTAACATCAGTTTATATTCATCTTTAAAGAGTAAATACATATTGTAAGGACTTTAGCAGAAGAATTTAGAAAGAATATCCACTTAGATATTAAAGAGCAAAAATTTTCATGATTCAATTTAAACATTTGACTCAGGTCACATGGCTACCAACCATTGTGTCAATTTTCATAATTTTTTTAAACCTTTTAGTTAAATAAAAACAAACATAACTGAAAATTTATATTTTGTAACAATATATTGTTTGCATCAGCAAAACAGGTGTGATTTTATGCAAATAAGTATACAGTTTATATACTCACGGTTCAGCTTCAATTGATTTTAATTTAGCTACATAATTAGAAGGTATGTAACCTTCCTTTTTAGTAGCTTTAGATCGGGCAAACCACCAGTCTCCTTGAGTGTCATTTAAAATTTCTAAATGTTCTCCTTTTTTAAAACTCAAATCTTCGTCTGTTCGAGCATCATAGTCATACAAGGCAACAAATACTTTGGCACTATGGCCTAGTAGATTGTCAGAATCAATCGGAACAGGTGGTAAGATTGGTCCACTCCTAGCTATTGCATCTGGATGTCTGATACTTGTAGGTTCATGAGACTGAACAGGCACAAGCATACTTATCTGTACTGGTCCGTTATCATTGTTTCTTTCAGACAAGTTCGGACCGCTCTGTTCTCCTTTTTTAACAGTTTTGTTGGTTCGGCTAAAACAATTTCCCATTTTTTTTTTTTTTTTATATTATAAAACAGAAACTGTTTCAAACTATTCAATGTAAGGAGTTTGTTGTGACGATTAGATTTATAAAAACAAAACAATACTCATAATTATCAACACAAACAATCAATCCGACACACAAACTCGTCTATTAGTTCAGTCTGAAGTGTAAAAGAATTGGACATTATTTTTTACATTATATTAGTTAACCTTAAAAGTTCATTAATTATTATAAATATCCCTATTAATTCGGACACGGAAAATTTTTTTTGTGGCAACAACATAAGATTTTTGTTGCCAGATCTGAAGCATCGATATATCTAAACACACCCACTAAAGAACTGTTCCCTTTGCGTATAATAAATTCGTGGATGCGAGTTCAGAGATGCAAATGAAAATCTGAAACCAATCGCAATTCACGCTCTCGTTTGCATCTCCTCAAATGCATGTTTGCGAATTTCTTACTTGCAGTGAAAAATTCATGCAAGTAAAAAAAGTGATACATTTCTGATCATCTTTCAAGTACTTTCTTCTCAGGTGTAAAAGTTAACAAAAATAGGTATCTGTAAACGTATTTATGAAATAGCGGGACAGAGCGGGACATTTTAATGTACTAGGTAGAAATTTATGCTTTCTTTTTATTTAAGTTAAGTGAATTATATTGTTTGTCAGTTTACAAATTTATATTGATATTTTTCATATTTAAGATCAGTTTTTTTTGTAATTTCTCATAAATAACGTGATGATATTTTTAAATGTTACTTTTGATTTCACGAATTACTTGATTATTAGTACAATATACTGCCTGCTAATTATTTCCAAAGAACAGAATTTATATTTTATTATTAATATTTTTTTGGTGGAAAATTGTGAAGAAAGTAATTTTCCTTATTCGCTTTTTCATTTTAAATTTTCAGAAATAGCGAAATTCTTCAAAAAGAAATCAAACGACTATTAGAAAAAGTTCTTATCAAAATTAATTGTTTGACAATAAACAAAAGAGGATTAATTCTCTCCAGAATGGCGCTTCATGCTTCGTTTTCTTAATTTCATTCTTTATCTTTCTCATTGAGATTAATACATAGTTCTACAAAATTCATAATAGATTAAATTAATGTTCTACAATGCTGAAGTAATTATACAAAAACACTGTATAACAACACTGAAATAATTAATATATACAAGGTAGAGTAATCTATGGTTTATTATTGCTATGTCTCTTATCTGATATAAAAATCTTTCTTGCACCTGTTAGATTTGATTTGATTCCCCCATTACCAAAAAAAAAAATCAAATTTTAAATTAAGCTCTTTTCTGGTTAAGTACTAAATTATGGAAAGCATAACGGAACTGAAACCACTTCAACAAGTACCACAGTTGATGCTTACAGGTGGCATTTTCGATTTAGAAAGTTCATTTTCTTTATTTAATCAGTCACTTTCAAATAATGTTTAGTTCCAAAGAAAAGATATAAACCATATTCTACAGGCTTCTGTTTAGAAGAAATTTGGGTCCGTTCACAAAATATCTTTCCATAAAAATGGACCCACAAAATAATTCATCTTTTAATCGGACCCTTCACAAATTTGTTTATCTTCATTATTGTTTTGTCAATCGAATAAACCAGGGATAGGCAAACTTTTTGGTTGCGGGCAAACAATCGAGAGAAAAAGTTTGGTGGGCCAATTAGAAACACTCTTAATAAACCAATTAAAAAAAAGTATATAGGTAAAAAAAGTACAAATTTTAATTTAAATATTTAATGAGATGAATGAAATTGCAATTTCATTTTTAAAAGTTCCTTATATTAAGATGTGCTTATTTTAAGGAATGACGCAAAATGCTTGTCTGTTAGTCTAGTTTTGAAAGGATTTTTTCTAAGGTTCATAGTTGAAAACACTTGTTCACATATATAAGATGTAGCAAACATAGCAATGATTTTCTGGGCATGAGATATTAAATTTTGGAAACTAGTTTTTGGTAATGATTTGTAAAACTCAAACTTTGGCTTATTTAGAAACAACTGCTTCGGATGCTTGTTATTGCAAGTCAATTAATTCAAGCTGCAAATCCGACCTTACTGTTTCACAATTTACGTTAAAAGTCAAGGTAATTCTGTTTGAATTGCACTGAAATCTGCGTTAAAATTCAAAATGGAGTTTTTTCAAGCCATCTTGATAATTCTTAATCTTTTCCTTATTTACTGAGGGTATTGACTTTAACCCCGAGAAATAACTCATTCTTAGCTAGCTGCCCAGCAAACAGTTTCAGCTTCAGTTTAAAAGCTTTGAGATGGGCCCAGATATCATTGATAAATTGATTTTTCCCTTGCATCTTAATATTCAAGTTGTTTATATGACGAAGAAGATCTGTGAGAAATGCAAAGTCTGAAAGCCATTCTGTATCTTCTAATATTTCACACTTTACTGAAGACTGTTTCTCATAGAAAAACGACACAATGTCGTCTTTCAGCAGTCAAACTCGCTCGAAAATACACCCGGCACTAAGCCATCTTACTTTCGTGTAATACAGTACATCAGAATATTCAGATTGCACGGACTGAAGAAAATATCGGAATTGCCTGCGATTTTGTATGCCCACAAAATCGAATAGTATTAACAAGATTTACTACTGCTTCAAGCATAGGTTTCATATTTAATACCGATTTACACAGAGCATCTTCGTGTATAACGTAATGTAGAAAACTAACATTATTCCCGGTATAGTTCTGATTAAAGAGTCCAACAAATACAGATTATCTTTTTTTTCTATCATATTTTGTACCCCATCAGTCGAAATATTACATATTTTTGTTATGCCCACTTTCAAAGTTAAAAATCCTTCCTGAAACTCACGAAAAATATTACATCTCGTGGTAGTTCCCTTTAAAGAATGCATGCGCGCCAGTTATTCCATAATTTCAAAGTTCTCATCAACACCTCTTATAATTAATACTAAGCAGTATCAATTATATCAGTGCTTTCATCCATTGCTATTGCGCAAAATTTAAATTGTGCAATTTTTGATATCAAGATTGTGACGTAAAATTTTTATAGATGACTTCGATTCTAGAAGTCACTGTTTTTCGCAACAAGCTTACAGCCTCAAAATTATTGTTCATGTCTGGACATAAATCATCACAAACTTGGAGCACACACTGTTTAACAAACTCCCCACCCCATCACCAAGAGATTTATTATTTTTAGCAATATTATATGCTACTATGTAACTTGCATGCATAACTGCTTCTTGGACACTGTTCATCATGAAAATATTTTGTCGGCCTGCAGACATTGCTTCGTAGTTGGCATTCTTGTGCTTGGCTGTAAAATGTCGGTTAGGGTTGTATTCATTAAGATCAGCTACAGCTTTATTGCAGATAAGACATACTGGTTTATCTTTTACAACTGTAAAAAAACGTTTCCAAGTCCATTCATCATTGAACGCATGGTACTCTGAATCAACTTAGTGTTTTTTGGTAGCTATTTTAGGGTCAACAATTTTTTCAAATAACTCAAAAAAGCACTGGCCATTTTATGCATTTAATAATTTTACTATTATTTACAATGATGTTATATGTGTGCAATATTTCCATACGCAATAAATAATGTTAGAACTCACGCTGACAGAAAAATCCGCTCATTGTAGCCTAAAATGCGCAGTCTGCCACGTGTGAAGTACAATTCACCTATATTAAATTCCATATGTCCTCGAGAAAGACAAGTGCTCATTGGAGCCAATGTACGGCTATTCTGTAAAGAGCTTTTGCTTTCAACATTTTACCAATTGAAGTTGTCTGTGCTAACTATTTCCATCAATTTATGTTTTGTAGAAGAAAAATAGAGAAAGTAAAAAGGTCATCAGTACTTTGTTAAAAAAGAAAAAGCAAAAATAGCTTTAAACAAAGTGGGCAAGAAAATGGATGTACAGTACAGAACCCGTTATCCGGAAATCAGAAAACCGGAAAGCCAAAAAACCGGAACGAAATTCGATAAATTTTCCCGCCATTTTTTTAAAAAAAAATGTTTTTTTCCTCATAAGATTTTAGGATTTTTCTTTCTTTTTGAAAGATGTTTACCTTACCATCGTTTTGGAAATAATCATTAGTGTATTACTTCATCGTTTTCTCTTCTTTTTAAGATTATTTCCAAATATATTTTTTTTACTTGGGTTTACAATAAAGAAACGGCTTTTTGTGGCGATTCAGAAAACCGGAAAAATCAATTATCCGGAATAGCGATGGTCCCGATCGTTCCGGATAATCGGTTCCCTACTGTATGATGTATATTGTTTATATTTGCCACTGATCGGCTAGTTAAAATTCTGTCCGCGGGCTGAATAAAGCCGTAGTTTGCCCATCCCTGGGATAATTCCTTCCCGAAGGGGGGGAACGGTTCGAAACGAACTAAGTTTCCTTAAGTTTAAATTCCAAATGTAGTATTCTAGGAAAATATTTCTACTTTTGCAAACATCGTGTGCACATTCTTATTGATATTAAATGAAATTTTTTTTTGAAATAAATAATTGATCAATTTATAATTATAATAAATAAAATTAATTAATAGAATGTTATCTAAATAAAAATTAATTTCTGGCAATTTTTTAAATAAAATATTATAAATTTAAGAATTATTTAAATGTGCTTAATGCATAACACATTAAAAGTGATACATAACTAAGTTGTGTTTTTAAAATGTTTTTAAAATATATCATGTTATTTAATATATGTAAGTGTTATTTAAAATATTTCAATTGTAATTATTAAAAATGTGAGTGATTTTGTTACCGCTATTCATCTAAAATGAATATTCTCTGTTGAGCAGTATAGGCTAAATACCAAATATTCGTATGTTGCATCTCTAATTTATTAGCAGAAATTGTTGAGCAGAGTTTTGTATCTATTTACAATTTAAAAACTTCCTGAAAAGAGTTTTAGCAATTTTTGCAATAACAGGACCCTATTTGCTCAAATTCGCAGAGGCAGGATCCTGGTTGAAAGAATGTGACTTAACTCTTTATTTTATATTCACAAATTATGAGTAGTTTTTTTTTTGACAATTTTACAAAAACTGAACCTTTCACAAAATGTCTGGACAGACCCCTGTTCTATAATACTTCAATATTTATTCATACTGTTTAAGGACTGAAATAATTATGAATAATTTACATTGGATGATGTTTTGAGACTGCACAATTTTCGATTGAATATCAAATAGTTTTATAGTTTCTGAGAAACTGTCATTATCAGTCTCCTTATCCCTCTTTGTAAATCCTTTTCTCATACTATATAAGTTCTAGGAGTATGGTTAGTCCAACAATGCATCATTCGAACTCTAGTATCGAATTTGATTGCTTTTGTAAGATGAATTGTTAAGATTGGAGTTTTCCCTTTAATTTGTTCAAAAATAAGGGTGTGTCTGCTTGTAATGTTTAAGGTTATATTGTTCTTTAGTAATCTGGAATATCAGGTAGCCAGAAAGTCTGCTTGTATTGTTCTTTTTAGTAATCTAGAAATATCAGGTAACCAGAAGAATATCCGTCACTAGGATCTGAATAGTTGGAACCTTACTATATAATTAAATATTACTAACAATTTTTTTATTATTTTAGAAATTCGAATTAATAAGTAACAGTAAAAGGAAACAGTCTGTTAATGTTACTACTTAAAGTTTTCAAAACATTTTAAGAACATCATTTGACACAATATTAGTTGGTATAGATAATAATTTTAGAAAATTATTATTTGAGTTTTTGACATTGCTGGGGTACTCTCAAGATTGAATAAACATCCCCTTCAAATTTAAAAAATCTTTCTATTTTCAAAAACTACAAAAATATATATATAAAATTTGTATTTAAATGATAAATTTTTAGCTATATCTGAACTATCTCTTACTGTTAGGAATATTTTGTACAACAATATTTTCAAAAGACAAAATTGACTTTCTGTAAAAAAAATTAACATTAATGAGGGGGAAATAAAACACTGAAAAATTATAGCCTCTTTAAGATCACAATGCAAAACTGACAAAAGTTCTGCTTTTGTGTTCTTTTTAACCTCAGAATCACTCACACCATATAAAGGAGATCAGCAAGCAAGTTTCTGTCTTGAGTAAAAAATAGTAGTCACCACCCAAAAATCTGAGGCTGGCCCTAGAATTGAATATCAAATCCATTGCTCCTCTCTGGCTTGCTGATTTCTTTGGTCAGTTCGTGTTGTCAGCTTCGTTTGGTTTTGATTTCTAATAAAAGAAAAATGAATGATCATTGTGATGCATCATATTTGGATGAAATAAATTATCTTATTTAATATAAATAAGGCTAAATACTTTTTTTTAATTTTCATTCATAATTTATATGATTACATTTGATCAAATAAAATGGGAAATTCCTCCCCTTTCTCTCTCCTTTTTTTTTTTTTTTTTTTGAAATAAGAAAAAAAAAAATATCTTTTCATGACATGAAAAAATTACTTTTTCTTTGTACTATTATATCAGATGATGCATAAATTAAAAGAAGAAATATTTTTTAAAAATAGAAATGAAGGATTAAAAGTTACCACAAATACATAGTGTAAACAATCTCTTTATAAATACTCAGTAAAATTTTAAATCAATATTACTTTTTTTTAATCAAGCTGATTTATGTCAACATACTCTGCATAAAATGGCATAAAAAGTTTATTCATAGTAACTTATAAGCTTTTTATTTTAATTCTTGAAATTGTTACCTGCAACTTTAAATCTTTGTAATAAGCTATATGAAATGCCTTGAAAATTTTGACTCATAATTTGAAACAATTTCGTTGTCACTGGCCTAGTTCTTGGCTACACTTGAAAAGTACTCGTTTAGTTAATATGATTGATTTAAGCCGTGATGGCGCTGGGGATAATTCACTCATTTCCCAATAAGGTGACCCGGGTTCAAATCCAAAAAATGGCTGGTCGATACGAATTTGGCACTTGTCACACTATGACCAAAGTGCTGGCGTAAAATATCCTCAGTTGTAGATGGAATCGTGGGTTAGAGTGCCCTTGCCAACAGACTAACTGTAAGAGGTTTTCGTGTTTGCCTCCAAGTAATGCAAATGCGGGTTAGTTCCATTAAAAAGTCCTTCACAAAGGCAAATTTCTCTCAATACTTGATCCAGAAATTCTGTTGTCTTTTGGATTGGGTTCTAAATTACAAGGCTAAAGAGTTGACATTGATTGTCAAAAAACTCAAATTGTGTCGGATGTTTAACGATGATTTTAAGAAATAAAGTATGATTGGTTTCCTAAACTTTATATATTTTTTCCTCCCACAGTAATCACAATGAGTGAAAAAAAGGAAATTCCTCCTAAAGTTTTTCAAGAAATGGTGAAGGTAATTTTGAACATATTTATTTTTATTTGATAATAATCATCGTAAACGCTGGGAAAATGTCATGGCTACACCTAATAGCTTCTCTATTTTTTGTAGTCAGTAAGTCTTTTCTTGAACTTTTCTGTCCTTCAAGAATTTTTATCTGTTCACACTATAATACATAGCCTACATACACATAAATTTATTATCACTTATATATTTACAAGAACAAGACCTAGGCAGAATTAATCCTATTAAAAACATTATGAATAAATTTTTCACAAGATAAGGACCATTCCCAAAAAAATCTGCCCGAACTCTGATTTTTGTATTTTTCTATGAAATCGTGAAAAAATTATTTCCTTTTTAAAAAGAAGTGAGGTTTGAGCCTAAATGGTCAAATATGTAGAGCCTAAAGCTTGCAACATTTGACTATAGATAAGGAATCATCATATTATTTGTATAAAAATAAGTCTTATTTTTAAAAATAAAATTAATTATAAATGGATTTTTTTTTCAATTTCAAGAAAACAGGACCCTTTACAAAAAGTCTGGAATAACCCCCATTTATGCCACATGGACAAAAACTTTATTTCTTGTCTAAATATGAAATATGCATTTGTGAAGAAAAATTACTCTAGAATTTAAATTTCTGTGATGGGTCTAAAAATGGATATAATTTCTTTATGTCCATTTTGGTCTAAGCAAAACAAATGCCAACCTTTATTCTTAAAATGCACTTAATAAATTCAACAAAATTGAGCTTGATGCTTTTTGAACTATTTATTCCAAACATTTAAATGTTATGTTTTTTAAACATCATAAATAAGAAAAAATTTATTTTTCAAGTGAAAGTACTTACAATTTAAGAGAGAAGGATCCTGTATCTATAGTCAAATTTTAAAATTCTCTACTTATGATATTGAACCATTTAGGTTTGAAAACACCTTTTTTTATTATTAATTTAAAGACTTGAATACATGATTTAACTTCAGAAAAAAATTATATATGTTATTTCCTTTTCAAATAGAAACTTTTTAATAAATAATAATTTGTGAAATACAAAAAATTTTAGAGTCTGCAACAAGAATTTAATTTCTGAAATTCTCAATACCTCCTAAATAATAATAAAAACTGAAAACAAATAGCGTTTTCTCCTAGTTTTAACATTTAACCTGTGATATTTATTTAAAAAAAAACATTTATGAGATAAGTGGAATAGCACCTTCTCATTAAATAATCAAGAAAATTGTCATTTCTCCTTTTTAATTCTTATATTATATTGTGGTTGTTATCACATTTTTTTACTGTTTTCTGACCGACACAATATGACAAGAGGCACTTTAACTTGACTGTATTCTTTTTTATGGTAGGAACATTTGCCCAATCTGGATTGACTGTTCCGACTAGCTTGGACTACTGGTATTCCACTATGCATAAATTTGCAATCTGCTCTAACCTAATCCTCTCATTTGAAAAGCTGAACTTGTCAAGAATGCATTGTACTCAGATGGGTATAATAAAAAAGCAAGGTATAACTACCCATAATGGTTATTGAAAATTTAAATAAATTCTTGATAGATCTATCAAGATGTATCTATACAACTAGTTTCAGTGAAGTAAAGAAAATTTTTAAGGAATTGATTTGTTACTTGTCTGTCGGAATTTTGTTGAAATTTTTTTTGCATTGCTATGCATTTTTGATAAAGTTTCATTAACTCACATTTCTGATAAAGTTCACAAAAGTAATTATAAAAATAGATTTTTAAAATTAAAAATATTGCAACTAAGTATTGTTTTTCTCTGGCCACTAAAGTATGTGATTTTCATGATCATAAATAAATACTGTTCAACTTAAACTAAAACCTCCTAACTTAACTAACATTTGCTAACTTTTAAAAAAAATAATCTATGTTTGTACATCAAACATTTGTCCTACCGCCAGATTTAAGAATAGGTCATTTTTAAGCTTACAAAATTCAAATACACTCAAATGCACATTTCATAATTCTGTCATTTAATTATTATTTATTTGAACCTAAATAAAATTTGTGACCAGCTTCCAATTTCAATACTATCATGGTTCTTAAGTCTGTTTGTTTTTATTTTAGAGAAGGTCTAGTGATACAAGAATGATGTTTACTTCTTTCTCACCTACGAGTAGCATTTCTCAATCCACACCCACATCTGGTAAAAAAAGACCCATTTGTGATGATAATTTCAGGGTTTCTAAACTTAAAACACCTAGTTGCTCTGATTCATTGGAAAAAGACACCATCTATACAAAAGAAATGATTGAAAAATGTGATAATAAAGAAGAACTGCTGAAAATGTATGGAAATTTAAAGAGAAACAACCTGGAGCTAGAGAAAAAGCTGCAGAAATTGCAACTAGTCAAAAAGCATCATTCTAAAGTAAGTTATCTATGCTTTATATTTTTACACATTATTAATATTGAAGTACTTTGTGGAAGAAGGTTCTAAGCAACATTTTTGAAAAAAATTTAGATTTATGTAGAGAAATTCTTGTTTTAATATTATTATCTAACAGTACAGCATTATAATTTATTTTGCTCAGTCTTGATAATTTACTTTGCTCAGGATGAAAGGACTAAGTGAGAGTTATAAAATATTTTTGGTTCAGTTCATTTTTAAGCTATAATTGTCTCCCATTTTTGGAACCTCTGATTAAGATTGCTTTTTTCTTTGTATGTTATATGTTATTTCTATGAATATCTTTTGCATTTTGATTTTTCTTAGCAAATATTTTAAATACTATGCATAGTTAAAATTTTTACTTAGTTTGTACTGTAATTCTTATTTATTAAACGGTTAAAATTCACTATGAAGAAATGTCAAATGAAGGAACAGAGAAAACTATTTATACATGCTAGGGAATTTATAGGTTTGGTAGTTGTCTTCATCTTCCTGATAAAAAAATATTTTATCCTTATTTGTCCTGGTTTTTAGCTTTTTATCTTTTATTCCTAGTTCTTGTGTGTGTTCAGAACACCTCATTTTCTATGGATATACTAATTAAATACATGGTTCAGACATATAGCCTTACCAGCTGAATTCATAGCTTTTACCTTTTTGGAAATTCTGTCATTTTATGAAAAGGAAACTCTATTAACAATTTTACATTATCAAATTTTAATGATGATGAATTCAGGAGTCGTATGCGTTATTTATTGTTTTCAGCAGAGACAGTAAAAAATCTTGTCAATTGTGTTATAGATTTATTTCTCTTTCATGGATTTTAAAATATATATAGGTAAAATGGAATATTTAATATTTTTTTTCAATGCAAAATTATATAAAATTTTTGCATGTATTTATTTTAAACTATTATAAGTTATTTAGTATTGATAAAATTATACTAGTAACTGTTACAACTTTCTGTTCTAAACAAAGTAATTCTGAAATTAAAAATCGTATATTTTATTATTCTTTCGCTTAACATTTGCTTTTTTTTACAATTAAGCAGAGCAAATTATACTTTTTAGCTTGCTGTTATCAAGGTCAAGAAAATAATTTTAAAGTAGTTTATTTAGGAAGTTCCCAAAATGGGAAACTTGGTGTTATCAGGAAATCCGACAATAACTGCTGAAAACATAGTTGGAAAGTCACTGTCATATCAGAATAATATCACATTAAAACTATTAAGATTTTTATAGTATGTGGAAATCAGATATCAATAACCACCAAAAAAGCTCTTTAAAGCTACATAAATTTACTGTGGAATATGTGCAATTTGAGCATGTTTGAAAGTAATGACTTGAATGCATGATTTAAAATTTCCAACTTATTATTTTTTTCTTTTCGAGAAAGAAAAAAAAAATTCAAATTATTTTCATCATATTCATGTGTTAGTAAACTACATGTTGTGCACTCCTAAACTAAATTATTAAAAAATATTATTAAAATTCTATAATATGCCTGAAAAGTATGAAAGTACCAACATAAATAATCTAAAAGATTGACAAAATGTTTCTCTCACCAGTTTTATAATAATCTACAAAAATTAATAGTTTGTAATGTATTATGTTCATATAATTAAGAAGAATAGCATAGAAAATATTTTCATGCGGAAAATTTCTGTGTTACCTCATTTTGTTTATTTTTATTATTGTTATTGAAAAAGGTAAATTTAACTGAATTCAAACAGTTAAATAACTACAATTATTATTTCAAAAGAATTTTTACAAAACACAAGACAATTAAGTTTAAAATAATTTGTAATATTTTATTTCAATAACTGTAAAAGTTTACCGTAAAACTACCTCACAAAATGTATTAACAAAAGAAAAAAAATAATGATTAAGGTAATTTTGGTAATCCTTGAAATTAATTGATGAATAAAAAATTGAATTGAAAATTGATGAATAAAAAATTGAAATATATTTCATCAAAAATACATGAAGAAAGGTATTCCTAATAATTTAAGTACACCCTAATTTCTACTTGGGCAATTCCACAGTAAGTAAGATGTTATGGAAGGGACATTTTGGTCTTTATCTTATTATTTTATAAAAATTACTTTTTAAGCTTTTTTCCATGTTCTTTTTAGTAGGTTCAATACATACATACAGTCAATTTGAAATATCATGAGGCAGTGGTATCATTATCACATCTGTGTAGAGGTACTTTATTTGCTCGCAGAAGCTTGTAGCATAAGGACGTTTTGAAACATTGTAACTTAGTCCAATCCTTGTTTTCTTAATTTCTTTGTTAACCAATCGTTACTATGGCCAGTCTTCATCATCTTGACAACGCCACAAGATGACGAATAGTTGGAATACTCGAGACAGACCAATCATAGGTTACCTGTTGTAGACACCTCAGGATTTAGAGAAATGTGGTGTCCACTTGGAAATAGTTAATAAAGACAGGAACAGTAGTCTGCTAGACCTGGTCAAGGCCGCAAAAGAGCAACAACGCTGGCTCAAGACTGATTAGAGGCTTCAAAGATCACTATGGTCTGGTGGTCTAGGTAAGCATCATGACATGTGGTCATATTGACTATCATGTGTTCGATCGAGGTACTTTGACAGGTGCGTGGTACCGGGACACGAGATTCTTGATCCTATGTGACACTTTTCCGCAGAGCATATGGACTAAATTTCACTTTTATGATGATAATAACCATCCATACAGGGCTCAGTTTGTGAATGAATACCTCCGATCGGAGGATCCTCCTTCTGTGGCAAAGAACGCAATAGCTCAGTGCCAGTAATAAATTGATCCAGGATTTAATTCAACTTGAGGAAATAAATTCTAATTCAAAAATTATTTAAACAGAAATATTTTGTGATTGCAAATTCTTATTTTATTAGGAACTTGAGTCTTGCTTTTTGTCACACGTGCAAAGAATATACAGTGACTTTCATTTTATATTTATTTTACTAGTTTTAGCATGCACAATCGAGAAAGAAAAAAAAATAAATAAGAAAAAAAATTTAAATATATATATATATATATATATATATATATATATATATATATATATATATATATATATATATATATATATATATATATATATATACACAGTGAAACCTCCTTCCATGAATAAGCCCTTATGTATGGTCTCCGCAATGCGGACACTCCCTTAACAGGACGTGGACAGTCATTTTTGCTCTGAAACGTTATTTTCTACCTCTTCAAACCGGACACTACTTTTTCTAAATTTTAAAAAAATAAATTTTACAAGAAAAAAATGCCACTCTCCACCATTTTTTGAAACATGTAAATTTTTTGCCTTATATATAACTAAGAACATTAAGCTATTTCAGTTCTAAAGACTATCATTCTCCTGTCACCTTTCTTTATCTTTTTGATTTCATCTTTGGCTAGAAAGAAAGGAGAATGATTCAGCTCATGTAAAATATTTCGAACGTCGGCATCTTTTGATCTTTTTATCTGGACTACACAGTTGTGACCCCACATCAATTCCTCTTCCCCACTGAAATTTCCTTTCTACTTCTAATCAGTTTGTACCCTGCACTCATCCCATCTGGGTTAAAAGAATAGAATAGAAATCTTAGTCATGGAGGTATTCATATAAATCAAACACTTATTCAAACTCTTGACAAATGATTGATTGTGAATACAAATCCGTAAACCTGGTTTCTTACAGGTAAGCATTGTCTTGTTCCTTTTTCTATGCATTACTGGAGGTTTACATTCAGGGAGGTATTACGTTTCTTATCAAGTGATGGGGGAATAATCATATTGATTGAAACCGAGTGTGGTCGTGACGTAGAAATATAAGTGTCCATTCCGTATCATATGACTGATTTGAATATCTGTGTAATTATGAAAAACATTTTCATTTCTTTGTAACTACATCTGTTGAAAGTGTATTTGAGATAAAACTTTTGAAAGATCTTCATTCTTGAGAAAGTCTTCTTGTTCAACTATGCCTCCCAAAATTTTAACTTTGAAGGAAAGAATTGAACTTTTAGAGTATCAAAAAAGCAATGTCTGAAAATTGGCCAAACACTTTAAAATTGGAAAGACTCAGGCAGCAGACATCATTAAAAATAGAGAAAAACTTATGAAACTTTGGTGCGAAAATGGAAATAAGAACCAAATTAGAATATCTTTGGAAAACGGACCTGGATTTAAAATTGATAGATGCGTTTTCAAACGGTTTTCTCAAGTTAGAAGCAAGAAATATCCAGTATTTGGACCAATGTTACAGGAAAAGGCTAGAGAGACAGCTGAGAAATTGGGAATAAAGGATTTTAAAGCCTCTAATGGATAGTAAGAAAAGTTCAGAAAGAGGCATATGATTTCTTTTAAATCAATAAGTGGAGACTCTTCTGTGGATGCTGACATGGTTAAAGAATGGTTGGAGAAGCTGCCTTCCTTATTGAGGGACTATGCACCCGATGACGTATTAAATGCTGATGAAACTGGTCTTTTTTTTTGGGCATTACCGGAAAAAACTTTGTGTTTAAAAGGTGAAAAGTGTGAAGGAGGTAAAATGTCAAAAGAAAGATTGACAATTTTACTTTTCACAAGTATGACCGGAGAACAAGAGCCTGTTGATTATAGGGAAATCAAATAAGCCCAGGTGTTTTAAAGGAATGGATTTATTTAGGCTTGGAATACAATGGAAAGCAAATCAACGAGCATGGATGACCCAGGATTTAATGACTGAGTGGTTGCTTGAACTTGATAGAAAAATGGGCCGCAAAGACAGGAAAGTTATTCTTTTTCTTGATAATGCAGCGTCTCTTCCCAACATTAATCTAAAGAATGTAAAAAATGCATTCTTTCCTCCAAATGTAACATCTGTTTGCCAGCCACTTGATCAAGGTGTTATTAAAAACTTCAAAGTATTTTATCGGCAACTAATTTTAAATCACTTGATTACGAGCTTAGATGGGCCAAATAAAGAAAACATAAAAATTTATGTTTTACTATCTTTGTAGATAATAGCAGCCTGGAATAAAGTAAAAAGCTCAACCAGTTTAAACTGTTTCACTAAGGCAGGCTTCAAAAAAGATACATCAGAATGCAATATCCTTACAGATGTCGTGGATGACACAAATTCTGATGATTCCTTTTCTGAATTAACAAATTTGATTCGCATGACTGGAGAAAGTGTTGTCAACGGTAATGATTTTGTAAACATGATGAAAATATTGAATGTCAAAAGAATGATTTAAATATGGTCGAAATTGTTGAAATATTAACAAATATTGATGCCGAGAGTGAAAATGAAGACACTGATACTCAACTACTTTCAGAATACGAACCAAAAGTGAAAACTTTAAGTGATGCTCAAACTTGTATTGAGGAACTGAGACAGTTTTATTTATTGAAAAATGATGAAATTGGTGTAACGATGCTAAATAATTTAAAAATGTACCATGAAGATATGGTGAGTCGCAGTCACTTAAAACAAACTTCTATCACATCTTTCTTTTCAACTGGATAATAGTATAACAAAGGCGTGCATTAGATTTCTTAATCTTCTCTTTTTGTATCATAAGTATTATAATTTTGTTATGTTTAAATAAATGTCAATGTGAATAGTTCTTATATATTATTTAATTATTTCTAAATCATAGCAATTATTCTAAAAACAATTTATGGCTTGAGTATTCTTTATTAATGTATATCCTTCGCCTAAACGGACAATTTTTTTGGTCCCGAGAGTGTCCGCTTAACAGAGGTTTCACTGTATATACAGTCGTCCCCACTTAATCGCCCCTTGGATATTTGAATACCCGCTTATACGAATAAAATTTAATGGAACCAAATCATTTTATATTAAACTAATGTTAAACTTTCCCGTTTAAATGGTTATTTGTTGTTTTTTGCCCCCTCTTAATTGCATAAAGAAGTGGTACTGAAATGAAAAAAAATTGTTTATTTTTGAGAAATGTTTCACCTGCTAAAATGGAATTTACTTTTTTCAGTTAAGATAATGATACAAGGTGGTCATTTCAATAGGGATTTCATATTCATTAGTAGGTGTTTGAGATGAGGTTGAAAAATTAATCAAATCTCGCTGCCAGTTATACATTGAAGTAAACGAAGGGGGTTTTACCGCTCTTTGACTTACTTCACTCACACATCATTTAGTATGTAAAAAAGGGATAGAGTTATTTGTTTTTAGGTCAAGACTTGTGGTCCCCTCTTGATGTACTATTAGTTTTGATAAGAAAAAGTTTTAAAAACCTAATATAGTAGTGAAAAGAGTGTCTTTCTCTTAAGTAGAATAATTGCTTAATCCAGTGAATAATTTTGAGTTGGTTGCAAGTTGAGTGCGAAAAAGAATGATTTAAATTAATCGGAAAAAAAAAACAATGACTCTTTTAAACAATAAATTTTATTAAAAATCCCCAACTAAAATAGAGCATTAATTAGGAATTTCACAAGATTAGAAGGTTTTAAAAAAAAATATTGAATGCGTTTGAAAGGAATACGCACAAGTCATGAAAATTTTAGTAGAAACTTAAAGGGAATATCTCATTTTGATAAATTGACGAATTAAATGGGCGGAAAAAAAAAACAATTCAAAACAAAACGTCTTCTGTTATAGAATTTTTCGGATGGGATCAAATAATATTTTAGTTCCTACATGATACTTTTCACTAACGTTGATTTATTTTTATGCAACTTTAAATGACATTTTTTTATGATTCTAAGGCAGAAAGGTTTAATTATAATTATTTATTGATCATAAAACTGAGTTTATTTAATCAAAACGCTGTATTATGCATTAAATACCATTAAAAATTAAAATTTCGCAAAAATTTAGAATTTAAGATGGAATATTGCACTCCCCATTTAATTGAATAACCCGCTTAGTTGCATAGATTTGACTGGAACCGATGATATTCCTTTAAGCGGGGTTGACAGTGTGTGTGTGTATATACAGGGTTCCCACGGTCCTTGAGAGTCCTTGAAAGTCCTTGAATTTTTTTGGTGCTAAATTTAGGTCCTTGAAAGTGCTTGAAAAACGTCTTAGGTCCTTGAAAAACTTGATAGGTCCTTGAATTTGTCCAATACTGCCGGCGGCCCTTTTTATAAAACACCTGCGGATCTTTCTCGTTCTTTCTGTTTTGTTCCCGAGCTCTCTCACATGGTTTTTAACGCCACCGTTTCTAACCGGGCCTAGCGTCTTGGTGTCTGCCAAGCGCGCGGAGCACAGCAGACAATCAATGCATTTGAGGAGAGACTCCACTTCATCTTCTGTCGCATATGCTTAGATCTTCTTTTTTCTTATCAAAACTGGAATACTCTCGAATTTCGTAGCAATATGTACCTTCTAGTTTTCAATAAATTTGCCGTTTTACCATCTGCACTTGTCCTTACGTTTGCGTCATTTCAAAACTTTATTGTAAAGCGTATTCGCAAAGGCACGGCTTCGTATTTGTGTTATGTAGTTTAGACTAGTTATGCCTGGGAAGTGCTATTTTAATCCCTAATGGATGGATAATCAAGCTTATAAAGAATGGATTTTATCGATGCCCGAAAAGAAGTTCAGAGCCAACTGCCGATTATGCATGAAGGAGATCAATGTCGCAAAAATGTAAGAATCTGCTCTGATATCACACATGAAAGAAAGGTAAAACAAAAAAGCAGTCTCATGCCCTGAGTTCTCTTTTTCCAAAGACATCAACATCTAATTCATCTGGTGTAAATACTCCTTCAACATCGTGTGCCCCAAGTGAAACAGAAACTTTAGTGGCCGAGGTAACATTGTCTTCTAATCTGGTCAAAAGGAATGTGCTTGATGCTGAAATTCTCTGGAGTCTGAAGTGCATCACTAGTAATTATTCATGTAACTCCTGTGAAGGGATTAGTAAATTGTTCTCCAAAATGTTTGCTGATAGCTGTATAGCGAGACAATTTTTTGTAGTGCCACAAAGTGAGCCTATTTGGGCTCCTTTGGATTGGCACTATACTTCAAAGGGATTCTTATAAATGAGCTGAAGAATGTTGATTGCTGCACTGTACTCTTTGATGAGACGTTAAATCAGTCTCTACAATCTAAGCAGATGGACATTATGGTAAGGAATTGATAATAAAGTTTGCACTAAGTATCTTACCTCCCAATTTATGGGTCATGGAACTGCAGAAAATATTTTGTCCTCTTTTTACAAATGCATGGATGATGGTTAAAAGCTCTCTAAAATACTTCAATTATCCATGGATGGACCCTATGTCAATTGGAAATTCTATTAGAAGCTTCAGTGTGAATTAAAAGAGAAATATTCCCATCAGGTCATATTCATTGGCAGTTATGGATTACACATAACGAATAATGCTTTTAAGCATGGTGAAAATGGGATATGTTCCTTCTAATTTTTATCTTCAGAAAGAATTGTTGCTGCATAACATTTAGAGAAGGTTGTGTAAATTATGGATAAATAATTTCAGAAACGATGTTTAATAGAGGAGAGGAGGGGGTTATGGAATAGTCATGGAATATGGAATACCTAAGATTTAGCTCTGCCTTTCATGCAGCCTTCACATGGAAATACACAGGATTAAAGGATTTCAGCATTAACACCTCATTACCATTAGTTATACATTGTGCTGAAAATGATTTTGTGAATTAATATGTAAAACCAGTAGGGTTGTTTTTAAAAATATATAAATTTTAGTCCTTAATACATATACTCTCTTCTCTCTATATAGGCAAAGCATTTAGGTATTATATTTGAAATTAATTATTGCCACAACAAGCATTGTTGCTTCTAGTAAAATAGAAGAGAATAATTTTTAAAATTGGTCTTAGATTAAGGTCCTTGAAAATTTTGTTGAGGTCCTTGAAAAGTCCTGGAAAGTCCTTGAATTTCAATCTCATTATAGAGTGGGAACCCTGATATATATATATAATAATTTTTAAAAACTATACCTAATTATCAATTTTCACAGAATGAGATGCTATTTCAATGGTTTGAAGGGCACATCTCATGCATTATAAATACATTAGTGCTGATGATTAATTAGGTTATAAAATAATTCAAATGTAATGCTTTTTATTTTATTTTAGATTGTGCCTGAAAATTTGATTTCGTTGACTGAAAAATGGTTAACTACTGCACAGTCTGCACTTGTGAAATTGTATGAAGAGTTACCTGAACCTAAACCCAATGATCTTCTATGCCTTATGAATAATTTGCGAATCGATCCTGCAATTGTAAAATATGATCCTGATCATCCAACATTTTCTCTTGCAGATTAGTTTTCATTATCAATCATTAATTTTTGTTTATTTGGTCACTAGTCTTTTTTTTCTGTAGTACTTATTTTCTTTACATTCTGTCAGCACTTTTTCTTATGAAAAATGTGCATTCTGGAAATTCTTTTTCACTTAATCACCAATAAAGTGATAGTATGAGGAAGAATTGCTTTATTTTGTTTAAAATGGAAATATTTTATAAATTGTTTGCTTTGCCTTTTCTCTTTTTGTAAATGTTTATGACTGTTCATTTCATTTTGTGCTACTGTAAATCTTTATTACTTTTTTAATATACATTATTATCGCACAATTGTTTTCTTTATTGTAAGGAGTTAAAACTAGTGAGGTTGTGTAATGATTGATTTAATTATTTTGCATTATTAACATATCAAATATTTATTTTCATTTTACTGCTAGTTATTTTTGTGATGTTCTAATGATGGTTCTTTATATTCTGTGTGTACATTTTTTTAATGGAAAGAGTTTCTTATAAAATATTTTGATAATCATCAAGAATGTGATAGCTTAATATTGTAAAAAATAGAAATATTTTATTATTAGTTATTATAAATTGTTACAGACATTAAAACTAGTTGTTCCAGTAAGCATTATTCTTAAGAGTTATTTTTCGAAATTATTAGTACTACTGTCATTAGCATAATTACTTTATTTAGTTTAGTTTCTTGAAACTAGATCTCTCCCAAGAGTAATTTAATGTAAAATTTTTTTTATTGATTTATGTTTGGCGAAAAAAATTGTAAAAAAGTTATGGTTTTTGCTGTTAGAATAGAAAGAATGGTTTACTCTTACCATTGTCTGTAAATATATGAGAGGTCTGTGAAACTGATAAAAATTTAATTATAAACTGATAAAAAATTTTCAAGGTTATATTGAATAGAAAGGCAATAAAAAAAAATTAAGCTAGTGTTTTATACTTAAAGCTTTTCTCAAAATTTTTCAGAATGATTGGTTTTTTAAATATCTGGATAAATTATCTGGATTAGATCTGGTAGATTATATTTAACACCATTTAGGCAATAAACTCAATATAAATTTAAAATATTTTGGTTTTATAGTTATTACTAAATATTTTTGAATGTTGATTTCTTCTAATTTATTGTAAGCAGTGTATGATTGATCAGATAAACTTTTTGAATTTCATTGCCTTACATGCAAGTACTTTGTCTTCCATAATATTATGTGTATGTTAATGAAATAAAATCTAATAAAAAATTTCAAACTTTTTTCCCCTATTTAAAACTTTTAGTAACATTATTTCTCCAAAGTGAATCCAATTTTAAGACAAAAGATTTAATTTTTATCTCTTAATTAGCAATGGGAATCATGTGAATGATTTATTATCGAAGCAAGTTATTATATCATCCCCTAAAAGGGGAGTCACAGGTTTACTTATATAAATATGTATGTATATACAGTGCCCACACTAAGCATTTGCTACCTCGCCAATTGATAAAATCGTAAATTTGGCAAATAAAGTTGTGTTTTGGTGAATGATTTTTTCCACTGGAAAGAAAAATCTATATTTAACTTGAATCTCAAATGAATTTTTCTAAACAAATCAGTATTTTTAATTTGATTACAAGAATTTTCGGTAGATGTGCCGCATAACCAGTTAGAATGGGTTCCTATTAATATAAGCCTGAAACAAACTACCTTAAAGTTGTTTTCTATTGGAAAAATATTAATCATAAAAAATGTTAAGATTTGCATTTGGCGAAGACTCTCGAAAATCGGCAAATACTTTTGATGTTTGGTTAATTTACTGGCTAATGATTTGAAATCCTTAACACAGAACTTGTATATATATAAATTTACTGTTTTACATTCTTAAAATTAAGAAAACCATGGCCAAAGACTTCAAATTTATAATCAATTTTTCAAGAAGTTGGTGTTGATTCCAAATTCAAAAAGGAATTTATGAAAATGTGATTTTCCTGGATTTCTAAAGATAATTTTTAACATTCTATTTATTTCATTTTATTTGTTAACCATAATTTTTCTAATAGGAATTTTTATTTACAAACTTAGTTGTGATTGAAAATAGTGGGAAATGTAATACAATCTTGATAATTTCTTGATTTGTTTTTAAAAATGTCCCAATTATTTTGGTGGAAAGGGTATATAAGACCTAAATGGCGTGCAGAATATATTATAATGGTTAATAACTTTTGGACATAAATTTCAATAAATTATATTTTAAAATTAGCAAGAAGTTATATATTAGGTTCCATTGATTTAAAAAAAAGAAAAGAAAAAACAATTTAAGCACTTGTACTTTATATGTTTTGACCAATATTTTTTTTAAAAACACTGCTGTTTTTTTAATTTTATGTGCTTCAAAATAAAATTGGCCATCATTTCATTTTAAAGAAAGGAAAAAAAATTGCCTTAGTTACGATTAGTTATTGATTTCCAACATTGATATTGTCAAAAATCTCCCCATGTACTTAAAAATCAAAGAAATTTTAGTTAAAAAAAAATTCTTAGAAATATTAAGCGAGAAGGTAACTTATCAAAATTATTTTTACAAACTTCAACTTGCTTTTGAAAATATCCTATCTTTTTAACATTAATAGGATTGCATTGAAAAAAATTCATTGTTCAAAGAAAAACATTTGTTAAGTGGCGAAGAGAAAAAATCCAACACTTTTTTTAATGATTATATAACTAATAAATACATTTATAATATATTATGACTAATAAAATGTGTAGGCAAAGCAAATCTTTTTGTTTGTACATTCTTCCAAGCTATTTATAATTTATTGCCATTTTATTTAAATATCAAGTAACAAGACTTAGTGATGAAACTATGTATTTAAATTTTTGTACTAGATCAATTGTGGAGTAAAAGGGTTGTCTAAAAGCTTATGAGCCACAATTTTAAAAGATTGCATTATAAATTTATATTTATAAAAAAAACAGTTCTTAAAATATGAATGATAAGTTTGCCAGATATATTTTGTAGGAAAAAAAATAATGTCATAAAACTGACCACCCATAAGCCTTTAGTTAGTTATTAAGATTTTGGCTTTACACTATAAACCATATGCAGATAAATTTTATTTACACAGAATTCCCATGGGTCTGCGATAACAAAAAACCTGCAATTTTCAGGAAATTTGTTTTTGGTACTAAAAGTCAGTGAGAATTTTATTTTTTAGAAATATTTTGAAAATTCCTACAATATAACTGAAAAATAACCAATTTTTTAATTGATAGTAACTGAATTTAGTTATTGAGGTTCAAGATCAGTCTGAAACAATTTTTTTAAATGAAAATTTGCAGTCAGGGTGCATAGCCAAATTATTCAACAAAAAATAAGCACTTTTCAAGCACTCAAAAAATATTTTTAAGCACTTAAAAAAAATATAATTAGGCAGGGTTGGAAAGTTTTTGACAATTGACAGTTTTATCTTGTTTTAACCAACTTTTGGCATTGTTTTAGACAATTGTCAAAAAATCATGTAAAACAAATGGCGTTTTCATACACTACGGATTGACAATATGCCGAAATAGATTGGGGTTGAATTAATTGTGAAAACATTGAATAGAACAATGTGAACTGTGTCTTTTTACATCATTCGAAGGTAGAATCAACATATTAAAGGAAAAATCTCATTTTGAAAAAGGATAAATTAAGCACTTTTTAAAAACACCCAATGAAAAAAGCACCTTAAGGGCTTTTAAAAAATGAAAATAAGTACTTTTTAAAAAAGCTACGCACCCTGGCAGTGTATATATTAATTAAATATGGTTTCAAATTGCATTTAAGCATCTAGAAAAGTCTGGGAATTTCATTTTGGCAATTCAGTAGGAACCTTTAACATGATGTACTTAGAAAAGAAAATGTATGAAAATTCAAAATAAGATTCCATGTTTTTACAAATATTTAGAGGGGAATAACTAGTTTAAGAACAAGGTATTTAATTTTAGATATTTTTTTACTGTTTATATTTCAGCCCATTTTTTAAAAGATATGCGATCCTTTACGTTAGAAGTTTTTTTTTTTTTGTAAGAAAGTTAAAGAAATATATATTTGTTCTAGTCATACGTTCCAAAATTGGATGCTAAGGTAGGGCATTTGGACGTATTAGAACATCAGTAACAACTTCCAAAAAATCTTATTAACACTAGAAAGATTTATTAACTGCTGTACACCTAAAAAGTCTGAAACCTTCCAAGCATTCAACAATTCATTTTAGTGCAGATCTAAAAATATAGTAAAAAATAATTTATTTAAGATATAGTATAGGCTTGACCATTAGAATGCCATTGGATTTTCTTTAATAATTTGGATAATGTAAACATCTGTCTTAATGGAACATTGTGACTTTTTTCAATTATGCATACATTTTCATTGTTCAGATAAATTAGTTTCTATTTTATAAATGATAATAATTATAGATATAAAATATTATTTTTCAATTAATGGAACTGAAAACTTACTCACTGATCTGATTTATTTTAATTTTTTAGTTTTCATAACACTACACTTCTTTTTAAACATATTAGCTGTAGTACAGGCTTGTGTACCATGTATGATTTCTTTTATGTTACTTTGCATTCTCTTCCCTTTTTCAGAATTCTTTTTGAGAGGATGTCATATCTGCTTCTCCACATATTTCATTGTTCAGATTCTTACAAGACATGGGAATTTTAACAGCTACTTGTTTCAATTTAATTAAGGGAATTGTAATTTTTGCTCTTGTGGTTAGGATGCAGAAATTGTGTTAAACACATTATATTTTATTGTAATTTATATTCAAGTCACAGGGAAAGCTTAAAAAAGGAACTGAGACACTCAGGTATTTCTTTCCCACTTATTATGTATATACAAATTTTGTTTTTTAAATACACTGAAAACCTGAATATTTTACGCAATTTTGTTAACAACTTACTTTTAATTTTGTTTCTTTTAAATTTACAATTGTAGTTTGCTTACGTACATCTGTAAGCCTCATGTTAATACTTTGTGGAGCTTGAGGAGTTGTGTAATAAATTTAATTAAAAAAAGTTTAATACGATAACATTTTTTAAAAATTAATATTTTAATTATCAGCTGGCCAGGTACAAAATGTATTCATTTTTTTAGTCAACTGTTTGATTTTTAAAATATGTGAGTATAATCGCGTAACTCTAATTTTAAACGCGTGAATATGAATCACACTGTTTGATTTTCTTTCTCTAATCGTGATAAAACGGATCTTGATGTTGGAATTCTAAATCGCAATGTGTGACGTCTGAATCACAGGAATATGATTCGTTATTGTTTATAAACATCGATCGATGCTGGAGATCGCGAATATTATATGATAAAATGAGTCTTGATACATGAATCGTAATTCGCGGAGAATAAAAGCGAATCTGAAGAAAATTTTATTTCTTTTATTAATAAACGTTACACAACAAATTAATCCTCTTATCAAAAAATTTTAATTAAAGTACGGTTAAGCTGAGGATAATAAAATAAATACAATGAGGATAATAAAAAAAATGTTTATCTAGCAAAAACGAAAACTTTCGACAAAAACGATTATTAGCGAGAAATTTCACCAAGTATGACAATATAATACGAAAGTTATCAGCATTTCCAACTAAAATCTGTCAGGTGACAGATCGCATTGCAGCAACCCATAGGATAAAATTCCCTTTTTCCTTAGCCTTTTCACCCTCATACATTAACAGGGATGAATAATTTATTTTTTTGTGAATTAGAAAAAGCAGGAAGTGACAAAAACCTATTGCTGATTATTTAATACCACAATAAATGGAAATATAGGTGCCTAAGTCTTCAGAGAGTCACCAGTCATTTTAATAATAGTAGCATCTGGATGCTTCGTTGCTCAAAAAAGTTGCATTTTAATTGCAAGTGGCACCCCTAAAATAGCAAGAATATTGTAATTAATCTGATCATTAAAAAAAAAAACAACTTGAGATTGAGTTGAAAGGCGAAGTTTAAACGTACGTCATCAAAAGTGACATTTAGACCTCTAAAAATAATCTAAGTAAATAATAAAATATCTTTACACCTATTTGATAAAAATTCAAGTTTAAATGCACTATAAATCAAGAACAATGTAAGAAATATGTTGCCTGCAACAAAATTGTATGGGTTTGTTTTAAGTTTTGCTAGAGACAGTCACAGATGTTTTATATGTGACCCCTTAGTCACATGACACACATCCAGCCAGTAATCTATTGCCACCTAAACTCGTGTTAAGATATCTGAATAAAGTCCATCAATAGTAATCATTCCTACTTAGTTTTCAACGACACAACATACTACATCAGTAGGAAGGTAAACAAGCAAAATGTTCGCTTTTGGGGAACAGAGAATTCCAAATTCACAGAGCAACATTTCCCTAAGGTAAATGCTGTCTATGTACTAACTGAATACACAAGTGGGCGACCTTTGTGCTAAAATACAAACTAAGGTAGACAACGTTAAAGAGCACAAAATATTATTAAAAGCAGACAGCTGTTTCGGATGCTCAAAGGGCAACCTTCATCAGTGCAACGGAAAACAATGAGAGAACAGAGTAAATATCATATTTACCAATATTTACTCTGTTCTCTCATTGTTTTCTGTTGCACTGATGAAGGTTGCCCTTTGAGCATCCGAAACAGCTGTCTGCTTTTAATAATATTTTTGTGCTCTTTAACGTTGTCTACCTTAGTTTGTATGTACTAACTGGTCAATGTGCTGTCAGTGTCCAGAAAGAAAGTTTTCAGTCCTTTTTTTTTTCCAAGAGCAAACAGTCACAAGAGCCACTTTTTTGGTAACATTAACTCTTGGTTGATGCTGTAGTTGCAGGATGACATTAACAACTTTATTCTACAATTGAATGATGCACCACCACATTGGTTAACCTATGTGCGAGATTATCTCCCTCACTGAGCTGCAGACTATATAATGCTTCTAACCCAGAAGTCCTGACCACCCCCGTGGGGTTATAAAAAGGACAAGATCTTCATTCCTCCCCTTTCCGTTTATTTAGTGGAGCTGAAACAGCGTATCATTGCCAATAAGAATGGATTTGATTAAAATAACTCAACATGTGTTTCAGCAGAAATGGATTACCAGCTAGATGTCTGACATGACACTAAGGGGTCACACATAGAACATCTGTGACAGTTCCAAACATAACTTAAAATAATTCCATACAATGCTCTTAGAGATAACATATATTTTACATTGTATATTTCTTAATGAATCACCTTGCATTTTTATTAATACCTTCAATGCTAGCTTCCTGCCAGCCCAGTTTGCTTCTCTCATGATTATCACACATTAGCATGAGACAGGCTGCGAATGTGTAAAATAGTCATATTAAAATCCTCTTTATACTGTTTTATTTTTTTTCTTTGACTTTCAATTATTATGATTTGTTTAAGTTTAAATGAATTCATTATTTCTAATTATATACTTATTAAGACATTACATTAATTTAGTAAAATAAGTTTAAAGAATTAAAGTTCTTAATTAGCAGAGCCTTCTCAGCAGGCATTTTTCTTTTCCCCATGGATGTCCGCTTTATCAAAATTGTTCAATTATATATATACATAATATGAGTATATAGTTTAGAAGCTCAAACGCAATTTAGCATTTTTTATTAGTAACAACAGAAAACTAAATACAATGTTGAGCTGATAATGACTGAATTTGAATTCATAAAATATTCTTAATTATGTCACTAAAAGTCATTACATAAATTATTAAACAAGAATAGTACATAAATCAAGGAAGCATAAAATCAAGAAAATAAATATAAAACCGAAGTTAAGAAATGCATTTTCTATCACAATTTGTTTTGTACAAAGTATGAAGATGAAAATCATCATCAGTATATAAGTATTTTAAATAACAGGTCAACTTTAAATGTTTGCATAGCATCCAATACAATTCAGTTGCACTTCTTTATCACAAAATTAGAAACATTACACAAAAAATCTAGTTAGCATGCTCCCATAGAGTTCAGTTACAAGGCAAGGGAAACAAAATATTTTTGCACATGGATTAATATTTCGAAAGTTTGTTTAAGCCATGTCATCAATTTACCTGTAGGTCTAAATTAGTATATATTCTAGTCTGATTTTATCAAACATTATAGGCAGGGCATTGAATAAAAGATGCCCTTAGTAAAAGTTACAGGTATTTATATTAAATTCATTGTAACAGGGCTGGTAAAAAAAGTGGGACCTGGTGCAGAGGTCTTGTGCAGGGCCTCATTAATATTATACTATATATACATTTGTAAGTTTCAAAGATACATTATATAGAAAATAAACAGTATAATAGAATAGAGACATAATACTTTAAGATAATAAATGTCAATCACAATAACCTGCCTTTGAACCAATTAAGAAGCTTACTAATATAAAATATTGCTAATTTTTCAGAAAGCAAATTTAAATAATTGTGACAACAATTATTTTTATAGTTTATTGCAACAGGCCAAATTTTACAAAAATAACTTCAAAAAATATTAACATAATACATACTGAAGGTTATTCTCTCACTTGGGAATTATTGCTTTGGACAGACATCTCAATGAATTATTGACCCAGTATTCCAGGAATGTCAGGAGGAGGAGGGAAAGACATTCTGACATCAATTCTGTGGGGAAATATTGAAGGCATTTCTTGTTTTTTTATAACTTGTGTAATGACTTTGAAAATTCAATCAAAATATTCTTATATTGTAATTAACCTATTCAAAAGAATTACGAATCTTATTTTTGTTCCATAAGTGTACTTCTTAAAAGGTTGGAACAATAACATAAACAGCAGTTAATTCACGATTCTGTTGATATTTATGTTATAAGCACAAAATATTCACTACTTATGCAAAATACTTTTCTATTCAAATAAAATTAACATTACAATAACTTTTTATTGACTTTTAGGATATCAGATTATCTTAAACAATAAATTTAAAGGAAAAACTATTGGTGTTGTGCACTTCAAAAATATAGTAAGGATGGATAAATAGTATGAAGTTATTAAATTAATCTAATTTTGGTTAAAATAATAGCATGGCTCCGTATGTTTTTTTGGGGACAAGCATCAAAATATTTAATTTTTTAAAAAACTTTTCACACAATTATAGAACTTATCTATTGCCACCATTAGTTAAAGAAAGATACTATTAAGTAGCCATCCTATATAAACTTAATTCTCTTTTCATTTGTAAACATCAAGACATTAAGTAAAAAAAAAAAAAAAATTGGGGTGACTATATTGGTTCAGTAACACCATTGAAGTCCAAATGTGGCCTTTTTGTAGGAAATTTTTATTTTAAAGGTATTTATAGAATTCTTTTGTGATAACTTATGTTAATTTCTGTCACTAAAACTAAACTGCAAATTTATTCTAAAATTTTTACTGTGAATTAAATTTAAACTTAATTTTTGCTAAAACTTAAAATTTAGATCTGCATTATGCTCCCACCTTATGAAAACTGCAAAATGACTTAATGAGAAATACCTTCTTAAAAATGTAATTTTTATTGATTACCTTGATTACAAATACCTCTCATTTTTATTTTTTTCTGATCCTTTAGAAATTCAGGATATTGAAGTTGTATTAATAGTTAAAAATATAGGGAGAAAAAAAACCCTTCAAACATGACAATTGACTTCAATTAATAAACTCTAAAAATCCATTAGAAGTTTTATTATTCTAGTTGTGTGATGTTTACAAATTTTAATAAAAGAGTTAATAGAAAAACACTGCCCATTTTATAAATTTTTTTAAAAAAAAAGTCCTAATTTAATCCAGCTGTAAAACATTTTTTGAATTAACCCACAGAGGAACAAACTTTACTTTGTTTATAAAATTTAAATGCATCTAATAGGTGCCTAGATGCAAGTCTAACTTACTTAACATAAAACCATAGTAATGCACTAAAATGAAATTTATTAATAATTTACACTCCCTACCTTTCATGTATGCTTCTAATTTATATTAGAAATTTGAAAATAGTAGTAAATTTTTTTTTGCATTTGGGTAGCTTACAAAATTTTAATCTTTGTGGTTTCTCATACTAATGTGCAATAAAAATTAAATAACTATAAGGTCAAGAATATTAACCATTATTAGGTATAATTATCAGCTAATTTAAGCAAATATTTCAATTATGTCTGCAGAGATTTAACAAAAATAAAAAATACAAATAAGTAAACCAGTAATAAATATCTATACACAAAACAATACCGGGAATACTTTTCCTACTTCAATTTTTATAATTAATTTAGTCTAACAATTTTAACATTAAAATTAAATAAACGTGATTGAATAGGAAACTTTGTATTATGCAAGTTTCCTTCAGAAAAAAAAAGAGAATGCATAAGTAGAACTTAAAAATTTAAAAGATTACAAAAAATAAATAAAATCATTACAACTCTCAAATATGAAAAAAGGCACAATAGCTATAATTTAAATTATTGCAAATAATTTTTTCATTTTTAATTTTTTAGTCCTATGTTAACTAGTTCTAAGCTCAAAACTGCATTAATATCTTCAAAAATAAACATGTTCTTGACATGCAATTTTTTTGTAATGGGAAATACAAACTAACTCATAAGTTGACACACACTTTTTAAAGAAATTTTCTTATTTAATATAAGAATATTTATAATTAGTTTAAGAAAATCAGTTAAACACATTTTTACATTAACTATAAAGTTGCATCAATTAATTAATCATACTCTGACTAGGGAGTTTATTTCATTACAAGGAGTAGTTAACTATTTAGAATGACGTCCAGTGATATTTTCTGGAAGGCTTCATATAATATGCAGCAATAAATAAATAAAAAAAAATTACTTCACATACACAGTTCAAATAAAATAAAAAACAAACAAATGTATGATGCAATAATTAGGCCCCATTCTCAAAAACTCAGAAGAGGAAAGAGTATGCTACACAATTCTTCAAAGGAAAAGGAATTATTTTTAAAATAAAAGCTTCATTAGCTGAAACTGTCTTTTGAACAACATAATATAGAAAACAGAATAAACATTTGACACATAGAACTTGTTAGTAGATAAACACGAGGTTATTTTGTTAATTAACAGTATACAAATACATTTTTTACTAAGTAAATTTGATATTTTAAAAGAGAACAAATATAAATAAACCATGAATAACTCTTCTACTCTACCACACTTGTGAAAAGAAAGTACATAAATTTTTTTTTGATTATATATATTTAAACAGATCTTCCAAATTCTCATAAAATGTTTGGAACAAATATTAGTACTTAAAGTAATTTTTAGCAGAAGAAAAATAAATATAAAACAAAATAGAAATACAGTAGGATAAAAGACAAATCAAATCTATAGTTACATATTCAACTGAAACTTTAATCAAATGTTTTAAGAAAAATTTAAGAGCTTTTAAAAAATATCAATATTTTGAATACTTTAGCTAAATACATAACAAGTTGTTTAGATTATCTTTCAAAACAATTAAACTCTTAAGTGACAATTCTGAACTCAGTTGGAAAGGAAATTAACTATTTGTTTTCTTAATTTATACGTTATATTTCCCTCATGATATACAAAGAAGAAATACTGCTCCATGGGGAAATTTGTACACATGATACATACAGAATTAAAAGAACATACATTTTCAATCTGTAGAAGATCATTACTCAAAACAAAAATTACATAAGACAATTTTATCGAAATTTTACTAATTACAGCAACAAAAGCTTTCAATGGAAATAAATTTTTTGAGATATTTTTACTGAAATGTAAGAAAACTGAATATTTTCAAGAAAAAGACTTTCTGATAAGACATTTTTAACAAACAATAACACCATAAAGTAATCACATAACATATTATAATAAGTCAAAACAAAAAAATTCATTCTAGTAAATATACAATATGAATTAAACAAAGTTGACACTAATTTTTTATAACTTAGCACATTTTCAACAGAATCAAAGCTTTATGATACTTTCAATTAATTAGAGTTTATAAATGAATTTCTTCCAGATTAAAATGATATATAGTTTGACTTTTACTAAACTCAAAAACTCTTAATAGATGTGTGTAAAACACTTTTTAGTTAGAAAACTACTTTCTTAAAGAAAAGGAAGTTTAATCTCTAGCTTTTCTTCCAGTGAGATGAATATACAATATGATTAAAATTATTTATTTAATGAAGAAAAATTGTATAGTTTAAAATTATTTTTCAAAAGAACAATGAAAGAAAATTCAAAATGCTAAAAGGTAAAAAATTTCTGAAAATATTTAAGGCAACCAGGAGCAATGCATGCTGTAAACTTAAAAGCCTCAATTGAATGTATTTATATAATTATATTATTGTAGCTATTTTTTAATGAAAGAAATTAAAAATGATGGATGAATACGTCAAGACAATTCCAAAGCATGATCTCCCAATAGCTAATGAAGGTTATTGCAATTCAACACATAAATCTTTAAATACAGTCTATGGTTAAGTTTAATAGTTTAAAATGGGAAAAATTTAAGAATGAAAATTACATTTGTTATTTACATTACAAGGCACATTCTAAGTAGTTATAAAAAAAAATATCACACTCCCTATAAAACATAAAATAGAAACACTTACCAATCAATACATAGAAAAAAAAAGGAAATCAACTAATCTCTATTCAAAAAAGCATATGGGGAAAACAATTTTATTTTTCCAAAATTCAAACAACATAATCATAATTGAATACGTAACAGTACTCAATGCATATATAAACTTGAAAAAAAATTACTGACAGTAAAAATGAGTATTTGAATTCATATTGGAAACTACCAAATAAAAATATAAATATATGGCAACAATATCCACTTCAATGCAGAAAATTAAAAAAAAAATCAAAACTTAATTAATCAAAAGAAAACAAATCTTAAGGGCACTACATGTTTATTTTTTCGGCACATTCAACAAACTTCTATAATAAATAAATATAAACTTTGGTACTAGTAATAAACTTTAATCAAAGTCTCAATTCCTGAAAAATATTAACTTTTTAAGTTTTACTTCAAACAAAAGTATTAACACTAAATTATGAAGTATTTTAAGTTGTACCATTGGAAACAGATGAAGTTTCTTTTGAAATAGATTCAGTTTTATTGGTTCCATTGCTTAACCTATTTGATTGCTTATCTCTTGGCTGCTTTGGTAATGGATGTGATCCGCCATTTTTTAGCACTTTTTTATCATCACCATTCACACATGGTTCAGTAGCACTTTGAAGAGAATTATTTTGTGACCTATCTGATGAAGCTTGTGTAGATAATTCTGAAAAGCCTGAGGCTCTGTAGTCCTCAGTGCCATTGTTGTTGTCCCCTACATAACGCTGCTTTTTCTTCTTCCTTCTTCTACGATTGCGCGAACTTTCAAGAGATGATATGCTTTCTAAAAATAAGAAATTGAGTTATAAAGAAATACAAAAATAAAATTATAAAGAAATACAAAAATAAAATAATTATAAAGTTATTATAATTTATATATGAATAATAATTTTATTCAAAGAATAAATATTATTAAGAAGCCCACTCATTAAGAATGGCTTACTATTTAATACAATTTATTGGTAATTTATTAAAACAATTTATATTATGTTAAAGAAACATAATTTATTGGCTCTATCTATTGTTGATAAGTAATACCCTGAAAACATATTTATTAAGCATGTTTACTCTTCCAATGTATTTGCAGTCAATTAATAAATTTGATTCAAGGTTGCTCATATAAGGTATAGTATGGAAATTTTAGAGTGCTCAAAAGTAGGGATGTGCTGCTTGATTATAATAATTTCTTTTATTTTAAAAATATTGATCTAGGATAAAAAATCAGTCTTGTAAGTGGTTAATAATTGTTACTCTAGTGATTCAGAAAATCTGAAAAACGAGGTACCAAGAATCCTATACAATTCCTAGATTCCAGATAGTCGGATCATTACTGTATAAAAAAATGAGCATAAGCAAGTGAAAAAGTAACATGTTAAATATTGCTTATAATTTCTTTATTATTTTGGAAATACACATTTAAAAATAACAGTTCAGAAAAAAGAAAATTTTATATCTATTGCATAATGTATATTTAAAATTTTTTTTTTATTAAAACTGATGCCGCTTTGAGCAGTCTAAACATAATTGCACAAAATTTTCAGGATAATTTTAGAATATCATTTGACAAAATATTAGCTGGTGTAGATATTAATTTCAGAAAATTATTTTATGAAAAGTGTAATTAGAATCATATGGACGAAACACCTTTTCTAACAAACAAAAGTATAATTTATAATCCAATCAAGTGGTTCCAGATAGTTTACGTATCAGCGGCACCCCATGTCTGTGTGTGATTTCTAATTCTATTTCCATGTTTGCTTTGCCCTTTCATTCTTACCACATTATTTTGAAGCATTCTGCATGTATACTAAAATATAATAATAATTTATATTTTAAACTAGAAAAAGTATAAACGTTGAAAATTATGCCCAAAATTATCCCAATATATTTGCTATCATAGTGTGGTTTAGAAATACTGACAATAATAATCTCAGGAATGCAAACAGTGATAAAATCACTCGTACAAGCTGTTTTTGACAGCTTACTGTAGGGGTGCTCAACCTGCGGCCCGCCAACCCTCGATGTGCGGCCTGCGGCCGCAATCTGAACAAAAAATTAAATATTTGTTTTTGAAAAATAATAAAAAAAATTCGGTAATTTAAATTTACACTTTTAAGTTTTTGACGCACCCAATCTCAATCAATGTAGTTTTTCGATGGTTAATGCTACGGATTTAAGCATAGTTTTAAAAATCCCAATATTTTGAATACATCATTATTACGATTTACAAATTTTAATTACCACTTTTGACGCTTTTCATATGTGCCGATTCCAATGACTTTTCGGTAGTTATTGCTACCCATTTTCAAGTAGTTCCTGAAATAGCGATTTTTGAAAGTTATGAAACGCTTTATTTGTGCAAACTTCATGGAAAATCTAAATGACTTTAGATCCTTTCTTCAACAGTTATTGCTGCACATTTCTGCCCGGTTTTTAAAACTTCGATATTTTAGCACGATATTATTACGAATCGCGAGTAAAGAATCGCTCATTTAGATAACCATTTTTTGACATGGCTTTTGTAACGATTTTATCGCAAATCAAATTATTTTTCAATCGTTATTTTAGAAATTATTGCTACACATTTCTAAAAGGTTTTGAAAGTACCGATATTTTTTATACGCTATTGCGACATTTTAATTTCAAATCCCGCATTTAAATGACATAAAATTTTGATGGACTTTATTTACTCCAATTTCATCTGAAATATAAAAGTATTTTGGTTAATGTTTTAGTAGTTATTACGTTTTCCCCGTGATTTAAAAAAATTATCAGGTTGGCCACTCAAAACAGATTTCAAATTTCCCTGATTTTTCCAGGTCTTTCAGGTAAAAATCTTAAAATTTCCTGGCTTGTGTGTTTTTCCTTTTTTCTTATAAAGTGTAGGATGTGTACAAGAAAAGTGTCTGTATTATAAAATATCTTATTCAAAATATCATTTTTTTAAACATATCTTGAAAAAAAAATTATTTTCTTACAAGATATTTTTTCATGTTCTGGTACAACATTAATTTTTAAAAAATTAAGACATGGAGAAAATAATATATTTAGCTTGCAGAATATATTGTTTTTATTGAATAATTTTAATTGTTTTTAATTGAATTTAATGTGTTACTTTCAGTAGTATTTGCTCAAAGTGTACCGACAAAATCTGAATAGCCAATAAAACCTTGGATAAGTATTGTTTAATATATTTTCATTAAGGAAAAGAAAACCGTTTCAGGTGATTATATATCAATAATTTTTAATAATTACAGTGGCTCCCAAAAGTGCTCACTCACTTATAACTTAGATTGAAATAGGTAATAAAAATTCAATAATTAATATGAATATTTCACAATGGGTATTTGATAATAAGATGTATAATCTATTCTTAGCAAAACTGCACGGAATATTTTAAAAACAAAGCAAAAGTTAATTTTTTAATCAAATAGTAACAAAAATGTTACCCCTCGAAAGTCAATGGACATTTAAATGTTTTGGATTTCAGAATTAAAGTTATCGTCAATTGCTTTTTTTATTTAATTATTTTTCATTAAATTTTTCATTTCTTTATTAGCAATTTAGTATCAAACCTATAATAGCATAATTATATTTTAATTTTTGCTTATTAACTCCGTAATATTTTATTTTATCATTTAAAAATGACTTGTAGTCGTAATAAAATAGACCAAATTTGATTATTTGTCTTCATAAGAGGTAAATCAGTAATGAATATGTTAAATTAGTTTACTGTATTTAATTGAACTGTGCAATATGTGATAAAATGCTTAAAAGAAGGACTTCAAATCAGAGATTAAAATTATAAATTTTGTGGAAAAATTCATAAATTTGCAATTGAGTGTTGTAAAAGTTTCTGTAAAAATTTAAAAAAAATGTTCTGCACGAATTTCACCTGACAAAAAAAAAAACTAGTTACACGTATTTTCAACCTTTAAAAGTTATTGTAGATGCTAAAGGAAACTCCACTAAATGTTAATTTAACGAAAAATTAGATTACTAATAGACTGAGTTTTTTCTTTAAAAGTGTATGATGACTTCTGTGGGATAAAGTTTTTGCCCCTTTTTGATGATTGATTCCTTAAAAATAAACTTTTCCTTTGTTTTTAAAATATTTCATATTGTCATTTAAAATATTTCAGATTTGTTAAGATCAGAACATATTTTTTATCATTAAATATACATTCTGAAACATTCATTTTAATTAATGGATAGTCTTATTTCATTGAAAGTCATAAGTGTATCAACACTTTTGTGAATCACTGTAATTACAATTCAATATAAAGCTGTACTGTATACTGCATTATACTGTATTTCATCTTACCAGTGCTTTTTATAAAATTCACTGATCATATTTTCCTTAAACCAATATCTCAAGTCAAATTTTTAAATAATGGTATTTTGAAATAGCATTTTTATTTTAAGAGATTCAGTATAAAAAAATAAATGTGAGAAATGTAAAATCGTCTAATTTTTAGTTTGATACTCTATAGAAGAAAAAAAATAGATAAAATTCCTTAAAATTTATACTTTTTTGATTTTTTTTCTTATTTGAAATTAAAACATTTAAAGAATTCCAATCTAAACACACAGTTTCTTAGTTTAGCATAGTTAATTGTTTTTGTTTGAACAACTGGAATCTTGTACAGTGCAGAACTAAAACACTAAGTTTCGTTTTCCTTCTCCTGACTAAACACATATGAATAAAAAAAAAATATTTTATGTATATTTATATATCATTTAATATGTTTCCTATATATTCCTTAGTCATTGTCAGCTTTTTTAGGTAAAAAGAGGAATAGTTTTGAAATATCATCTCTGGAATGCAAGCAACACTTACTAACTTTCGATATTGTGATAACTATACAATTCGAATTTTGAATAAAAAAACTAATATTTACCAACAAAACCATAAAATTTGATATTAATATATAGATAGTTCTAAAAAAAACTTTTTTCAAAATAAAAATATACTATAAAAGGTTAAAATGAAATAGAAAAAATTAGCATTAATGCAAGAATTGTAACAATTTGTCGACAAAGATTGCTGTTAGTGACGGGGGGAAATGCGTGATTGGTTGGTTTGCTGAGAAAAAATTATTTACAGATTTCTTTGAATAAGAGTTGAAAAGCTTTCAGAAAAAGAGTGCAATATAAAATCTATTATTATTAAATTATAACCAACTAATTTTTAGAGAATTTAATAAAGTTAAAAATACAAAAACATTTTGTCAAAATAGAAAAAAATTACCACTCTCAATTGCGAACAAACTTGAATCATTGTGTGAACACGGACAGAATTTAAAAACCGAATCCTAACCTCATCTTCCACATCCACCATAATCTTTGCCTTTCCTAAATTGCACAGTCTGCATAGAGATCAAAGGTTTCTACATTTGCATGGGAGAATTTTATGTTGTATTCTAGTTTAACAGGGTTATAATGGAGCAAATTTTGACGAAAGCAAAGTAAGTTGATGATATTTTAACTGTTTGGAGATACATTTCCATCTAAAAAATGTGGGTATAATGGATGAAACAATTTAAATTAAGAAAATTATTAGCAAATAATTTAAATTAGTGAATAAAAAATACATAAGAAAAAATTTCCAGCTTTTCTTTAAAATTTCCAGGTTTTTATCCATATTTCCCTGATTTTTCCAGTATAAAAAAAATTCCCTGATAATTCCAGGTTTTCAAGGTGGGTGGCCACCCTGATTATGATATTTTTAATACTATGGTTTGACAGCAAGCGAGTTTTGAATCGCGCATTAAAATAATTATTTTTTACGTGCTCTGTTTGTGCCGATTTTAACATTTGTGTTGTACTGATTTTAACACGCATTTTTCAAGAGGTTTTTCGAACGTGTTTTTTCTTCTTTCTCGTTATTGCTGCATTTTTATTTGTGATTTAGAATATATCTGATATTTTCACACAATATTACAACTCGTGAAATTTGATTCAGTTTTAATTTTTTTCGTAACTTAAAAAGTAATTACGTATCTTAGCCAAATCAACACCTTCCCAGGAAAAAAAAAAACGAGATGTGTTTATATTAAGCGCGGTCCGTTTTGCAAAAAAAAAATTTCAAAACACGGCATAATTCTTTAGTCTCATGAAACACGTGCAAGTTTAACAACACACATCGAACCCATTCTTTTTGTTGTCACATGTAATTTAAAAGTCATACATCGTAATTAGTATTAACGCTATCTGAAAATTGCGCATCGCATTTCGTATTAACATTAACGAGATTTAAAAATAATCCATCGCGTTTCGTATTTACGGGATTTAAAATCACATATCGCGATTCATGTTCTGGCGTTTAAAATATCACCCATTGCTACTTTTCTCGCAATTCATATGCACGCGTTTCAAAAACCATATATCGCGATTCATATTCATGCATTTTAAAAATCAAGTGTTGTAAGTAGTCCTTTCGCAATTTAAAAGCCACACGATTCGTATTCACGCGATTTGAAAAACAAGCATCGAGTTTTTTATTTACACAATTTAAAAATCACACATGGCAATTCGTATTTAAGCAATTAAAAAATAACACATAGCAATTCCTATTCAAGCAATTAAAAAATAACACATCGCTATTTGTATTTCCGCGATTTAAAAACCCAGAAAGGAAGAACACCATTTAGGACAAATTCCAAAACTGATTATGTTATTTGCTCGAAGTTTAATACTACCCACAACAACAGCTTCTGTCGAAAGACTGTTTTCCAGAATGAATTTGGCCTGTTTAAAATTACAGAGTAGTCTTTAAATACAATCTTTACATTTTCATTTAATGGCTCAAAAAATATCACATGATCAAGTAGATAAAATTATCACAATATTCAAAAATTTTGCAAATTACAGGTTTATACTGTAATTTGCAAAATTAAAAATTTTTTTAAACCATTTTCTACCTTCTTGGAGCATTTTATATCATTTATGATTATATGCTGGGAAATGAATTGTATATCATTAAATTTTAACTGTATAAAAAATTTAATCAAGATAAGTTTCAAAAAGTAATGTAAATTTTATTGATTGCGTATTAATTGTAAATAGTAAGTGTCATGTTAAAAATATATTTGTCATAAAAAGTTTTAAACAAGTATCTTAATAGTTTTTTATTATTAAGGAATATAGTTCCTTAAAATTTAATGTCTTCTCTTTCTTTCTTTTTCTTTCCTCTCTCAGCCTCTTATTATTAATTTAAAATAAAAATGTCTGAAAGTTAAAGTACATTCCCTAATAAATGCTAAATCTTATTTTCCACTTAAGGGATTTTGTTTTAGTTTTAATCATTTTTAACCCTATATACTTTCATTAAATCGAAGTATTTAACTTGAATTTATATTAATAACTAGAATATTTATTTATTCGAAATTTAATTCTATGAAAAAAAAATTTACGTTAAAATTTATGTGTAAATGGACTTTTGTATTTTGTAATATGATAAAAAAAATTTCAATTTTTCCAGTGTTTTAATTATTTCAATTTATCTAAATTTTTTCTGATAAATTTATTTTGATTTTCGAATTCTGTTTTCCTTCTTAAGTAATCAGTTTTGCATTTTCTAATTTTAAACGTTTTAAAGTATTGTATTTTCTGCAAAGAGATTACAAGGTTAACCGACAAAAAGAATTTAGTGTTATATAAACAATGATGCTTAGATAACAATCACCACCAACAATTGCTTTCAATATGTCGGTCTAAACACTTTGGCATGCAGCCCTTCATTGGTCAATCTGCTGTGCAGGTGGCCCTTCAATGAAAAAGGTTGTGCACCCCTAGCTTACTGGAATATTAAGCTTATTCTATCAAGAAATAGCCCAATTGCTATTAGTTATAAAATGTTACTTTGTCAATATCTGCATACTTATTAAGAAAAGGTACAGGTACAGGACAAAATAATAGGAACACCTGTGAAAAAATGAAAATATTTTATTAATAGGGAGTTGGGCCACCTTTGGCCTGAATGACAGCTTGCATTCGATGTGGGATTGACAAATAAAGGTCTTGAACAAAATTCATTGGAATTTGCAGCCATTCCTCTTGCATGGCTGTCTCAAGTTCAGAGAGTGTGGGTGGAGGAGGAAACCGAGCACATACTTTTTTCTCCAAAAAACCCCACAAAGGCTCAATGATATTGAGATCAGGGGACTGAGGACACCACGTTAGATGGTCCACTTTAGCATTATACTAATTTAACCATGTTTGAACACAGTAAGACGTGTGAACAGGGACGCTGTCATCTTGGAACACAGGACGTTCTCCCGGAAAGAGAGTATGAAGCATAGGGTGAAGATGATCTGCAAGAATGCTTTGGTAATGGTCCCCTTTGACCACCCCCCTCAAGACAACGAGAGGCCTCAATCTACGGGCAGATATAGCACCCAACACCATCACAGAACCACCTCCATGTTTCACGGTTGGAACCAGGCAGTCAACATGAAATGCTTCTGCCGGCGTTCGCCACACGAACACACGTTCGGTGGTCTGGAATAGTGTAAAAGAGGATTCATCAGACCAGATAACTTGTTCCCATTGCAGTTGTGTCCATTTTAGGTGGTCTCGGCACCACTGTAGTCTCGTCAAAGCATTCTGCACTGAAACTAACGGTTTTGGAATAGTTACTCTGCCATGAATGTTAGCAGCATGCAACTCCCGTTGAATAGTTTCCATGGATACAGGGTTCTGAAGGTGGGTATTCATCTCGGATATTATCACCGGCAGTGTAGTCTTGCGTTTTCGAGCGACTATCCTCTTCAACACCCGTCTATCACGGTCTGACAACTTCGACTTCCTGCCGCTGTTGTGCCTCGCCGAAGACACCTTACCCAACTTTGTGTATGCCGACAGAGTCCTTGATACAGTGGTCCTTGAAACACCTACAAGGTTCGCTGTTCTGGACACGGACGCTCCAATTATCATGCCTCTTTTAAGGTCAGAGAGGTCGGACATAATCTCGTTTTGCTAGAAACAGATTTTTCCCATACAAATCTCACACTGCCAAATGCTAGACAGATACCTTGCCTTTCATCACCACTAGGTGGCACATTCTTGCGACACGTGCCCGTCGCTTATTGGACGGTCGAGAACGACTCCATTCTTTCACAGGTGTTCCTATTATTTTGTCCTATACCTGTACATGTATATTTATCAAGGCATGAAAATGCAGTAATATACAAAATAGTAATTTCTGGCACTTCAGTATTTAGAATTTCCAATGCATTCCAGATAGTTGAGCTTTTATTATATTTTTGGTTATGGAGTATAAAACTATTTGAAAACAATTATAGGGTTCCCACTCTTTTAGCAAAGCAAAAACTAAGGACTTTTAAGCACCTTTTTTTGAAAAAATTAAGGACCTTAAAAATAGTAAGATTGCTTATCATCGAATATACATATGCAGTCAGTGACAATGTCAATTATTTACCTTTTTTAAAAAAGATATTTAAAAAGTTATAAAAAATTATATATTTATATTCAATAAAAAATTATAAAAAACAATTTTATTACAATGCAAGTACCAATATAATTGTATTAATTAACAGGGTTCGCCAAAGTAGGAACAGGCAACTTTTGCCTACCCAGGTAGGGTCTTTTGTAAAAATATTTTCAGATTGTTAAGAGTTAACGACATGTCTGAAACTAATCGCATTCCATTTTCAATGATTTCATTAAAATTAAATTGTAAAATTAAAGTGCAGAAATTAAGATTCACTTTTTTTTTCATATTTGGAAAAAACATTGAAAAAATTATTAGAACAAGTTTTTATATTTTACTGTATCACAATTTCAATCGTGAGTAATTTTGCTTAATATTCAGTTATGCCAAAAAAATTCTTTCTTTTCTATTAATAGAATGTTACATGGGTAAATATTAAAAGATTTAATACTAAAAAGTTCAATTAGAGTTACGCATGAAAGTAGTTTTCATTAAGTCCTATTTCAAATAAATACAGGCCCTACTAATATCTAAGCACCTTAAATCATTCCATTAGGCTTTTAATTTCATTGCAATCAATATTTTATAAACAAATTTTATAAAATAAAAATACTATTATGCTTGAGAAGATTTGTAATTTTTAAACCAATATGCTTTTTATATTAGTTTTCGGTGGAATCTATAAATAAAAGGGTCAAAATGTTTTTCAAAGTTATCAACACATTCCTATGGCCAGAAAATTGGTAAGGTTTCTTAATTAATAAATACTGATAAACTATTTATTTTTTCATTATTTACAGACATTTATTTGTAATATTTCTTTAGCATCCTCTATCATTCTTAATATTATTCTCTACTATTATTATGATTTGATATTTTATTTTTATTCTAAATTGACAGTTTAAAACTGAAAGTGGTATTCCTTTATTATTAAGTAATCCGGTAATATCACCTTATCAGGTAATGTTTGTAAAAACAAGATTGAAAAGTTTGTAAAAACAAGATTGAAAAGTTTGGAAAAACATATTGAAAACAGTATGTAACTTAACAATTTTAAAATTATTACTAAACAGCAAATTACTTTTATTATGAGCTTTACATAAAATTATTTTCAGCCAAAACTGTTAATAAGAAATTAAGAATTAACTTTACATAATATTACAAAACAATCTAGCAAGAAACATGGACTAATTTTAAAGCAACCAAAAATTGGAAGAATTTTTTAAAAAAGGATATTAAGTTGCAATGTTAATTGAACAATATGATTAAAAAAAACTAAATTTAAATCTAATAGACATAAATAACTAAAAGTTTGGGATCCTTTAATTGAGCAGATTTAAATTTTTGTGTAAAAATCTGCTTAGTTTTCATTGTGGATTCTAGTTCAAACATTTTTTCTGATACTTCTTATCTTAGGGCTTTATGCTGTTCTTATAAGCACATGCGCTACCAGTAAAACCGAATTTCTTGAATTCTGTTGATTTTAAAGGTTAATGTGGGTCTTCTACTTAGAACTAACTGTCCCCCCCCACAAAAAATGGCAAGATTCCATGTGCAGTATCCCCCTTGTCTACACACTATTATTTTATTTTGGAATGCTTCACTCTCCTCATAGAGTATCATTCTAAGCAAAAGGAATAAGATATTAATGAAAAGACATGTTTTCATGCCTCTAGCTCCCTCACACACATTCTTTCTAGTCTCTCTAAAATATTCTACTCTTGAAGCATGGTCAAATTCTAGATGACAAAAGAACGACTTTATGTTATAAATATTTGTAAGACCAAAAAATTGTTCCTGTCAACTATAATGATGTTGAAAAATCAAGTACTTTTAAAAACCTTGTACCAAAATTAAGTACAATAGAGAAGCATTTATCCGGTATCCAGATAACCGGGGGAAATATTGTTCGGTTTACCCGCCATTTTAAACTAAAACGATTATGAAAAAAAAGCTGAAATTGGACTCATCCTTCGAAGTTGAGTAGTGGAAAATGCGAGGAAGGGGAGAATTCTTTTCCCCGTTTACCCAGAGAAATGTCATTTCTTCCGTGACCTTGAAGATCTTTAGATTGAGAGGAGGCAGGGAAGGGACAAATGCTTTATTTTCTCCTTTAGGCCGTCAATTGAACTCAAAGGAGTGGCATGCTGATTTCGTTTTCTCTTTTATTTAGGAGGGGGTGGGGAAAATGCATTGCACATGCATTTCAGAGAACAGATGATGAAAGAGAAAAATATATTTATCCATTTGACATCGCTTAATAAAAATAAAATATTTTCCTTTTGAATAAATTCTGATTCTTTGGAAGTGCGGTATCATTTGCAAATTTTTCTTGATGTGGAATCACACCTGCTTTAATTAAAAATCAGGCTTTTATAAAAAATAAAATAAAAGGAGAATTGTTTATTAATTTAAACATTCGATTATTTTATGAAGTAGATTGCAGTTTTGTTTTTCTGATTCCACTATGTTTGATTTTTTCTTTTTCTTTTCACGATAAATTTCGCACTCAATAAATTTTTTTTATTCATAAATTTAATCATTAGTTTTTTTTTTTTTTAAGTAGGTTGATCTTGCCTTGTTCTGGGTTTTAATATTTATGCTAGTGCCTTTTAAAACTATTGTTTCGGTTTGATAATTTTCAAGCGTTGTTTTTATTTAGATTAATAGCTCTTATTAATCGTTCCCCCCCTACAATTACGTATGAAATATATTGCGTTATTTAACCATTGGTTTTATTTATATTAGTTAATTTATGAATTGTAATTATTTTCAAAAAATAAGTGAGAATTTATTATTTTTTAAACTTGTTTTTCTTGTCTAAACTTGCAATTTTTTTTATTCTTTTAAAGGTTATTTTTTTAAGATATTTTATTTTTTTTTAAATTTAGGAGTGCTTTTCTTTTTCTTCATACTTTAAAAATTGATAAACTTTTTCCTTATAATTCGGTTTTGATAAAACATCGATTAATGACACTTTTTCGTCAATCCAGAAAACCGGGAAATTCAGACATCCGGGATAGCGATGATCCCGGATAATTGGTTCTCTACTGTACTTTTAATGGCCCTTATTTTCCAAAATAAAAATTAAGCACTTTTTAAGAACTTTTAAGGACTTTGATACAATGAATCACGGTAAATTAAGATTTGAAAATTGTAGGGTAGGGAAATAATTAAGTTCATCTTTTTTTAAATCCATCATTTATCTTAATCTAACTACTTACTCTTTATGTTCGTATTTTTTTACTTGGAATATTAGGAAAAATATTTTAGAAGAAAAAGTGAATCTGTTTCTTACTAAATCTACATTGCTTATTACAAAAAGCAACTGAAGTAACAAAAATGATACCTTGATCCAAACTAGCAATGCTTGAAACTTCATGGCTATCAAGAACAGATTCGTCTTCATCAGTCACGCGTCGTCTGTCATTTCGAATTCTCTGACGAGGAGGCAAATCTGAATTTCGATCAATGCGTTCTTGGAATTGTCGATGACCTATAATTGTAAGGAATATGTATCAAAATTGTGCTTATTGTATATTCTGATTGGAATGACAGTTACTTCTGACATTATACTTAAAAAAAAAGGATTGATTAAAAATGAGGACAATAAGATTGAAAAAAAAAAACCTTTCATAAGAAAACCATGATTCTTATAAAAATTCTGAAAAAACACTGTTGAACTCTTTTAATGATGTCTACATAAGATATTGATAAGTAAAAGCTTTTTTTTTTGCAGAGCTAAATTAATAACAAAAAATCATTAAAGTGAATGGAACAATAACTGATAAATTTTTTACAAAAACACCCATTAAAATACCTTAAAAGAAATTTGGTAAAAATTTATTGCTAACAAAAGCTAATTAATTAAAATACTTGTTTACACTAATCTATTCCGACATTTACAATTAAGGGAAAAAAGTACCACAAAATGGCATTTTATTAGATAAAATTTAGAACACTGACAATCTGAATTTTAAAAACATATCTAACAAGTTGTGATGGCTGATTGAATAGAGATGACAAGCTGACTTCTGAAATAATCTGTCATCATTTAATGGATAAATTTCAGAATAATTGATTTGAGTAGTTTCAAACAATCAAAAATTTAAAGTTAATGGAATAGGAAATTGAACATAAAGGTAAACGGCTTACAAAAAAAATTCACTTTAAGGTTTATTTGCTAAAATTGTTTGTTATGCGGTCTGGAAAATATGTTTTTGAAGTCCACACAAAATAAATTGCAGAACTAAGTGCACTTTAAAAAGGAGTAATGAATGGAACAGTTCTCCCCATTACAATTAAGTTTAAACACATCAATGTGTCAAAAATTTCTACCTTCACATTACAGAACATATTCTTACTTTTTAAAAACACTTATTCAAATTTTAATATATATATCTTTACTGAGAACAATGAAAAAATATTAGTTTGAATAAAAAAAGAAAAGAATAGGAATGAAACATTGATGATTTAATTATTTGGATTTAATGAAAAACATTGAAATTTTATCACTCTGAAAGGTAACTGAATCAAAAAACCGCCAAATTCTACACGCTTTTACAAAATTTTGAATTTTATATGTAATTCTAGCCATAAACTAGACAAATGAAAAGCCATTTTTGAATTATCCTACTGAACAAGGTTTTACAGAGAATATTTAAGAATGTAATTGAATGATACATTAAATACACAGGCGATAAGCCAGATAAACTAATGTAGTGCTTTGAACCTTGATTATTGGGATATCTGTTATCTGCACCACTCCATCGACGATTAGGACCCCCTCCACGACCCCTACCTCGTGGAAGGTTATTTTTATTTGGACCACCATCTCTATCAACATAAGATCGGTCATAAGCACCTCTCCTAGGAATTGGGTAATTAGGAACAGAACCAACTTGACTTCTTAATTGTTGATCAATTTCCAGTTTATCCTGACGCAATTTTTCCACTTCCTGAAAAAAAAATTACTATTGGAACATTTAAACTAGCATCAAGTAATAAAAAATTACTGCTATGTAATTAAAAGACAGACTCTGCACTGAAATATGAAAAAAAAAATTATCAGCCAATATACTTAATACAGGTTTCATAATTTTTTTTTTTTGCTTACTTTAACACTACAATTTGCTATATCTTTTTAAGTTTTACACATTATAATTTCAGTAAATCACAAATCGTGTATAAATTTCTATCATAAACAAATCTTTTTCATTTAAAAAAAGGTATGTTTTGGTCTGAAATTTACCAGGAAAAAAAAAACTTTTAGTCAAGTCTCACTTTTACAGCATTTTAAAATTTATTCTTAAGAGTTACTTGAAATGTCTTTTTATTTGTTTTTGAGGTTATAAAAATATGGTCCAGCGTCTAACCCACATAACTCAGATTTTGTTTCAGGACAATATTTTACAGAAAATAATGACATTTTAAATACATACCTATTAGACAATTTTTAACCCCCTGCGCATTAAGTCTGACTTGTACCGAGTATAGTTGTAAGCTTTCCTGTATCAAAAAAAACAGTTTTCCCATGTCATTCAATGGCAGAGTAGTGTGTAACAGAAAAATTTCTGTAAAATTTTATCCAGGGGTTCACGGCTTGGAGATCTTAGAAGGGGAAATGAACATTTAAAAAAATAGCGTAATCCATAACTTTGTAACTTTCATTTTCTGCGGCATATTTCTTTAGCTTTAAAAGAAAAAGCAAACTTATTCCAATAAGACTAAGATTTGTAGTGTATCAAAACTACGCACTACAGGAGTAGAAGAGACCAATGAAAAAATATAGGATTTTTCAGGACAGAATATGAGACCAAAAATCGAAGCTAAACAGAAATCACAGAACACATATGAATAACTTAATAAATTAATACTTTTTTATGGCTGAAAGTCAGTTTAGGTGACTAAAAGTAGCTAAACATTCCTTTTTGATAGAAAGAATAAAAAAAAAGTGTCAAGGATCTCATTTCAATGCATACCATAAAGGAAATGATTGTTAAATTTTATTTAAAACTAAAAATAAATTTTATTTACCACAATGCTTAGTTTGATCGTTAAAATTTATTATGCAAGTTCCTTTAATAAAAGTTTTGTTTCATGATTGCCAGCATTCATAAGACTTAACCATGGCCCAAAATTTAAACCTCTGGTTAACTTAACTTCAAGAACAACCTGAGCTGAAGAGAAGGTTTCTTTAAAATCTTTCAATTTCTCTTCAGATCTCTGATTTTCCCCCGCATTAAATTGCTGTGAGGTTTATAGGCATTTTTCAGTTAGCTGGACATAAGTAAATTCAACTACATTTTATTTATTTTTTTGTGAATGTCTAATTTAAATATTAAAAAAAAATTGCTGAATTTACTAGTGCTGTCTAACCGACCGAAAGTATACACTGAGTGGACAAATTATTATGACCACCTCAGAGTTTTACGCAAATAAGCTATTGCGTCACAGCGCTGCCGCTAGGATAACTTTAACACGGGAATGCTGGACAAGCGAGTCATCAGTTATACTGTGTTGCTTGCTCAGAAATGGGAAAGAAAAGTGATTTAACTGAATTTCAACGTGGAACGATTGTGGGTGCGAGATGTGTCGGAACGAGTATCAGCAAAACGGCTGCACTTGTGAAGTGTTCTAGAGCAGCAGTTGTTAACGTGTACAAAAAATGGACAATCAAGCAAAAAACCGGGTCTCAACGTCAGACTTCTGGTCGTCATAGGGTACTGAATGCTTGATCAGAGAGAAGACTGGCCAGAGTTGTGCAGTGCAACAGGAGAGCAACAGTGTGACAAATTGCAAGTGATCTTAATCAAGGAGCAACTGTGAACGTCTCTGAACAAACTGTTTGACGCACATTGCGGCGTATAGGGTATGAAAGCAGACGACCTGTTCGTAAGCCTCTACTGCCTGCTTTAAATACGCGCAGACGTCTCCAATGTGCAAAGAGGGTCATGTGGTCCGATGAATCACGATTTCAAATGCATCATGCAGATGGCAGGATGAGAATATGGAGAAAACAGCACGAAAGCACGGACCCCAACTGCATTGCCACGACACTTCAAGCTGGTGGTGGCAACGCTATGGTATGGGTCCTTTAATTCCTGTACCACAACGCCTTAATGCCCAAGGGTATTTAAGTATCATAGCAGATCAAGTACATCTGTTTGTGTCAATGGTGCACTCTGGCGGGGATGGATACTTCCAGCAGGGCAACGCTCCCTGTCATAAAGCTGGCATTGCCCTCAGATGGTTCGAAGAGCATGATGGAGAATTTAACTTGCTTCGTTGACCAGCACAATCCCCAGATCTCAATCCAAGTGAGAATTTGTGGGATGAAATTGAATGGGTGCTCAGACAGATGGATCCAGTACCATCAAATTTGCAGCAATTTGCAAGTGCAGTTCAGCGAGCATGGTCTGGCATACCTTCTACCACTAACCAACATCTCATATAATCCATGCCCAGACGAATTAAGACAGTAATACGCGCAAAAGGTGGCCCAACAGCGTACTGAAAGGGTGGTCTAAATAATTTGGCCACTCAGTGTATACATATATATTTTATAATATTGGATTTTTTTTTTATATCATCCCTTCTTTATATCTTCTGTGTTAAAACTAGATTTAAATCAGCTGATTTTTAAAAAAATTAATTTTTTTATATTCTATAATTAGATTTTAATTTCTTTTTTTACTGATTTTCAGTTCTAAAATACATTGTAAATATTTTGCGATCAATAAGCTTCATGTAGTAAAATTACTCTTGTAAATACTTGAAGTGTAATTAATCTCAGTACTATTGAAATGACATTTTAAATTTTTTTTGGATCTTTCATAATAATGCAAATAAATGGAAAAATAATAAATTTTTATACTTATGAAGTTAGCATTGAATATAGGTTTATCAAAATAAATAAAAAACATGATAGCAATGAAAATTCTATCACTTTAACTTTAACATTGCAATTTTAGTTCTGAACGTTAACGAATTTATGATAATATGGCACAGAAAAAAGAACTATAAAAATTCTGATTTTTTCTTTTAATGCATATTTATTTTTTTAAATAAATAAAGAGATTTTGTAAAGTTATTGCTCAAATGGCAGTTGTGATTAACAATTATTATAGAATAACTTAATTGACAATTTTTTTCATTATTTCAAAATTTAACGAAAAAAGGATTTATAAAATTTTCCTTTTAACCTGCTTTTTTGGTATAATTTATAATAACCTGTTTTTTGTTAATAAATAATATATATTTCTATTACAGTTACATTAAATATAATACAAGCAAATGCATGACACCCCTGTAATTTTCATCAATTGCATTTTTTTTTTTCTAAATCAAATCTTTCATAATTCTTACACTCACTAATGTGCTAAAACTTATTCTTGATCTTTCTTCTTCTCCCCAATTCTACAGCCCTTGGCTTTCTCTTCTCTTGTATACTGAGAAGTCTTGTTCTACAGAAACTTGACCATGAAAACATGTGAGGGCTGCCATTACAAGTTAAAAAAGAACATATGTCTAACAATTTCACTTCCTTTAAAATCAAAACTACTGTTCCAATATTTTTTCAATAGCAACATTTTCAGTTTCTCCAAGGACATCAACATTTGCACATGTATATTACTTTCAAATATGATCTGGATTAGCATATTGCTTTATTTTTTGACTGTTGACATTATAGCTTTATTTATTTATTTTTTTTTACTTATTGGTCAATCACAAAATTGCTCTGGATTATGTGTAGTAAATGGAAAGCATTAATTTTAAAAAAAAAGTAAATATATAGGAAATATAGGACATCAATCCCTGTGTACTATCAAAAAATTAGTGATTCATATTTTTAGAAAATTGCATATTTTTAGAATGTTAGTAAAATTTAGGAGTTTTTATTTTAAAAGAAAGTTATGCAAAATCAAAAGCGTCGAAGGAATTTTTTTTTTTTTTAACAAGACAGAAATTAGTGACTCAGACAGAAGAATAGCACCCATGCCTCCATATTAGATCAGCAACAAACTTTCAGTTTGTTACAGTTACAATAGCATAACACACAAAGTTGAATCTCAAACAACTTCAACAGCCACATATCATTAAAAAAAAGTTTATAACATACAATAAAATTACAATACATTATTTTATTTACAATAGAATATGAGCTATTATAAAATTCTCACAGCAGTGTTTAAATTTTATATCAGGCATATTTAGAATTCAGCAAGTGATTCATTATTTAAAAGTAGTGAAATAGTAATTTCGAAGAAAGGTCAATTTCTTCAAAATTGTTTGCAAGTTTTTATTAATAGTTTCTTCATAATGATATTTTTTATTACTCTTTTATTCAACTTCTATTCTTTGACATAATAAAAATTGCATTAATATCACTGCTTTTAAGAAAACACTAAACTTCTCCTGATATTTAATTAAAATCATGAAATCTATTTCATTACAGATAGAACTCCAAAAAAGGAAAGAAAATATCTACTTTTCTTCAGTATCCTATGCATGAAAAACACCTCTTGTGCTTGACCTTGGGAACAAATGCCTGCCACTGATAATGATGAAAAGGTGAAAAATGAAAAAAAAATAGAAAATGATTTTGATTGAAAGGAAGTGTTTTAATAAGCAAATTTGATTCAGCAACAATTTGTCTTTCTGAGAAAAAGGGAAAATAAAGGGAATTATACTTTTCACACGAACTCCTTTTCATTTGAAACTTGTTTAAAAAATGAAAAAATCATACTACTTTTTGACATCAAATATGTAACATGAAAATATGACATAGACATGCGAAAACATACTAGCTTTTCCTACTTCTTTCCTACCGAAAGAGATTTTAAAAAATTTCCTAATGATTATTTTAAACTCTCACATTCGTTAAAATGGTACATTTTAAATGTGGAGAAAAAAAAGAAAAGACGAAAAAAAAAGGAAAAAAAACAGGAATATCAGAAAAAGAAGACAAAAGATCAAGACAAAAAGCTAAATAACAGGTCAAAAGGCTAAATAACAGGACAAAATATTTTTAACCAGGGATATAAGGACTACTACGAACTCGGCCTAACTCTGCATTTTCAAACAGACTTTATTAGGAGAGAAATAACATAATGATTAAAGAGCAATACAGATATCCTTAATGATGCAAGGTAACATCATTATTAAGGGTAAATTAATTAAATATTCTTTAAGAATAATTTTCCTTTCTAAATGATTATCTCAAAATAACCATTGTTGGTACAACTGCAAATATATTAAAAAGTAATATACAAAAAGAATAATATACAAATTTATTTACCTGTTTAGCATATGTTAAACAGGTATATAAGGCTTTACTTTTCAACTTATGATTTTATATGAAGGTTACTAATCAGGGTACCTGTTAAAAAAATTCAGATGTTTTTTAAAGTTATACGCACACAATAATCTTTTAATAACAGTGGACTTCCTCGGCAACACAACAGCCCAGAGTGGGCCCTGGCCTTCTCCAAAAGTCCTTTCTAGGCGTTAATTTGTTCAGCAACGGTCTTCAAATTGTTGGTTTTCAGAATATCTGTCTCTTACAAGATAGTCAATCCATCTAAGGCGAGGTCTGCTTATTTTTCCAGTTGCTATAGGTTTAGCTGGAAATAGTTTTTAGCAGTTTCGATCTTCCTGCATTTTAACCAGATGTTCAATCCATTTTATACTTCAGTATTACAAGTATTTCATAAAATCAGGCTCTTTAAAGACTTTACATAATTCTGAATTTGTTAACCCTTACCATAGGCTGTCAATCTGAGTTCTACCACAAATACCCCTTCGGATTTTTCTGTTCGGTGCTAGTTTCTCCTCATCTCTCAAAGTTAGTGCCCATGTCTCACATACATACAATAAAATAGATCCTACAAGTGAATAACAAGGGTCTGTCCTAGTTTTTTATTATCATGTCCTATATTTGTTGATTGTTTTCGATTTTTGTAAAATGCTATTTCCTTTGAGGAAAATGCAAAAATAACATTATTGGCAGAACAATTTACAGGTTTTTATTTTAATTTTAATTCAACTCCTTATTTGGGCAGGAACAATTTTTTCTCTACAGTTTTTATCTTGAATACACACTTCATTTAAATTGTCATTTTGATGAAGAGGAACAAAATTATTAACTAGCTGAATTTGATTATCTTCGGGGCAATTCACTATCATATCAGATGCAAAAACTTGAATTGAATTATTTACAGATAAATTATTGTCAAATTAAAAATTTTACCCCAGCCCTTGGCATTGATGGGTTTTATTATTTTCTGAAAGTTTAATTTCTTTTTTTTCTTTTTTTTATAATACTCAACATTTTGATAATTTCCTCCAGTAGAAGGTTATTCATGTCTTATTTTATCTATAACATAAAGTTTAAAAATCCACTTTTTAAATACATGCAAGATCGAAAATTATTTTCGCGACTGATATTTATCAGACAAACCATCGTATGAAAATATCAAGATCCTAAAGAGAACTGCTCCAGCACTTTCCAGGGACCTTCAAAAAGAAGAAAGGAAGAGAGAATTCATTCAACAATCATATTCAGACGTCAGCGAGTTTTTGACGTCTCAATATGTAACTGTTTTTTAATTGCACTGCCTTCCTTCTTCATACCACTGATCACGTAAGCGGTTTTTTCTGCTTGCCGAAAAGAGGAACTCATGGACTTTCAAAGCAATTTTGTAAAAAAGACTTTCGCGAAATGCTCAAAAATGGTATATATTTACCCCTTAAACAGACTCCTGAATAATCAACAGTTAACTTTGAAATAAAAGAAAAATGATTAGAACATTTAAAGAAATTAGTTTTTTTTTCTCAATTAAAATGAAAAAAAAAAGGTTAAATTTGCATTACAACCATCACAATGTTGGTTGAGAAGAAACCTATCATCCTGTTCAGAGTTGCTAAACAACTTACTTTTAAATGGGCTAAATGATATTCCAAAAGAACTTTAGCATTGCTGATAGCTTCAACAGTTCCAACAAAAACAAAGGGAACCTGTAATATTAATTTATGCAGAGTTAAAAAAAAGGATGATGATATCAAATTTCTTAAATGAAAAAAAAAAAAAATAAATAAAGCATTGAAGAAAATTAAAATATTTATAAAATAAAATTTTTTTTGCATTATCTGGAAAAATAAACTAAATAATAAAAATAAAAGTATGTGTAAATAATGAACAAATAGAATGCAATACAACTAAAATGACCTATAAAATAAGTAACAATGTTATTAATACAATGAACAAATAAATTAAAAGAGTTCTGGAGATATTATGAGCTACAGTAATAAAATCCATATAGCTACTGGAAATTCTATTTTAAAAAGAAAAAGGCAGTTATGAAGAAAATTTGGAAGAGCATTAATTCACTGTAATATCTTTAAGCAATGTGATGAAAGAAAAAAAAAAAAAAAAAAAACTAGAACGTACAATAGATGATGAAATTTAAAAATAAATCAGAATATCTTCATCAGAATCAAATTTTTACAGTAAAATATTTTATGCAATTAATGTACCCAGATTGCAGATTGTCATTATAAACTTAAAAACAGTCATAGCAGTCACAGGTGTGACCGTTTTGAATTGTCTCAAGCAGGTCATAATGTTACTGTGGTGTAACTCTGTCTTGTGATATAATGTAAAAGTTTCCACGACTATTTGTGACTTTGGCCAACTGGTAGTCACAAATATACTTCACTGGGACTCGAAATTCCGCACTTAATTCGATCTAATTTTTTTAAAGAAAGTTTTATAGATAAGACAAAAAAAAAATTTAGCTGAATTCTCTTTTAATTTGGAATTTTATTCTATAGAAGTAACTTTTATTTTATCTTTTAAAAATAGAAAAAGCTTGAAAAAAATAATGAATCTGTGTCAAACAAAACATCTGTTTCTAAAGCAGTTAAAAATAAAGTGAAAAGTAAAAACACCTGCATTTCCAAAGAACAAAATAAAGCAATGCAAGTTGGAAGAAACTGATCAATCAATCTTGACAGCTGTGTTTGTGCTCTACTGATTTGTTCCCACATTTTCCTCTCCTGTTTGACCATAAATTGGCCACACCACGGGATACAAAGTGAATTCTATCCCCTTTGCATTTTTTTTAATTCGATTTATTTATATTTTATTTTGCGGCTTTTTTATTAGTTTTTAACTGTTAATTTGTTTTTATTTTTTTGGTTAATACAGTGGAAAGTCGGCGTATCCGGAATCGGCGGGACTTCCCAAAGTCCGGATATTAGATTTTTCCGTATAATAGACCCCCAAGGTAAACAAAGCTTAAAATGATCTGAATCTAAGAAGCAAAAAAAATAAATAAATAAATAAACATTATTTTTCGGGCAATAAATAATGTTTTAGTATTAGAATGATATATAATCAATCAAAAACAAAATATTAGATGAAAAAAAATTATTGCTATTATAAAAATAAAGATAGAAAACGAAAAAAATTGACAGTTATGAAAATATTAATTGCTATCTCCACCATTTCGAACTAGAATGATTCCAGCAAATAAGGAGAAATTCCCGTCATTTATTAAGGTGGGTAGGTGGAGAAGAAAATTCATTTCCTCCTTATTTGACATTCAAGTTGAGGGCGGGGCAGTGACAAATTCTTATTTTTTCTTCCATCATTGGCTATCAATCAAGCATAAAGGTGCTGCATGCTGATAGGGTTCTCCTTATTTTTTTCTAATGTGACTAAAGGGGATCCCCCCACTTTAACGCTTGCTGTGTTTACCCCTTTTTCACAGTATTTCCCTAACACTCTAATAAAAAAGGTCCAGGAAATGCCTCTTTTACTAGCCAGCTGCATAGGAAAGAAGGGGGGAGAGAACTCTGTTGTGCTCCTTTGAAAATAAATCTCCCACACTTTCCTGCATTCCACAGGAGGAGCATCACTAACTTGGTAGATCTTCTGTTCCCCTTTCTGTTGATTTATGGGTTCAATGCATAAATCACTAGAAGCTAAGAAAGGAAAAAACCTGTCAAAAGACATCTTTTTTTTTTTTAAAGAGAGGGGAAGGCGAAGAAATGTTTGTTTATTTTTATTGTTAAAAAGTGTCCGGGAAATCGACTCTTCCGGAAAAGGGACGTTACACTGTAGTTAGCTTGTTTTTTGTAGTTATTCATTGTCAGTTTCCTAGTAATAATTGTTACTTTTTTTGTAGTTCCTTGGTAGCTTTTTTTTATGTGAGGTGAGCGTATATTGTTAAAACAAAATGTTATCTAAACGAGAACTATGATCTTTCTCCGAAAAAGAAACGATTATTTCTTCTTGAATTATTTCTCCTCTGGATTATTTTTTTCTCAATTATATTATATAGCTTATTAATTTAATTAATAAAATTTCCCAAGATGGTCCAGTTTTAAATTCACTCCATCATAATCTACGATCGTAACTTAACTAAATTTATTGGATTTTCTGAAATTAACAATTAAGTTATAGTAATATATGGGTGCCATATTGGAATTTCGTCGGTCCCGTGAGTGCAGGATTTGGGGTTCTATTACTTCCTTATCTGCTCGCTCCAATTACAATTGCTAAGTGGATTTCTAGCTTGCGATTTTTCTTTAAGCTGGGGGTGGATACAAGATGCATACCTTTTAAATTGGTCTCCTTATGCAATGTTTTTTCAAAAATTATTATTTAGTTTATTTTTTAGCAGGCTGCTGCCGAAAGTTTGCTAAGAATTGGCGATTGTTCTGCAGCAGATCGAGATACGGGCGAATATTTCGTCGACTTTATTATTATTTTTTTAATAGTCTTTCTCTCAGAAAATTTTTTCATCTTAAATAATTTTCCTTGATAAATTTTTTTGCTACTAAAAATTATTTCGTCATAAGTGCCGCATGCAAGTAAAAAACAACTGTTTTCGATAGTGCCTAGGCGCTTTCGCAAAAAAATACGGCATATATTGTATTCAGATACTTTTAGATTTGATAAATTATACGGTTTTCAAATGCAAATAATTTGAGTAAAATTATAAATTTAATTTTTACAATTTAGAAAAATGAGAATAGAGATAGTCAATAAGATAAAATTAATAAAGAAACATCTAGTGGATATTTCCTAGAAAAAAGCAAACGATTCTAAAACAAGACAAAGGCCAGTTCTTTCAGCAGTAGCATTTTTTCGTTGGTCAGTTTGGTGATGATAGGCTGAGTGCAGTTGTTAATTCTATCTCATAATTGAACATAGCCATTAGAAAAATAAATTTTACGATATAAAAATTCTTTAACTTTTGTTGAGTGCTTTTTATATGTTGAACGCTTCGGCTCTATGCTTTCTACCAGCCTTTAAATATTTTTAGTTACAGTTTAGTTTATTGCATAAAGTTTGAATATTTGGCGACGCCAAAGCTATAAAAATGGTGGAGAGGTTTTGTGCTGATTTTGATAATTAAAAATGATTATTCAACTTAATCAATTTCATTTTATTCTGAATTAATAGTTAATGTTTGACGACACAAGAAAGTTGTTAAGATGTACAAAAGAATTGAGTCCTTATTTAGTTTTCCTGAAGAGATTGAGATTGACGATTCGATTTTTAATTAACTTTTGATTTTTATTAAGTTGAAATTATTTATGTTTTTCTCTTTTAAATACTTTTTGAGGGTTTATTTTTGATTGTTATATCAATGCTATTTTATTGTGATCACATTTTTTTAGTTTTTCCTTCATTTGTATAATAATGCGTCCTTATGTACAATTTTAGCAAGCACTGTTATACATACATATGGTTTTTATTTTCTAATTTATATTGTTTGAGATTGTAAAATAATTCATTTATTTGCACATTTATTCAATATGCAAATAAATGAATTATTTTACTAACTTTTATAATAAATTTATTAATTTTTAAAAAGTTAATAAATTAAAATATTTAAAGTTTTTATGACTCAAAATCTTGATTTTTAAAAAGCAGTTACTATTTATGTCTTTCCAAAATTATTATAATGGTTCAATTTACGATATCAATAACATTTATATTAATTTTAAAATATTTAATTTTTATCATAAATATTAGGTGTTATAAATTCTTTCTTCTGAGATTGACTTATTCAATAAAGTCTACCATTTGAACAAACATGTAGTTCACTAAAACATGCAAATGATGGCATGAAAGTTAATAACAAAATTAAAAACAGTGCTGCTTATATCAATGTTTGATATTTACTGCGTTAAATGGCTTTCATTATCTTGATAAGTAAACTCTGGTGACGAAGCTTATTAGTTGGGAATGAAATTTAAATTATAGGGGAAACCGAGGTTAGTTGATCTAAAACCATTATACACACGGTTTGATTTTGTTTTTTCAAGACAAATATTGGACATGAAATATTATTTAAATCTTCAGCAAATGCATTATTTTCTTTAACATTTTAAGTTAAAAATAGATTTTTTTTTTTAAAAATAATAAATTAAAATAAGTCTTGTATTATAAAAAAATGAAAAATAATCATTCTTACAACACAAAATTATTTATTGAATGTTATTTTAAATAAATGAACTTATTATATATATATATATATATATATATATATATATATACACACACACACAGTGAAACCTCACATTACGGACACCTCTTACTAAGGACATTTTTTTAAACATTCTATGAATAAATCAATGTGTACCTTCTCCTGGAACCGGACAGTCATTTATGCCCTGAAACATTAGTTTTTATCTCATCAAACCATCTTTATCAATTTTCTAAATTATTATTATTTTTTTTACAAAACTATTTCTGCTTTAAATTCCTACAAAAGAAATTGTACAACTTTCCACTACTTTTGAAGTATCGAATTTCTTTGCTAGGTGCATCCTCTGTCACATTCCTTTATAATTGCAAAGAAAGGTGAGAAAATGATACCGTTCATGTGAATTGAAATTTTAAATAGAATTGAGTGGCTATTTAAAATTTCAATTAAACTGATTCAATTAAAAATGAAAACTTTTGACACTAGGAGAAATATGGAAATATTTTCAATAAATATAATTTTTTCCTGATAGAATTTGAAAATAGTGGGGAAAAAAACATTGCGTAGTTAGCCAAAGACAATGTAAACATAATGATGTATATGGTCTTTAATTCCAATAATAAATTTAAAAAATCAATTATACTTTTCTATAAAAATTACATACAAAATATTTTAATTCACAAATAAAATAAAGCTGCTCAAATTATTATTTTTAAAATTATTACAGATAACCATCCACCAACTAAAACTCATACGTTAGTGAATGTCACTAACAGTGCGAATAGTTTTTATGAAATCATTCAAAGCTTTTTTTGATAAAATACTTTAATACTTAAAGCCTGGATATTCTTGCAATTATAAAATATAAATATTTCATTAAAAAAACATTTTTATTTTAAAATGTAAACACATTCATCGAATTTAAGACAAAATTATTATTTTTTTGATGTAGTCTCTTTACAGAAAATATTGAAGTTATAGAAAATTCTATTTGCATGAATTGCAAAGGAAAAATTTATATTTTTCAGGAGTTTAGGAGAAAGAATAAAAATTAGGAATCTAAAATTTAAAAAGTTCATGCTGCAGTTCATATTTTTCTTTGGCTATGGAACCCTAAATGACAGAGCTCCTCCTTTTAGTGGAATAATGGCATTATATATAAAAAAGACTAATTATTTTGAAAATATTTTATGTGAAGAACAAAATATTATATATTCTAATTATGTTCTTGTGCATGCATGTTTTGAAAATGAGTTGAAATGTTTTGATAAAATAAGTTGATTTTAGGTTTTTAAAATAGAGCTTGATGAGAAAAAACTTATAAACCATCATAAGGGCATATCTTTTTAATAATTTATTCAAAGAAAAATTAGTTATTTAAAAGCTATTTTCAAAATTGCTTTTTTCATTCGCATTTTACACAGTTTCATATTAACAACCGAAAAATATTAAACAAATTATAGATAATTAATTGGATATAAATATAATTATTAATGGTTAAAAAATCCAAACTCTAGGCACCCCTGTAATCTTTTCACTGAACACTTTTTGGGAACCACCGTGCTAAAATACAGCTGATATCCAATAGTTTTTATTACTTTTATGAAATAGTTCAAATAAATTTACTATAATTGAAATCAGACGACACATTTAAGTAATTGCTATGCATACATTAATTTAGGTACTACTATACATTCTTGTTTGAGTAAAATAGCAACTATTTTAGTATGATTCAGAAATAAGATTGCTAAAATTTTAATTAAAAAAAAAACATTTATTTTTCAAAACTCACTTCTTCTCTAGGAGTTTGATTATCATTGTCTCCTTCTATTTTTACACGAACAACACCAGATTTATCCACCATTTCTTGTATGATTCTACCATTTTTCCCAATGACTTTACCTTAAAAAAATAATAAAAAGCTTTATGCTAATACACACTAAATATAATTTTTTCCAAGCATACACAGGGTTCATGCTCTACTTTTAAAAAAAAATTCAAGTACTTTTCAAGGACTTTTTAAGACTAATCATAAAATTTTCAAGGACTTTAATTCAAGTAAAAGATAGACTAAAATTTAACATTTTAAACTAAAATGATATGAAAAAAATAATTAGTACTGAAAAATAAAACTTCCATCCCTCTCTCTTTACTTAGAAAAGTAACCATAGTATAAAAAAAAAAGCAAAGGTGCTCTTAATTTTACATAGGGCCTAGATATAAAGAAGTTAGATATACAACCTCTGAATAAGTAGATTCGAACAAGTCATGAAGAAAAAGAAACATTTTAAATGATCTGCACAATAAAAAACAAAGTACACTTAAACTTATTTATAATAACAATTCTACAGTAAAGAAAAATAGAAAACACACTATTTAAAGTTATTAAAAGATATTTATTTGTAAAAAACTCATGTCTCATATGATATGTAAAGAACATTAACAAATACACCAAATAATTGTTGAATATCTGTGATAAAATATGAAAAAAAGAATCAAATAAAGTCCCTGAAAATCAAATTTTAATCAAACAAAATGTTAAAGTCGTAATATTAATATAAACACATATCATAAAGAAAGAAAAGGTTATTTCCAAGATCATCTATATCATGCCAACAAGAACAAGTCAAGGATTCAGAATAAAACATTTTAAAAAAAAAATTGTTTAGCAGAATTAAATTACCCTAAGAAAAGATAAATTAGTAATAATTTTCAGCTGAATTATCACAAATGTGAAATAAATAAGTACTAGATTTAAATATATACAAGACTCCCAAGCTATATGCAAATCATTAATGAAACTTGAAAAAAATAATAAAATACATAAAAACTGGATAAAAGAAATGATGAAAATTAAAGGCTTTGCTAACTTCTATTAGAAGCAAAAAAATAAAAATAAACGATAATCATTGCATCAACATTGCATGAATGACATTGCATCAACATTTGAAATACATATTTTACCAAATAAAGCCTTTGAAAATCAAATTTTAATAAAAACAAAATGTTAAAGTTGTAATGATATTAACATAAAGATGTAACCAACTTTAAAAACACATATCATATAGAAAGAAAAGATTATTTTGAAGATCATCTATATCAGGTTAACAAGAACAAGTCAAGGATATTAGTAAATTTTAAGCTGAATTAACACAAATGTGAAGTAAATATATACAAGACTCCTAAGCTATATGTACTAAATACACAGTAAAAGTTTCCAAATCATAAATGAAACTTGAAAAAAATAATAAAATACATAAAAACTGGATAAAAGAGGTGATGAAAATTAAAGGCTTTGTTAACTTCTAATAGAAGCAAAAAATAAATAAATAAACGATAATTAAAATTCAGTTTTAAGAACATTGCATCGACCTTTGAAATACATATTTTACCAAATAAAGCCTTTGAAAATCAAATTTTAATAAAACAAAATGTTTCAGTTGTAATGATATTTACATAAAGATGTAACCAGCTTTAAAAACACATAAAGAAAGAAAAGGCTATTTTCAAGATCATCTATATCATGTTAACAAGAACAAGTCAAGGATATTAGTAAATTTTAAGCTGAATTAACACAAATGTGAAGTAAATATATACAAGACTCCTAAGCTATATGTACCAAATCCACAGTAAAAGTTTCCAAATCATAAATGAAACTTGAAAAAAATAATAAAATACATAAAAACTGGATAAAAGAGGTGATGAAAATTAAAGGCTTCGTCAACTTCTATTTGAAGCAAAAAATAAAGGATAATTGAAATTCCATTATAAAAAAATTTCATCAATTTTTGAAATACATAATTTGAGTGACATAGAAATAATAATAAATTCATTAACAAGTGTTTATGAAAATATTTTAAAATTACACTTAAATTATTGAAGATATGACAATATACTAATTATTTATGAAAACTTTTTTAAAAAAAATTTCCTCTTGGTTTCGGTCAATTCACTGATTCTTTCATCGATGGTTTCAATTTCGGATTGCTTTTCTTTTACTGTCCTTCGGAAGCTATTCGCCTTTTCTTACCAACAATATGTTTTCAGTTGTCTCAGCTTTTTCTAGCAAGCTGTCAGCTGATTTGCTGAGTTCAGTCACAGTCTTGTCCAGACAAATTTTTTTTGACTGCAGTTCTTGGAGCTCTTGATCGTTGTTGGGTCTTTTTTTCCTTTCAAGCTCTCTCTCTCTCTCTCTTTTGCTTTAAGGTCAAGGTGATGACGGTATTTCTGTCTAGCACCTCTAACATCAATCTTCATATCCTTAGTGATATCAATCCCCTTTGCCCCCCCCTACAGGATAATAATGCATCTTTCACAAGCCTCTTAGCTAAGTATGTCTCTTCTTTCAAATTATCAACTTCAACCTGCCGGTTGGTTGAAAATCCTCTCTCTACAGTAGAAGTAAAAGTTTCTTCATAACACTTTGGAATACTCATGGACACACATGTGTTTCTTCAGAAACTCATCCAGTCGTTGAGTTGTTTGACAGAATTTAAAAAATTCAAAAATTCCAAAAGAATAGAATCACATTCTGCATTATTGACTTTTCTACACCTAGTCAATTCTTTCAGAATGATAGCCATTTTCTCAAATATGATTTATCACTGCTGTGATACATCCTCCTGGGGTCTAGGGATGCAAGGCATCGAACTAACTGATTAGATAGGGGTGACTTTTCTGCTATTTTTTTCACAATGGCAATAATGCACTTTTGGCAGTCATGCTGAAGGTCCAGCCCAGCTTTATCAGTTATCTGCTTCTGTGCGAGCAGTTTCTTCAGTATATTTCCTGCAACAAATCCAATTGAAACTTTGCTGATGCTACCTTTATGATTATTAAAATCAAAATTAGCAAAGTCGCAGTACTCTTTCATTTCACTGACAGATTCATTCTTTAAGACTTTGAAAGTATCCAATAGCATCGGCCAATCCTTCTGATATAATGTTAAAAAGGGCTGAAGAATTCTAATAACCGACAGAAAAAAATGAAGTTTTACAGGAAGAAGTATGTCCTTGCATGAAGCAATTACAAGCAAATAAGATTTGCTGCTGGGTTTGTTAAACTTCCCCTTTTCAACAGAAGAAATGCATAGTTTTAAATCATCCAAAATGTCTAAAGCTCTTTGTGCAGCTGGGCCATTCTCTAGCCATCTATGGCCACAAAATTTAAGAGGCATCAATTTACTTTGTGAGGCTTCTAAAAAGTCTTCTTTCCTTGCTGGAGCATCTTTAAATAGCCAATGAAGGCTTCTCAAAAAATCGTCCAAATGCCATTGCGTCTCAATAAATCCTCTTTCAAAGACGTTATTCACAACATGAAGACTACAACTACCTACATTTGGTATTTGGCACCCGAATTGATTTTTTAAGATCGTTTGAAGTAAATCAAAGATCTTCCAATTTACATAAGGCCCATCCATAGAAACCCCCATTAAATTGGAAAAATCCAATTTGCTGATGGTGGTGAGAAGATGAGACACCGTGACATTAGCTGTAGAATGGCCTAAAAAACTTGAATCAACGTACTTAGTGACAAAATTTTCATCATCCCAAAATCTGACCAAAACAACCAACTGCTTGGATTGCAGAGACTTATTTAAGCTCTCATCGAACATTACACAATAGTCACCTGAGAGTTTACAGCTCTCAAAAACTTGTGACTTAAAATATGGTGCTAAGCCAAAACACAAATAATACGCAGCTTTATTGGCCCCACAAGAAAAAGATCTGGCTATCACACTGTCGCTAAACATGTCTTTAAATATATTGGCAATTGTTTGACACGAATTAAAAGAATAATTATTTTCAACGCACTTTAGCACCCATCTTATCTCAGCATGTGTACTATCAGTAGAGCCAAAATTCAAAAACAGCACTAGAAGAAGGCACTGCTTCTTGAGATATGCTACTTGTAGAGGAACTGGGCACTGGTTGCTCAATATTCAGTACCTGCTTGTGCTCAACAAAATTTTTAAGGCTTGATGCCTTGAAATTCTTCAAAAGATCTTTGTGCCTTTTACCTGTAAATAATAATAAAAAAAAAATTTACTAAGCAAGAAAAGGAAGTTTTATTTACCATAATATAAATACTTATATTTAAACTTGAAGGCTAAGCAAAAAAATTTTTTGAAGCTAAAAGTGGCAGGTCACTAACAGAAAGTAATATTAACCTGTCGATCACCAACAATGGTTTATAAATTAAGTTATTTATTATAAGTGCTATAATATAAAAACTAAAATAATCCAAAAATAGCATGCACATTGTAGAAATTTACGAAAACTATATAACCAATGGCATGATTTTGGCAATATTAATGAAGTTACATTGTGCACAGGCCACCTTTACTTCTGAGACAATTTGGCATCCATCGTTCTAAAGCCGTGACCACAATTTTCCATCAACCAGTGAGTTATCACTCTTATACAACAAACATAATTTAAATTTAATTATAAAATTTTAAAATTAACAATTTAATTAAACTAGAAACATTTTCTTTTAACAAAATTCTTCATAATATCCAAGATGACGATTCAGTACATGTATGTAAGAAAAATTCAACATTTCGTTTCAATTATGTATCTTGTTTGAATGTTTAGTTTATATAAGTATATAAACACATTTTAAATAAATGTTGGTAAATTAAAAAAAAAAATACATAGTTAAATTTTGTTTTAATCTTTATTTTGACAAAAGTAGGTAACATTTAAAAAAAAAAAAAACTAGTAATTAAATTTTTTTTTTTTAAAACTTTTCATTTAAGTTAGCAAAAAAAAAAAAATTATGTTGATAATAAAAAGGGCTACTTCCATTTTTATAATAGTTAAATAATCAAATGATTATGAAATTTTTTGGACCTATTTTTGTTTTATTTACAATTATTGTAAGGTAAAAAGTTTCCCGAAACACACACTTAATTTTAATAATAAAAAAACTCAAATCAATCAAAACACTCAAATAAAAAAACTCAACATAATATTCATTTCTAAACAAAACTTTTACGACAATAAAATCAAAATTAAACAAAATTTTAAGTCAAAATTTTTATTGATTTTGTTTATGCACAAGTTTTTGATACTTAATATGTGCATAAATTAACAACAATCAAATATTAACACACATTGAAAAGCGCTTAAAACAATCACTTTTCATTTATTTTATTTTATTATTTATATTATATTCATTTATATTATTTATTTTATCATTATATTTTAGAAGGAATAATGCAGTAAATTTAAAGTAATGCAATAATAATTTTGATTCAAATTACTCCAAAAATTAGTTTTGACAACAAAAAAAGCTTTTAACAATGAGTTTAATTTACTAATGTAACAAAATATAATAAAACGAAAAATAATTACCTTCATTGTGGGATCGCAGGGCTGATTCTCCCATTTTTGAGATATCAAATTCCTTTGAGCATAATCGGCAAGATGCTTCATACTTTCCATCGCCTTGCTTCAGCCAGTCACTATATTCTGGCTTATTTAACCATAAAATGTTAAAAACACATTTACCCATTACTTTATTTTAACTAATAAACAATAGCCTGAATGTACTACCGAGGAAAAATACGAACAAACCAACGTGTTAACACAGCGATATCAATTAACACAGTAAAAATATATCGATATATAACTTATCCTCCTTGAGTTACCAGTCAAACCAGTCTTTATTAACGATCGCGTTGGCAAGAGGGAAATCGGGACGTCAACAACTGATAAGAGCGGAGAGCATTACGTCATCATCGTCTGAAAGGCGGGAGAGTCATTCTTTTGTCCTTACGCATATGTGTGAGAAGTTTAACACAGAAATGCTGGAAATAGGGCGATTTTTGTGAGTTTCTGATAATTTTCAAGGCCATTTCTAATATTTCAAGGACTTAGCATTATTTTCAAGTGCTCTGTGGGGGCCCTTGAAAATCAAAATTAAATTCAAGTACTTTTTAAGGCTTTTTCAAGGCCGCCGAAACCTTGCATACACTAAATAAGCAATAAGTGATAAAATAATTAAATTATGTATACTAATAAACAACTACATTTCAATACTATTTCAAAAATTATTATTTTCAGGATACCCCTTCCCAGTTCCAGGGATGAGAGTAGTCAGAAAGTATAAAAGAGGAAATCCAAAAAACAAAAAAAAGAAGAAAAAAAAAAGGGGGGAATATATATATATATATATAAACAAAAATTTGACAAAAAAGTGCGATTTTTAAATTTGTAAACCATGTGAATATAAATCCCGATATGAGACTTTTAAATCACGTAAATATGAAACTCTACATCGAATTTAAAAAATGCGAAAATACAAATCATGATTTTTTAATTTTTTGATCACGATGCATAATTTTTAAATCGCGCGATATTACAACAACAAAAACGAATCATGATATTGGATTTTAAGCTCACGTGAATACAAATTGCTTTAATAGGGCTTTAAAAGCTCGTAAATACAAATCGCGATATTGATTTTTTAAATCTCGTAAGTAAGAATCGCACTGTACAATATTTAAATCGCCTGAATAAGAATCGCAACGTTCAACTTTTAAATCAGGTAAATACGAAAATCAAGATTTGATAATAAAATCGAGATTTTAAAAATGCATAAATACGAAACACGATATTGGATTTTTAAATGTTGTAAATAAGAATTATAATATACTATATTTAAATAGCGTAAATAAGAATCGCAATGTGCAACTTTTAAATCAGGTAAATACGAAAATCGATGATTGATATTAAAATCGCGTGAATAAAAATCGAGATCTGAATTACGAAAATACGAGCTATCCAGCCGACGGATAAAAAATACGTAAAATCTTATTTTCTGTGCGTGAAATCGGAGAAAATAGCTAAAATAAGTAAAAATGCGGAAGGGTTAGCAGCTAGGGCGTAGATTGAATTTTTTGTTTATCTTTGAAAATCGTAAATAAATATAATTATTTTACTTTAATGACTGAATTTTAAAAAAAAAAACGGGATATTTATTTAAAAAAAACGAAACTTTTAGAGAATCGGAGTTTTTGATAAAAAGGCTGAAATTCAAGAGACAAAAAAATCTCATCCCTGTATAAAGGTCAACCAGTTTTATCCCAAGGAATTGATTTTTAGAGAAACTTCAGAGGGAGGAAAAGGGACTTCAACAATTTCCTTTTGCGGAAAATTAAATTCCTCATAAAACATTTTAACTTGGGCAAAAAAAAATTTCAGCGGAAATTAGCGGGAAAAATGGAAAAATCTGAAAAAAAGCGGAAATCCGCGGAAGAATCTCATCCCTGCAGTTCTACACAAAACTTTGAAGTAATGACATGATAATCATAACAGTAAATTTACATACATGCATTAAAATCTAACCCATTGCTAGGGCTCACACCAGCAATATACATACAATGGTCTGATAGGAACAATTAGGGATTCATTTAGTTTCCAAAAACTTGATATGGTAGCCAAACATGAGAAAAATAATCGAATTTTACAATTACATTATTAAATGGTTGAATTACTTAGTTACACGGGAGTTCACAGTTAAATTTTAATACCATTAAAACAACCATTTTGAAGCATTTCTTCTTGAAACTTAAGAAACTTGGTACCTGGCATCATAGGAAGACTTTTGAATGCATGGAATTTAATGCAAAAAACTTTTTTTTTGTTTAACGATTTTGTAAATTCCAAAAATATTTCAAGACTATAAATTTGTTGCCCAAGCGTATGATTTCGTCCTGTTTAGAACATTTGGCAACAACTATCGTCATACTGGTGTTAACCTTACCCATTGCAAAAAATTCAAAAATAATTTTGTTTCTTGTATTCATAAGATTGTTAAACACCAGTTTGTTCTTCCTAAAAACAACAGCTTTTCAAAAGACAATGAACTAGAGTTTAAATTCATGCGAACATGAGAGACTTTAAATATGAATATTTTTACAGAACACATAAAATAGAGAGAATAATTGCAAAATAAAATACAGAGAGTAAGATAACATACCAACAAGACCTCTAGGCACTTCAACTAACTCTTCAGAGTACTCTAATATACTTCTAGCTTTACATACAGCTTCTTCCGTCTAAAAAACAAATTTATAATAAGTTTGACTTTGTAATATACATTCAACCAAAAAATATTCACAGTAAAATATGTGAGTGTCTTAGGAAAATCATTTAAGAACTAGACAGATTTAGTTTTAATTTGATTGTTAAGATTGCTCTAAAGCCTAGGTTTCCAATGTAAGCATTGAAAACTCCTAAAGGGGCATTAGGAGAATTTGTACACCCGGCAGGAGAACATAATTTAAAATAGAGTGCACTTAAAAACAATTTTTTCGTTTGTTTTAAGACTAATACATATTTAACTCTGTATACATTAAAATTTCATAAAGAAATTAATTTAATAATTTATCGAGAAAAGAACCATGGTTTTATGGAATTATAGTAAAAGCAATACTTTGCTTGAATCTCACTAAAAAGTTCATTAATTTTTTTTGTATGCTTTTCAAAATTCAATATATTTACATCATGAATTTTTAACCAATAACTTTTGTATTTTTCCTTTCATCCTGAACATAAAGTTACAATAGTTTGGAATTTTAAAAATTAAATAGTAGAAAGTTATTCTACATTCTACTTAGAAGTTCACTGCAGATAATTATTTGTCTTTGTTAAGTGTAGAACACTTTTTTTAAATTTATAAAGCAATGAGTCTTGTCCTGAGATAAGCACTACATAAAAGGTTTTTAAAATATTTTTTTAAAGATGTCTTTCAACCCCTTCCTTCTCACTCCCGTGAAAATGACAGGGTGAGATCTCCTCTCCTGTGATATTTCCGGGCTGGAGTGTTCAGTAGTAACGAGCCAATAAGAATAAAACTAATTCATTTCTTTTGCCTGGAAAACATTTTATTTCTCATTTTACACACCAGATGGCAGTACCAGGATATTTTTAAGGTTATTGTAGATAGTTAGTTTATTTTAAACTAGATGTCAGCACTAATCAAATATATGTATTTGTGATATGTTATTTGTAATCTTAGCAAAGTTACTTAGTTAGGCTCTTTGTGAATACACGCTTGAGGATAATCTCAATCGTTTGATTGAAAGGCATTTTATTAGACAGATACCCCCAACTGATAAGAAACGGCAACCATCAAGAGAATGCAAAGTGTGTTGCTCCAGAAGAGATGAAAACAAAAAGAGATGTAGGAAGGAAACTCGGTACTACTGTCCAGATAGTGACGTTGGCCTCTGTATCTCATGCTTTGAAATTTATTACACAAGAAAAATTTACTAATCTTTAATAATATTATATGTAAGTTCGATAAAATTCTTTTTTAATGTTTAAAACACATATTTCTTGAATATTCCCTGCTTGCTGGAAAACCAACAAAAAGTCATAGCAACCCTGAATGTTGGCCTTTCCTAAAAATTTAATTTTTTTAAAACTTCAGGTTAAAACCAAATAAAAAATGAATATATATATATATTGCTCATACACTTATTTTAAATAATTTTCAGGGATAAAAAAATACACTTTTATGACCATTTTCTTGAAAATTAACCGATCATTAAGGGGCCAAAGAAGCTATGATTGATCAAAAGATTTAAATGCAAAAGCCCACTGCCTATATCTCCATGTCTTATGGACATCGGAATTCAGTGCATTTCTTTGAAAAATGTTATTTGTAGATAAACTACCTAACAATAATGGAAAACACTTTTAGTTTGTAATACTTTTTTGAATTCCTCAAGAAATATTAAGAGAACCAGTTTGTAATTTTAGAAGTGGCTAGTTCATGAAATTTTTCATACTTTGCAATAAAGTTTAAAGTTTTTAGGGGTTTCAAAGACTGACAATAAATTACAAAAGAAAACAAGTCTTTTTGAACACCCTATGCCAGAAAATTAAGCAATAAGCTTTTAACTTGTATCAATTATTTTTGTGTTACTGCATAAAATTTCGTAAACCTGGAGGAAATATTTATGGAGAATTGAACATTTTTATAACACAAATTTTTTTGCCATAACTTTAAAAATATTCAGTAAAATGAAACAAATTTTTTGAAGCAATTTAAAATTAATTACAGAACTATTGTTGTAAAATTTGAAAAAAAAAAAGTGCAAGATATGAGTATTTAAAATAGTTCTTATATACTAGGCATAATTTTGTTGTAACTTTCTCATAATTTTGTAGTAAATCGTATTATAAAAAAGTCTGAATTGAATATCTCAAAATTCTTAAAAGTTTCAAGCAATTTTCTAAGTAGTTTCAGTACTTTTTAAAAGAAAGTTCAAAATGATAAGGGGTTTTCTGCAGATATAATTTTGTTCTTGCTGCCTGACATAAGGTAGTGTAATTTGCAATACTACATAACAGAATTTGTGGAAAACCCATGATTATTTTGAGCTTTCATTTAAAAAGTAGAAAAACTATTTACAAAATTGCTTGAAACTTTATACGTTCTACAGATATTTCAACCAGATTTTTCCCATTAATTGCCAAATACGATTCACAACAAAATTATGAAAAGATTTTAAAATTTTTCCGTGCACGCACAGTACAAAAGAACGTTAAATAATCATATCTTGCAAATTTTATAAAAAATAGAATAATAATTTTGTAATTACATTTTAAATGTTAGAGTAAAAAAACAAATTTTTTTAACAGAAAGAAAAATGAGTTAACTCATTACGATTACTTATAACAGCAATAATAGTTTTTTAACTATGAACTGATCTGTTATAAAAGGTAATTGACAAATGAAATGAAAAATGCTAATATCTTTTAAGCAGATAGGTATGCTTACAGAAATATCTGAGGCACACTGGGTACTGGTTATCGAATGAATTTAATCTTATCATTTTTGAAATTATAAAAAAATTACTTCTCTAATAAAATAAATTTCTGTGGAAGTATTGTTAAAAAATTTTTGTGTGCATAAAATCTGAGAGGTCTGTGCATTAACAAGTTAATTTTTTTTTCTGACTGAAGACAATATATTTGCTTTGATTAATGCAAAAACCAGACAAGAATGTAAAATTCCTCTCCTGCCTAGTAAAAGGTGGGAGAGGAGAATATAATCTATTAATAAAAATCTATTTGGTTTTAAAATTTCAATTGACTCTTGCTGAGAATTTTTAAATTTGATAAAAATACCTAGATTGAATGATACCTGTATCAAAAACAAACTCAAAACGTATCGATCAAAAAATTATATAATGATCAGCTGTCAAGGGAAATTGAAAACTTTACTATATTTATTAATGTGTTACCACAATTTATTCTTTAGCTTTACACATAAAGATGCTAATGATTTTACCAAAAAGGAAATCCTGTACTTTCTATTTCTACCCTATATTTTCTATTTCTCTCAAATAACTGGTAATAAAACAAAATTTTTTTTTTCCATAACTTAAAATTTAACACATTTGTTATTTTAATTCTTTCTCTTTATTATGACATATATGTTAGAAGAAGAAAAAAAAGCATCTACACTATGGAGAAAAAAAAATACTTACATCTCCATAAATTTTGAATGTACAAGTAGATTCTTCTAAATCAATTCCAGTTATACCTTCCAATTTTCTAGCATGTTGAATATTTGATCCGTGCGCTCCAATGGCGAGACCCATTAAATCTTCACGTACTTGAAATTCTTGAACATGCCCAGAAGTAGAATTAAGCTTTGTACTCTTAAAAAAAAAAAAAAAAAACTGGAATTATTAACTTTCAAAAAAATTTTATTTCACGTTACGCAAAAATAATTTTTATGTATGCACATTACTTTTCTGCCACATAATTACACTTATGCTTAAAGTTTTATATACTTTGCTATTATAAATACAGCAGCTACCATTAATAGAATCTCTGGGTTATGAAAGCCTTTTTTTAATACAAAATTCACCTCAAAACTGCTTATCTTTCATTAATACTTAATTTTGCAATTTTCTTAATTCTTGAATATTGTGACAATCAATTTTAATTATATTAATCTCATAATTGCAAAAAATATAAACACCATATGCATATCCTGAATTTGCTTCAAATGAGAAGAATGCCGAAAAAATAATTAAAATCTGATGCTTCCAACAAGTTGAAACTATGCAACTTCTTAAGGAAAAAAGAACTTACAATAAAGAAAATCTAATATTAATTAAAAAATAAATAATGTCAGTCCACATAAAAATAAAATAAAATGAAGGCAGAAAAGAGGAATAAGAAGGAAGTCTTTATCTCATCAAACTGTGACAAAGTGAATGCACAATTGATATTGTCAATTTTTCAAAACATGTTACTTTAAAAGAAACAAGTAAAAGAGTAGTAAATTTTTAAGCAAAGCCAAACTATGCTTTATAGCAGTGTTTCCTAAACTTATGACTCTTGCGCACCCTTTCTAAATTTTTCGTAAGGCTGTGTACCAATAATAAAAATATTAATGAATTTTTTACTGTAAAAAAATTGCACAAAAGTTAAAAATCAGAATTGGCTGTTGACACCACTAATTATTAACTGTTAACTCTGCAAAAAATAGCCAATAGAAAAGTACGTAATCGTAAATTTTCATGGCTAGCTTTGTTTTCAAATAAAATGTTTTGATATTTTCGTTTGTTGCAAGGTATCTCGCATAAGAACGCGTACTCGTGGGGGTACGTGTACCACACTTTGGGAAACATTGCTTTATAGGAACAGAAATTTATTAGCAAATTCAGATTTTCCATTCTTCTTCTTAGGCACTATAGCCGGTTACTGGCAAAGGTCGTCTCAGTCAGTTAACCACTATTTGATGCTATATTTCTCCACCTGTTAGTCCATTAACCACTACTTTACTCTATCTTACCATCTTGTTCTAGGTCTTCTTTCTTTTCCCCTCTGGTGCTTGGAAGGTTACTTTTTTAACAGGATTTTCATTGATATATCAGAATACATGTCCCAGCCACCTTATTTGAATAATCTTGATCATTTTTACTATGTTAGGTTCTTTGTATTTTGAATGTAATTCAGGGCTGTAACAAATTTTCCACATCCTGTTTTCTCTTACAACACCAAACATTTTTCTCAAGATTTTTTTCTTGAAAGCATTCGCTACTATATAAAAGTATTGGTCTCACTAGAGTCTTACACAACTGTGTTATTGTTTCACAACTTGTGCATTTAGATTTAAACTGGTTTCTCAATCCATGATAACATCTGTAAGCCAAGTTGATTCTATTTATGATTTCAATTTTCATGTCATTATTATTTACTATTGAGCCTAAATATTCAAATTGAGCTACTGGTTGAAACTCATATTCATTAATTTTCAGTGGTTTTTGTGACTCTGTTTGTCACTGCCATAATTAAGTTTTTTTTTATAGTTGACTGACAACTCCATGTTTTTTGCAGCTGCCTCGAGTGCACAGAAAGTCTTTGTGTTCTGCGTTTGTATACCAGAGTCTCTAATTGCCTTCTCTAGTGCTACTTCTAATTCTTTCTATTACCATAAATTATTTAACTGCTTCCAATGCTATCGAAAACATTTCTAGTGAAATCATCAAATAAAGTAAAGTAGTATTTAGCAGAAAAATAATTTGAGAAAGCATAACGAGAAATGGTCTCACTTATCTACTGTAAACATAAAATAATTTTAGTGTTTATCATAATGAAAAATTTAAGTTGTTAAATAAAGAGGTCTTTAAGAAAAAGGAAAACTCTATTACTCAACCTGAATAATTACGTTCTAGACCAGGCAAAACCATTAAATTTACCTCCAACTGCCGTGCTGCTTCTTCTGTTCGACTTAATAGTAACACTTTTTGTCGTAAATTACGAAAATGCATTTCACTTAGCATATTGGCTCTTGTTTTAGCAGTTTCCGATTTAGCCTAGGAAAAAAAATCTGAATAAGAAAAAGTAATATGCCTCTATTATTTAAGTGTAATAAGTAGATACTCATATACAATTGTGTAAAAATGCAGCAAAAATGTTTGCAGATATTTATAATTAAAGAAAACATTTGTATCAGTAAATAGGATCCCACTCACTCCATTAAAACTTAGAATGATTTATAAAGAAGTACAATTAAAAATGTGATGAAAATTAAATAAACAATGTATTTTAAACATGAAGTTTTACTTTGAAATTAAAGGGGGAATCAGCTGCCAGATTTATAGAATTATCAATCATGAAATCATATACGTTTAATTTTAGTAATTAAACTTTCAAACAGAAAGTTTCATTAAGCCATGCCTTCATGTAAGGGATCGATGGCAACAATAATTATTGGAAAGTAATGTTCTTATCTTTGAGATTTTTTTTAAATTACAACTTAACAATAGAACTTCCCCCAAATATTTTGTCAGCACTAAGTAGTCTATACAACAAAAATATTAATGTAATACAGGCAATATGCATATAAGATGTAAATAATATATATACCAATCAATAAATAAATTTTTTTTTTGGTTCTTGACACACAGGGTCTCTGATATAATGGTTTTATCCATAGTTAAAACCATCAAAAATTGACAGATGTCAAAAAGTAGTTTACCCTGCAACAAACCATTAAATATTTTTCAATTAATATGAGTGGTGGTAATTCAAGTTAAACAAATGAACTACACAATATTTGTATCATTCCAATTCAAATGGTTTCTTACAAACAAGTTTTAAATTATTTTTTTTATTTTGAACAATAGAAAAACCTATTGGTAAATAGTGTATTTTACAGTTTTTCACACTATATCTCAATAACATAAATAACATTAACTGACTTACTAACTGAAATATTTGAAGATTCAATGCAACTATGCAAAAGCTTTTTTCTTTTTTAAAGGTTACAACTCTAATTTCATTATTTAAAACTAATTCAATACTAAAAATCTATGAGAGTAACAGAAATGAGTAAAGAAAAAAAAGATAAACATTTACAATTATCTGTAAGCAATTTTTTGTAGAGTCCCAGCGACATATAGCAGCACCAATAGCCTTTTTAAATTCCTTGTGAGCAGATTCCATTTTTGAACTAGATAAATAGATGTAAATTAATATAAAACTAAAATATCTATTAATGTGTAATAAAAAATAGTTATAAAACTTACTATTCTCTAAGATCTTCAGGAACCTCAAGTTCAAAAATCTTAAAAGTGCTTTTAGTAATTGGTGGACTGAAAAACAATAAGAATTTGAAGTCTAGAGTGCACAGTGTACACAAATTAAATAGCACTCACTTAAAATACTAAAAATAATAATTTATCAATTTCTTTCCTTTTTTTTTAAAATCTGAATTTACATTAAAAAAATATAGGTGTAGTGAATAGTCAATATTTCTTTTTCACTCAGAATTTGAATGGTGTTGCTAATGAAAATAAAGTTTTGCTGTCTCTAATGTGTGCTGCAACAAAAGGATTCAAGACTACTATATGTAGAGTGGTTAAAAAACTGAATAAAGAAAGGAAATTTTTAGTTTTATTTTATCAAAGTTTTTAAATTTTTGTAAAAATGTATTTAAAAAAAAAAAAAAAAAAAAAAGAATAAAAAGAGAGAAACATGATTTGCCTGGTTTGCACAGATCTGCTCATGGTAAAAATATAAACTAACAAGGAAGTGTTAGTAAATTCACTAATATACAAATAACTCAATGATTTTATATAGAATTTAATTACTTTAGTTGGGTATCCATTTCTTTTAAATCTAATTTTGAAAGAGTTTATTTGTTTTTTGGATAAATAAACAGTACTACAAATTCCTTTAATTCTATTCATTTCATTAAAAATGGTATTTAAATAGAAGTTTTTAGAAATTTTAGAATTCCAAGTAATTAGTTTATGTATATTAAACTTGAAGTCATTACTTTTATTGTATAAATCAACAAAGCATATATTTTCTTTTTTTAATACCCAAATCCAAAAAATTAAAATTAATATTATCATCATGATTACGAAACAAAATTAATTCCTCGGGGTAAATAATATTTAACAAAATTGTAGAATCTTGCTTCGCAATAATGATGATAATATTAACTTTAATCTTTTGGCTATAGATATATAATTTTATTACGGCAAATAATATATTTTAGTTCACCTTCCTGCGCTTATTAAAAATCAATTCTCTGCAAAGTTATGCATATTTCAAATGATTCTGCTTTAAATATTATTTCAAACTGAAAAGCAAAGAATGACCCAATAAGAGGTTAGAAGGCAGAGTTTGTCTTGCACGCACATGCAATAGTAGCTCAGATATTTTACAGTTTTTAGATATACTTATTAACTTTTATCTGGTGTCATAATATGTTAATCTTAAAAAACCCTTTTCTTATAGTTGAATACCCTTGGTAATTTCAAACAAAAAGTAAAATTTTGAATTTTCTTTTTTAAAACCTTTCTGTAATTGGATAAGTTTAAAAATAATTTATACAGGTCAAAATCTATATTAATTGAAAAAAAATAATAATAATAAAATTGATAAATTAAACTGTAATAGGCTTGATGTATATGAACTTCTCCAACCAGTTTTCTGCAATTTCCAACATTTCTTTGGCACATGCTCTAGCATTGATTATATATATTTGTTGCTTTGTTTCAAATATAAAAATTATATTTCTCTTTTGGGTCATTCCCTGGCAAATCATATAGGATTTTACAAAAATGGCACCCAGCATCTCAGATTTTGGTGAAAATTTGTACACTTATAGATTTTTTTGTGCTGATTTCAAAAATATTAACTATATTTAAATCGGTTAAGGGGTTTAAAAGTTATAAGTATTTATATTTTTGCCAAAATGGCACATTTGCCGCCATTTTGATTCATACATCAAAGGCTATTAATGATTGTAACTCACTTTATATTTGTCATAGAGCAATAATTTTTTATTTTATTTTGTTCAGAATAAAGAAATCTGCCATTTAAACACTTTTTTTGCAAATAAGTATCGTACTTATTTAGTAAGTAGGTCTGTTTTGCAGTTTTTTGATCAACGGAGTTGAGAAACTTCAGGAGATGATTTCTGGCAACTCGCCCCCTTCAATTTCAAAAAAATTTTATTCAAAGATAGTTAGTTGAAAGTGCAAATTAACATCTGATTTAAAAATTTTGATGGGCGGTTCACTCACTTTTTTTAAAAAAAAAAATTTCTTATGAATTATTATGCATTAAAAGTACTAGTAGTTTGACACTTTATAGTCCTTAATTGTAACTAGAGTATAATAAAATGATCCAAAAAAAATGTGAATGGTAGAAAAATATGTAAAATAAAGTAATCTTTTATTAAATTATTTCTTACTTCTTTCTTACCTTCCTTCTTACTTCTTTAAAAAAAAGTGTTTAAAAGACAGATTACTTTATTCTAAACAAAATAAAAAAAAATTATTGCTCTATGACTAATATAAGGTGAGTTACAATCATTAATAGCCTTTGATGTATGAATCAAAATGGCGGCAAATGCGCCATTTTGGCAAAAATATAAATGCTTATAACCTTTGAACCCTTAAACCGATGAAAATATAATTGATATTTTTGAAATCCGCACAAAAAATTCTATAAGTGTACAAATTTTCATCAAAATCTGAGATGGTGGGTGCCATGGCTGGATGAACTGACATGGAATGACCCTTTTCGTAATTTCTTTTTTTATTTAAGGATTTTGTATGAGAACACTAGATTTATTGATTTCAGTTCATTGCTAATTTGTTCTTTCTACTTCCAACAATTAATTTAAATTTTGTTTGCTTTATACTGTAAACTTTCACTATCAAATGATTCTTTTATTTTAAATTTCCATTTAGTTAGTAACCAAAATCATATGTATTAGTGAGTTAAAATCCATATTGGGAAAAGCAAAATTAAATTTAAATCGAAGATGAATGCTTCATGTTGATAAGCAGTAAATAGTTATTTAATGCTTAAGTATCAGATTGTTCAATTACAAACACATTCTGATGCGTGAATGAGTTCGGCAAAACACAGTTGATGGTAGTTAATTTACGTCGCACTAGAGCTGCACAATGCTATTGGCGATGGTCTGGGAAACATCCCTGAGGATGATCCGAAGACAAGCCATCACAATTTTGAGCTCTGCAGAGGGAATGACACCCCCGCTTCGGTTAATTAGGGTAGACAATATTTTAAGTAACAAAAACATATGTTGTCTCATTAAACATAACTTTCGTTGATGGATTCGAATATCCAACCCAATGAGGGTTGCGGATCCCAAGTTTTGACATCTTTCAGTTAATTTTACTCTATGCACATTTCACATTTGTGTTGGTTTGCCTTTAATAATCCCATACTTATCTAATCTATGTGACAATATTAATATTCTTTCAACATTTTTTTCATGAAAAATTTCTTATTTTCAAAGATTAATAAAAATTAAAGACAGAAAGCTATATTTAGTATAATTTATATTAATGTTAAAGTATTTAAACCTTTCAACTCCAAAGATCTTATTCAAGCATTCTTGGCAAATTTTGCCTTTTTTTCCACGCTAGTGTGTTTTATTAAAAAGCTGAAATAATTTACAAAAAAAAGAAAAAATCTGTCAAGTGAAACTTGTCAGAGGACCACAAAGGTTTAACTTATATTCTAGAATTTGATGATAAAAATATGAACACTTCTCATATATTTTTCAAAAATACAATAAGATATAAAAACAATTTACTTGGTATTTTTTGTCCTAAGCCGGTCACTAGGAACGATTTCTGTACAACTTGTTTCCCAACCAACATATTCAACAACATGAAAGCCCCCTTTACTCATTTTAACAATAGCTTTCCACCAGCCACAAGCCTGCTCATTTGAGCGAGACAGTACCTGTAAATATGAAAAATTATGTGTAATGAACTATTCACAAAATTTATAGTCTAAGGTTAAATCATGTAGCTATTATACATGAAAAAATTTTGTTCACTAATGCAACAAGCTCTTAATTTTTGTTTTTTATGTAGCATTTAAAACCAGGCAATTTAGAAGTCTTGGTAAGTTTCAGAACAAAAATCCTCTGGCAAGGCAGCAGGCACTGCATAATTATTACACCATCTGCAGATCCCAGAATTAAAAAAAAAAAAAAAAAAAAGTGATTTAAATAAACTGCTACCAAGAGATCTTTTTTTATTTATAATTGCTGAAAAAAACAGAGATCAAGTGAAAAAGATCTCTGTTCTATCATCATTAATGAACAAAAAGAGAACATATTACCTTGTTTAAATTTGACAAATTAAATTGTGTGCAGTACTTCGACCATGCAGTTGTAGAAACTTAAATTTATTGTAAAAGTTTTGATTATTGGTTCTGGCCCAATTTTATTCATAAAAATAAATTTATAAGGGATGAAATTATATTTTAGGAGCGATTGTGAGCCCAACTCAAAAATCCTGAAAATGTATTTAGTAAAATCATTAATGATGCATTTCAAAAAATTTATGTTATAAATTTAAATCATTGATATTTTCACAACATGAAATTCTAAATAAATTATATACAGCATAATTTAAATTAATAATTATGCATAAGATTACTGTTATCTCTAATCACATTTACCATTTTTCAAAAAAATTATTTATAAATGAAAGAGAAGAGAAGTATAAATTCTAGTTCAAATATTTTTAAATATAATATACAAGAATTTTTATACACAAATGCAATTGATAATTTTTTGAAACATCTGAACCATGAATTTCTCTAAATTTCCAGATTGCGGTTTGCAAAAAATCCAGAAATCTGGATTTTTTTCTGGAGCACAATCTCTGATATTTGAAAAAGGGGAAAATTTATTTTTTCTTTAAAAATTGTTAAATTTTTTTACCTTAATTTTAAAATACTCTTCTTACAGTTTTGAATCTGAGGTAAACTGATAATCTAATTTCATATTTAGCAGCTTTAACAATGAATTTATATCATTCTCCTTTATAAGTAAGTATTATTGTGTAAGTTTCAAAGTAAATTTAAAAAAAGTATACATTTCTTATTCATCTTACATTTAGTGAATGAAGTTTAATGTTATTAGTAAGGACGAAACGAAAAAACCAGTATCTCAGCGTTTACTAGAGCAGACTGAATCATCTACTGCTTCAAAGAAGTTACCATTTTAAAAAGAATTATGTGATGTTTTTTATCAGCAAATATTCCTTTAGACAAACTAAACAATGCTAAATTTCGCCAGTTTTTAGAAAAACACACAGGACATGTTGTGCCTGATGAATCCACATTGTGTAAAAACTACATTGAAACTTTGGACAAAATTAGAGCCCTTGTGAAAGATAAAAAAATATTTGTGTCAATTGATGAAACAAATGACGTTGAGGCTTGTTTCATTGCAAATGTTATAATTGGGACATTTGAATCCAATTGTCCCTGCCAAATATTTTTATTTAATGTAGATGAACTAGAAAAAGTGAATCACTTCTATTTGTCAATAATTTGACAAATCCCTAAATCTATTATGGCCCAATGGTCTACAACACAATGATGTTCTTCTGTTTTTATCTGATGCTGCACCATATACGGTCAAAGCTGGAAAGTCAATTAAGGGATTTTGATATGATTGTCAATTAAGATTTTATCCAAAACTAGTTCATGTTACTTGTCTTGCACAAGCACTTCATCGTGTTGCCGAAGAGATCCGTGTAAATTACACTGATGTAGACAGTCTGGTGTCAAATGTGAAAAAGATTTTTCTGAAAGCCCCATATCGTCAAGAATGTTTCAAAACATTTGCTCCTAGTCTAGCTTTGCCCCCTAAACCAGCAATCACACGATAGAGTACCTGGTTGGATGCATACTTATACTACAGTGAAAATTTTAAGATAGTGAAGTCCATTGTCAGTAGTTTTGATTCAGAAGATGCTGCATCAATTAAGATAGCACAAAACATGTTGGCCTCTGATAAAATCGAAGGAAACTTAGCATTTATCAAGTCTAACTTTGCTATTGTGTCCTCGACAATTACAAGCTTGGAGAAACAAGAATTGGAAATTTGCGATGCAATAAAATATATTGAGGTAGTGAGTCAAGTGTTGCAAAAAGAAAGGGAAAAGATAGGACAAAGTGTAGCAGCTAAATTGAACGAAGTTTTGAAGAACACTGGCTTCCAAACAATGAAGAAAATCTATAGGATATTAACAGGTGAAGCAACATCTTTTCAAATTGAAGAATTGTCAGTGAGACCATCTTTTTCAAGTATGCACCAATAACATCAGTAGACGTTGAAAGAAGCTTCTCCAGATATAAAAATTTACTTTCAGACAAGAGACGCTCGTTTATATTTCAAAATATCCAAAAAACATTTAATAATCCAATGTAATTCTGATATTTAGTAATATTATGAGATGGAAGTTGTTATATTCATTAAAGTTTCAATACAAAATGAAAATGTTTTGGAGTCAATATATTTTCCTGTTTTTTGTTGTTATTTTAGGATATAAAACATATTTTTTAAACTTTAATGAACGTAGAACAAGTATTGCATTGCTTTATATTTTTTTAAATGACTCATAGTAATTTTAAACAGTAAAACATTGTTTAATATTTTTACTTAATTTAAGTCATGTCATAAAGCATTTTTAGCACTTTTTAAGGGCATTAGTTGAGATTTTTTAAGTCATCAAAATCCGGGCTCTAGTTATTAGTTTAACATATTTTAATTCCAACCTTTACTTTAAGATTTTTAAGAATATTTTGATTGGTTAAATTATCAGATTTAAAGTTATTAGTAATAATAAAAAAAATTCTCTTTCAGCTATCAGGAATTTCAGGATTACATTAGAATAATAATTTTCCTTTTAATTACTGTAATTATGATATTTTGATTTAAAATATTTTAAAGACATTCGGATGATATTGAAGCCCGCATAAATAGGCCTATGAGGTGAAATTTAGGATTTTATGTTCCTGAAGTATATGGATGGCAGCACCTTTTTAAAATTTTTACTCATTGAATGTTTTTCTGTTTTATTTTATCAAGATTTACAAAAAAGGTTTCAGCACAGGAATTATTTCAAAAGTTTTTATAATGATTTGGCAATTTATATTTTATTTTGATGCGGCTATTCTAACTGTAACTTTATTTGTTTTTCTAATTTGTGGGCGTCTCTTTATTATGTCTTAGTTTGTGTACTTTTAGTCATTATTTAGACTTACTTCGTGATTATTTGTCATTTATTTTTCTTTGCATTTACATTTAAATTTTTCTAATTGCTTTTTCTTAATTGATTTTACATTATGGGGCTTCGGGGCACTGTCAGTCTTTGGTTTCACTACTGATAACAGAAAGGCTCCTGTGTGTTAGCAGGCAGTGTGTCCCCTGATGAAGTGCTGTCCTGCTAATACAGATCTTAGAATCTTTATAATTTTTGTTGTTTTCTGCTAAAATTGTTTTTCTGACTTCATAAATTAAAATAAAACAACTTTGGATTTAGCTGCTTTAAGTGTTTTCTATTTTGATTTATTATTTTAAATGTTACTTTTTTTGTCTTTTTCTGAATTTGTAAATTAATTTCATTCTTTGATTAGATCTTTCTGAAATATGTAAGTAATAGAACAGCTCAAATATGAATAATTGGGATTTCCTACCTCAACTTCTTGCCCTTCAGCATATTCCTTCTTTTCATCATCTTTTACAGAAGGAGGGAGTCTCACACGTCTGAATGGAAACTTTGTTTGAGGTTGCCAACTGAAAACATTTAATTTTTATTACTTGCACGAAGCATATACAAATTTTTAAAACTATACAGAATAAAATTTTTACCTTACCTCACTAGATAGGAAGTTAATATCATAAATACTTAAAACCATGATATAAATAATAATCCACAAGTCATTTATTACTCTTAAGTATAAAATAGATATAATTTTCTATTCACAAGCTTAGTTTATATATATATAAAAATTATACTGCACACTATTCTTATTTTGAAGATTTATAAAGGTACATGGGCCAGTAATAGTATTGAATAAAACAAAATCTTAACATTCTGGCATGGATAAAATATATTAAAATATTAATGCCCAAAATATCTTTATTTTAAAATGTTATTAAATGTTTCTAGATTTTGGTAAGTTTGTGCTTCAGGATATAGCATGAAGGAAAATTTAGCAATGTAGTACTACTGGATCAAATATATTAATTATTATTAGTATTTTGAATTTTAATCTATTATTACAGCATGCAGTATGAATTCAGAAATTCAGAGTGCATGGGGGTAAGAGTGGAAGAGAGCCTCTGAAAATGCTGGATTTTGGATGTTACTTTTGAACCAATAGAGATGAAGTGACAGGCTCAAAAAGAACTGAGTGTCATGGAAAATTTATTTTCTTTCAAATCAATTAAATTGTATTTCCATTCATTCAGAACAGAAACAAGCAAGTTTTCAAAAATTTTAAATGTATCAATTTGGCATTTAAAAAAAAGTTTTATTATGGAAACCCAAGTATCACGTAGTATTGGATTAACTTTGAAAGATTTAAAAAAAGTTTAAACTCACAGAAGATTTTAGAACTTTCTTCTGAGAATATAGAACTTATTTCATTAAGGAGCAAGTTAGATTTTAAGGAAAGTTCAACTATATGCCTCATACGTAAGGAGTATCTCTTGCATCTGTATGAAATATATATATATATATAAAAACTGTGAATTTAATTCTCCTTCCAATAAGACCAAGAAAGTCTCCCTTCATGTCATAAGTGTATACCAGGCTAAAACATATAGAGCTAAATTGCAAATTTCAGCAATCCCTGGCCAGAAATTGTGTTCGTAAAGCAGAAATTGTGTTTGTATTGTTCATTCTCAAATTTTTTCCTTTCCTTTTTCTCACATTTTTTATATCACTTTATTATACTCTAGTTACAATTACAATTAAGGACTATAAATCATTGAACTACCAGTACTTTTAATTCATAAGAAAAATATTTTTTTTTTAAAAAGTGAGTGAACTGCCCATCAAAATTCTTATATCAGATGTTAGTTTGCACTTTCAACTATCTTTGAATAAAATATTTTTGAAATTGAAGGGGGCGAGTTGCCAGAAATCAGCCCCTGAAGTTACTCAACTCCGTTGATCAAAAAACTGCAAAACAGACCCATTTAATAAAGTAATATACTTATTTGCAAAAAAATGTGTTTAAATGACAGATTATTTTATTCAGAACAAAATAAAAAAAAAATTATTGCTCTATAACCAATATAAGGTGAGTTACAATCATTAATAGTCTTTGATGTATGAAACAAAATGGCGGCAAAAGTGCCGTTTTAGCAAAAATATAAGTGATTATAACTTTTAAACCCCTAAACCGATTTAAATATAATGGATATTTTTGAAATCAGCACAAAAAATTCTATAAGTGTTCAAATTTTAATCAAAATCTGAGATGGTGGGTGCCATGGCTGGATGAACTGACATCGAATGACCCATAGGGGAGAAACATTCTTCCCATTTCCTTAACCGCCAGTGGGTTAAATAATGAATGATGTTAAAAAGTTTCCACAATGGTGACAAATCTTTCATGTTCATGTATGTTATGATCTTAACAATTGTTTTTCAGGCGGTATTTGGTAAGAATCTTCGATAATAGTCGGTATACTAGTATTACGACATGTACATTTGACATGCTTGATTCCCACTCAGTTATCGTTACAGATTTCCATACGATTTTTAAAATAAATTTCTTCTCAAATACGATATTACAATACAGGAGTTTTTGCACATGTCCAATAATAAATTAGAATGGTTATTCAAAATTATTTATCGTAACATTTCATTTTGATTCATTAATCTTAGTTAATAATTGTGACTTAAAACTAAAAAGCTCATTTCACAGTATAAATGATTTTGGGGACTAATTCTTCTTTCTTGTAAAAAAAAAAAAAAACACAGCTAAATTGCCAAAAACGGTAGGCACAGTTAATTTTTTCATCCATTATTAATCACTAAAAAATTATCATAGATAAGTACTATCTTTGTTGAAATCAAAAGATTTTATTTTAAATAAACAATTATAAACCTCAGGTTTTCTTTTTTTTGAAAAAACCTTTAATGATAATAATATTAAATTGATTTTTAATCATGAACAAAAATGATTCTATATCCAAATACTTTGCTAGGTAATTAGGGGTCTGTCTAGGTTTTTCTGAAAGGTACCTATTTTGTGAAAATTTAGACATAAATTGAGAAAAATTAAAAATTATATTAAAAACTCAACACCAAAACATGGTAAAAATATAGATTTATCATTTTTTAAGGGATACAAAAATAAAATTTTGAGAAAAAATATTTTGTGAAACTACCGTTTTTCTTACAGTTGAATTTGTGAAACTACAGTTTTACCTAAAATTAAATTTGCGACGGTACCGCTAAACGGTAGCAAATTCGGCCTGGACAGACCCCTGGTAATCAAGCCAAAAAAAAAATCACTTATTCTAGTTTAGAATATACTAGGTAGAGTCAAAAGTTTCTCTCCATATTTCTTGAACCTTATAAATTTAAAGAGAGCTACATAAATTATATAAGTTGCAGCTCAAAAAAGCAGCTATATTAATCAAAACTATAAAACAGAATAACAATATAAAACAGAAAAAACTCAAAATTTAATTAAAAAAATACAAACCAATTTGTCTGAAAGATATAAAATCGCACAATTTTTCTACACTTCCTTGTTTTATATTTGCAATTAACTATTTAAATTAAATCAGACACAGATAAATTTTATTATAATTATTTTTTTCTTTCACAAATTCCTTTCGTGTATCCACCCACAATTAAATTAAAAATCACTCTTCAAAATATAATGAGTAAAATCTAAAAATCCTTCTTAAGATCATCATTTAAAGAAGTTGTAATTTATTTACTTACTCATTTTCAAATGCTACAGAGACACCATCTTCATGAAGATCAACCATGAAAGCCTAGACAAATTTAAAAAGATTAAATAGTAATATCGTGAAACATAAAAAAATACTTTCAAATTTTAAATTGAAGAAATCCTAATAAATTAAGACCTTCAGACATTTGGTCAAGCCTTGCACACTTATCGCTTTCAGAATATAGTTCAGAATGCAATTATTTCATTAAAAAAAAAAATTCTTCTATTTTTCATATTTTACAGAATATTCAACTAGTACAGAATAATTCAACAGCCAAATAGCAACAATTTTTGGTATAAAAATCATTAATAAATACTATTAATGATATTATCTATAGATAAATAAGTATAAATAGTTTTATTGAAAGTTTAGTCATTGAAGTTATTGAAAAATAATCACAACTTAGCTATGTAATTGATATGAGGTAAAGGAAAACAATACTAAAATAAAAATACATAAGATAATAAAGATAATTAGATATTAAGATAATTTGAAATATTTAAGATAAATAAAAAACTGAAAAATCGCTATTTAAAAAGTTATGGTGAAATTAAAAAAAAGAAAAAGGGAAATAGAACAAAATATCACCTTAATTCTTAAAACAAAACTTCAATGCTAAAAACAATATTTTATGGAATAAAATTATCCATAAAACAATGAGAGATATTATCTATAAAAAAAAAGCAGTCCTATCATAAATATGCCCATAAAAAAGATTATATACAAAAGCACAACACACACAAAAAAAACTATTTTATTTTGAAAGAAAATGTTTAAAGTTAAATATCTCAGTTTTCGTAATACCATATTTTTAAAAAAAAGTTTACATTAGTAATTAAGTACAATATAAATCCTCCCAAATACATTGTCATAATAAAAAGGTTTATAGAAATAAGTGTTTTTTAAAAAAGAAAAAACTACATAGAAACCAAAACAAAAATTGTTCTTAATTTTTAAACAAAAAAAAAAAATATTAAAATCATTATATGTCCCAATTTCACTTTATCGTATCTTTTGAAAAAAGTGACCATAAAAGAATAACATTTTCAGGGTTCATACGAAAAAATAAGGAATTTTTTTCCTGACTTTTCCAGGTAGAATGCATAAAATTACAGGTGCTTAAAAAAAAAAATTCACAAAATTTATATTTAATTAGAATGTAAATTAGAACTTTAACAGAACTATAAACGTGACTGAAATGGATAATAAGTCAAAGGGAATTTACTAGGCATTGCCCAGTAGGCATAAAAAAAAATATCTGGGTCGAATACTGAATAACGACCAAATATTTGTTACATCCCTAATAATAACTTATAAAAATTTAGAGATTTTTAAAATAATATGAAAGTAGAGAAAATGCATAAAAATTTCCTCTTCCTAAAATAAACAAAAAAATGTTCTATAAAACTAATTTTTAAATAAATATTGAATCAGAAAGAATAGGGAAGAATAGGGAACCGATTATCCGGAACAATCGGGACCATCGCTATTCCGGATAACTGATTTTTCCGGTTTTCTGAATGGCTACAAAAAGCCGTTTTCTTATTGTTAAACTAAACTGAAAAAAAAAAAAAAAATATTTGGAAATAATTTTAAAAAGAAAAAACGATGAAGTAATACACTAATGATTATTTTCAAAATGATGGTAAGGTAAACATCTTTCAAAAAAGAAAGAAAAATCTTATGAGGAAAAAAAAAAAAAATTTTAAAAATGGCGGGAAAATTTATTGAATTTTGTTCCGGTTTTTTGGTTTTCCGATTTCCGGGTAACGGGTTCTGTACTGTATATTTAAATTTAAGAAATTTAGATAATAGAATAACAAATTTCATTAAATTTTAAGTATTTTTTACTATTTGTTTATTATCATAACGATTCTTGTATTTCCTCATTAATTTGCAATTTTAAGCGGCAAATTACTATATACCTAGTCAAAAGCTAAAAAAAAATATTTTTAATTAATTATTGTATACTACAGTATTTCCATAGCTTGACAAAATGCTTTTCCTAGTGGTAGCAATAACAGCAATATTTTAATAAGTTAAAAGTAAAAGAAATTTGTCCTCCACTAGCACTGAGACATTATTGCGTACACATTAAATACTTTAAATTTATTTATGATATTTAAATATTATCTTAGTATAAATCTACAAAATAGATTTAAACACCTTATAAACATGTATTACGATGGTAATTAATGTAATGTCGTATTTTATACAAATATTATGTGAAGTCAATTCTTGGTAGATCCAAGGCGCGACTAGGTTTTATTTTTTGGGACCCATTTTCGTAAAAACTGGAAATTATTTTGGCGAAAATTTCTTAATGAAAAACATTTAGTTTTCACTATCACTATGTTTTATGATTTATATCAAAACTATTTCAAAATAAGTAGACACACTAACTTGTTAAATAGTTTCTTTCCACCAAGTATTTCATTATGTACCCTTGATCCCCACGGACATTCATCAAAATGTTCACCTAATTCCTTAATGACCTTAGCCACTGATGCTTGACTTCAACTATCTACTGGGAATGGTGTCTTTACGCAGACAGTCCAATGTGAGACAAATTTTAGTTAATAACTAGCATTACTTATAATTTTTCAATTAAATTCACCTTATTAACTTAAAAACTAGTAGAAGCATGCAAATGGACTAGTGATATGTGTTTGAATCAATAATATTTTGTAACCAGCCCTTTGGACTAGTGACTTATTTTTTAAAACTTTTACAACTGAATAAATAATCAGCAATTTACGTTTACCGACCCTATGCTAGTTTTAATCAGTTTTTGCCATTGTCCAGCCAAAAAACCTTTATGCCCTACCCTGCTTCTGTGTAAAAACAATTAATCTTTTCCTCCTTCACAGTAAACATTTATAATAGAGTAATAATTAAAAGCATGACATGTTAGGTTTACCTTCTTCGTAATAAATTAATTTGCATGAAAAATCAAAGCTTCCACAACATATCTTAAGATCAAATACAAATCCAATGTATCTAAATACAAGTCCATGATTCAACTTTTAATAATTTATATTGTTTGCAAGATACTTATTTAAAAAATTCGAATTGTTACGTCTAACATAGTTAAACTTTGATAAGTATTCTAAGAAACATTTTATCATAAAAAGCCATATAAGCGCACTTCTCCTTTACAATACATATATTTATGAAAGTATCAGAAAAAAGATGGCACAATCTTACCTCACCTTCATAATAACTTTAGGGCTTAAAATAGGAAAGGACACTAAACTAATAAGGGGTTAAAGGTCCCAAAATAAATTTTTAGAAGTAATAAATGGCCAATTTAGTTTGCTTAAATAAAACTCCATGATTATAGTTTCTAAAGAGCTCTATCTTTTCTCTCTACCAATTACTTTAATAAAATTCTATATCTTTGTAAAATAATGAAAAATTCTATATGAGAATTTAAAGTAGCAATTGAGTGTAAAAAGAATTACTTAAACGGCGTAAAAGAAATCTAACAAGTTGTTAGTGCCCTCTCCGAAATAATTAAATCTGCAGCTGATAAAACAATTCTTTTTTGCTGAAAACCGGCAGAATATTATATGATTTAGAATAACTTATCACCAGACGCTAAATAATTATACTTACCTTTAAAAACTGCCAGTCAAAATTATTATATTGATTAAAATTTTAATGAAATATGAGGTAAATTAAATTTATAAACAAAATACTAAATAAATACATGAAGCTATTTAAAAATGAATGGAATTTAAATCAATCAGAACATGCGGAGTTTCGGTTCTTGTTTACATATAAATGTCATAAAATAGGGAAGCTGCTGGCTAAAAAAGAACTATAAACATACTAAGTCAGCAAACAATACAATTATGATGTTCTGATTTCTTATACATCATATTTACCTTATAATAAGCACCATTCTCACCACAAACTTCAATAGCCAGATCCTCCATTTTGTCTATTCCAATGCTTGTTTGCTTCTTTGAGGTATCAAAAATCAGGACTGAACTTTTTGAGTAACATACGGTTAAAGTTAAAAATCAATATGGAATATGAAGCTTATTTAGAAGGCATTATCTTCAAAAACCTGCATTCTCGCTGCCTGGGACTCGCGCACGCGTATCCGCTAACTGTTGGGTGAGAGCAGAGTGGGGGACTACTTTGATCAGATGCGGTCTTCGTTAAACTGTTTTAGCAAAAAATGCTCGACTTCGCGTGCATATTGTCAGGTTACCAAAGCTAGAGAGTCATCAGCTGTGCAGACGATCAAAATTAGGAGGAAGAATTCACATTAAATATGATTGCCCTAGACGGTCGTGCGGATGCTCAGAAACGACATCTAGAACTGCTCACGCATTCACGAATTGCATTAATTTGCAATCGCTTACGTATATGCAGTGAGAATGTTCCATGACATATATCTTCGGTTCATACTCGGGGATATTTTCCAGACCTTAGCCAATAGTCCATTGTGAAACTTCAGTGAGACGGTAGGTAGGTACGTCGCACTAAAACGACGGCTATTTGCGACGGTCTCGGAAACATTTGAAACATGGTCTGAAGACATGTCATCTCCATTTTCGTGATAGTGCGCTCTAAGGGAGGTCCTATAGGGTCTGACATGGATGCAAAAAAAAAAAGAAAAAAAAAAAAAGAAAAAGAAACAGCTCTTGTAAATTCAAAAATGCAAACGAAAGCTTCATTGGACAGTTCGCGGATTCGCTAAATATATTTCGAGGATATTTCACTAAATTGGTTCCCATTTGCATCTCTGAATTCACATACGCGAATTTTTGGCGTCCATTGTGAAAGATCCCAAAATAAAATACTGCAGTCGTTCAATCAATCATTCGTGCTCGTGCCTAGGGCAATCGAATGCAATGTAAATAACCTGTCATACTAACCCTATAATTCGGCAATCGTCTGAAAATGATTGGCAAGATAATTTTATCGCCAAGAATTTGGTTGTTTACTCTTCTGGAATTTTAGCAGGCAAGTGAGAAATAGAAAGGGGCCCATTCATACCTTCGGTCCCTACGCAGACTGATCCAAATGGCCACCCACCCGCACACTGACCGCAACCAGTGATGCTTGCCTACGGCCTTCGGTGATCTGCTGTGAACCGTGTCTTAACAATCAATCCACTGCGGGACGAAGCGACTCTTAAGACACTTACGATTCGCATTTACGAGTCGCATTTACGATTGATCGCATATATTAAAATCATATACAGTAAGAATGATCCATAAGATGAAGAAAGGAAATCGCTTGTCTACGTTGTTACCAAAGCATGTATAATACGTGGATCTGCCAACCTGAGGATAGTCGTAAGCCATCCCCTCTGAAATTTTAGTCAGAAGCGAATAATGTCTTTCACCCTTTCTGAAAGTTAGACACCTTTTAAAGTAAATGCAAACAAAGCTTGCAAGTATTGAAAGTATATTGTTTATTTTCCCCCTTGCAAAGAGGAAAGTAAAGAATAAATGTTTTATTCTGACTAATATGCAATGCAAAACGAATTAGGGCGATTCCATGAAAAGGGGAAAAGCATCGTATAATTCAAATAAGAATAATATTATTATTTTGGATTTTTTCTGAATTAGAAAGGCTTGAAGTTTGATAATTTATAAATTTTTTTTTTTGAGAATCCAGTTTTTTAGTGTTGGTAGCCCATTGAACATTGGCATGTGCTTGTTCTGATTTGGGTGAAGAACATGGTCACATTCTGAAAATCAGTAAGTTAACATTATCTTCCTTTCAAAATGTTCCAAAGAATAAATATTGTTTATTACACTTAGTAGAAATATTGTGCAGTGTTAAAATAACTTTTTGTTGTTAAATTCACTTAATTATATAAATTTCAACTAAACATTAATGCATGTAACGTAAGTTACCAAAAACTAGGAAAAGTTTTTATGTGTAAAAAAAACATGTGATACAAAAGTAAGAATATTATTTTTTCTTTCTTACAGGCTAGCACTAAATAAATAGCAATAGTTTTATTTTTAAATATTATTTATTTATTGTTTTGTGCACTATTCAATATATGTAACGTAAGTTACTGACTTGCATGTAATGTAAGTTGCCAATGTGAAATGAGTTCATTTCTTTTGAAAATTGGCATATAAACTAAACAAGATGTATCCAGTTACAATAACAAAGTTTAAATAAATAAACACTGCCTTAGGATATTAATTTTATTGAAAATCTTTGCATTAAGTCATTTTATTGGGTGTCGGCATTCATATGTTTTCAAAGTTGGACGAAATCTCTCTACAAGCTAATGGTGACAAGAAGAAAATACAAGCACGTTATCTTCTTCATTCAGTTCGAGAAATGTACCAAATGTTTATGGAAAAAAAATCCAGAATGCAAAATTGGAAAACTAAGTCCTTTGAGCTCCGTCCAAAGCATATCTTGCTTAGTAACAAACCTCCTAGAAATTTTTGTCTTTGTAAATATCACGAAAACTTCGGATAAGCTACTGAAGCCTTCAGAAAATTCCATAATGTTCCGTCTTACGCAATTCTTCAGAAAATTATTTTTATGTTCAGAAAAAAACAGATGAGTGCTGGTCTGGAGAATGTGTGCCGGTGGATATCAAAAATGTTCACATCTGGTCAGATAGGCCAAGGAGTCAGTTCAAGAATCGATATATAACTCCGGTCTTACCTGTTTTTGAGATTCATCATGGAAAAATATTGATGTGGAATTATTTTGCCACGTCACACGGCAAGAGTCCTGTTGATGGGACAGGTGGATCTATTAAAGGAAGTGTAAGAAATGTCGTATTGAAAAGAAAACATATTGTCATCAATGCCTCTGAGTTTGGGGCAGCAACACAAGAGCATTGAACAAAAATAAATATGGTAGAAATCACACCAGAAGATATTAAGAAGCGTCAGAAAAAGTTAACCTGTCTAGTCTATTCTCAAAAGCTCCACAGATTAAAAACATTAAGCAGATCCACCATTTAAAAGTTCAAGAAGGTATACCATCAGAAGGGTTTCTTAAGTGAAAGATGTTGAAAAACAAAATGATGAATCCAAAATAAAAGCTGGAGATTAGTATATGGTTAGATACGAGGAAATGTTATATTCTGGTGTGGTAATGTCTGTTGAAGAGCAAGAATTTAAAGTCAATGTAATGGCTGCAGTGGGATGACCAAGAAGAAGAGATGAAATATTCTACCAGAAAGAAAGCATGGTGAAAAGAATTGAACCCCTATACTAGTTAATAACATAGGACATTATAAGTGTGCATAGTAATGTCTGAATCAAGTGTGTAAATCAAAAGTTTTTTGAGTTTACTTCATGTACACTTTTTCTCCCTTGCACTATACTGTTTAAATATGTTAATTTGCATTTGTACATTATTGGAGTAAAAGTTTGATGCAAAGGGAATTTCGTAACGTAAGTTACTGTAACGTAAGTTACCCATTTAAAAAATTATATTTAATTTAACTTTTGAAATAAAATCTTAAATCTAGGCAAAATAAATATTTAAGCATGTCAGTAAAATGATACATATAATCTTAATCAATTAACATTTGTATAAGAACAGAATTTTGCCTTCAAGCATATTGCAAATTTATGCCATTCCTTTTTCAGTAACGTAAGTTACCACACTAGCTTTAGGGTTTTACACTGCTTAAATTGAAAAATATTAATTATTCTAATTAGGTTCCTTTTGGTTTTGATTGTAATTTTAAGAAATCACTTTATTTTAGATTGTGCATTAGTATTATTTGTTTGCTTCTAAGTTCTCAGTGCAATAAAGTTAATAAGTGCAATAAGTGCTCCGTGAATGTAACGTATGTTACCATGGAATAGCCCATTATATTACATTTTATTATTATAAGATTTTTTCTTGATGTAATTCATATTTTAAAAAATATACTTAAGTAACTAAAAGAATCAAAGAGATAAATTTTTTTACTCTATCATTTTTTCACTGCAGTTTAACTCTATTAAAAGTATATTCCCTGGGAATTTATTAAGAGAAAAAGAAGAGAGATCATTCATCCTCCACACTTAGCATATTTTTGCTTGTAAGACAAAATTAGTTCTGCATAATCGTTACTAGGACTGGGCTATAAATCGATATATCGCGACATATCGATTTAACGCCTATATCGGCAAATCAATACAGCAACTTTCATTCCAAGCGATGCATCAGAAATCTGATTTATGCCGTCGAGTGAAGAAGACGATATAACGATATAGCGATACACGCAAGGACTTTCTCTTACGTTCCGATGCCAACTCGCGCTGTGGAAGACGATATTGTTTCGTTATGTTGAGACGGCCTTGACTGATGAGCGGTAGAATCAGAATCACTTTTGAGACCTTATATCGTTATATCACATGTTCGTTTTCGCAACTTCGCGATTTGAAATCGTTTCTTGTAGATTATTTTCAATGGGATTAACTTCGTGATCGCCGTCGTAACCTTGTTCTGAACGCAATCTATTATTGAAAAGAATTTATAAAGAAAAGTTTCTTCATTAATTAGGTAAGTTTTTTATTTATTTTCTGACAAAACTTTTCTTATATTTTTAAATGTGAAAATTATCGGAAATCTAATTTAAGGCACCCATAAGGAATTAAATTACAAGGTAAATAAATTTGTTAGGTTATTTTTTTACTTTCTTTTAATTTATTAAAAACCTTTCGGATAAAACTTCTAATAATTTAATGGGCTTCTATTACTGATTTTAAATTTATAAATCTTGAGTTGTTTTTATTTTTAGAAATAAAGTTAAAACAAAACTTATTTTTTGGACATAAGTCAATAAACTTTATTTGTTCAAAAGAATTTGAAAAGCTTGCGAATGTTATTCATTTCTTTTTTTTTTTATCAATTACTACTTCGTTTTATTAGAGAGTAAAATCATTATTTTTCTTTAATTTTCGTTTTATATTATTAGTTAATTAGCTAAATATATTACCGAATATCACAATTCTTTTGTTTTTATTTTTAAGAATTTAATTAAGAAACTTTGCCTTACTTTGTTTTTCGTTCGCTCATTATTTAATTTAATTTAATTATTTATATGAAATAATAATAAAAATAGTGTTTAAGAAGCATTTTTTTTCTAAAATTTATTTAGCTCTTTGTTTTAAGCATACAAATAATTTTTTAACGAACTTATTTTTTAAATTTTGTTCCTATGCTGTTAGGTAAATATATTGATAAATTTCACTTTTATTTATTTTTTTATTTTTAAACTAAGAAATCTTTTGTTATTTGCGTGATCATTTTTAGAAAATATAACAAAACTTGTGTTTACTTCTTCATTAAGAATTTGAACATTACGATCGAACTTAATAATTCTGTAATTATTTACGCATAATAGTACAAGCAAATATTGATTTGTTAAAAAAAGTTTCTTTTTTTAAAAAAAAATTTTTTTTTTAACACTTTGTTTTAAGTGTATAATGAATTTCGTAACAAACGTTTTTTTTAATTTTTTAAATTTTCTTTCAATAATTTCAGCTAGATATCTTTATAAAATTCCCTTTTTATGTTTAAACTGAGAAATCTTTCAGAGAACGAAAATTTTAAGAAATTATTACAATTCTTATGTTTACTTTTTAGTTTAAAATTCGAACATTTTTAATTTTAAACTTCGGCTTTTAGTCAATCTAACTTTTATTTTAATTAAAATATATTTTGAAATTTTAAAATCAGCTTTTGTTTAATAACAATATTTTTTTTCATTAAGGATGTTTTAGGGGTTAACTTAAATTAAGACTGCTTATACCTTATAAACGATAAAGAAGTGCAAATATTTCATTCTGTATCTACACACATTTTTTCAATAAATATTTTAAGTAAGATTTGTACATCTTAGTCAATTTATTTAATATCTTTCTTTAGCAAAACATATATATTTTCAAATTTATAAATTGATTTAAATCAATATGCGTATGAAGTCTTGATAGAAATCTGACTTTCTGTGCCTTAAAGTAAATGAAATTCAAAAATACTATATCGCGATATATCGCTATATCGCGATGCATAACTGACGATATATCACGATATATAATTTCTAATATCGCCCAGTCCTAATCGTTACCCGTTAATCTTCATTGCTTTAGGGAAACTGCTTTTGTCATTTTACTCCACTTTTTACAACACACATTCGTTTATCATGATCTCTATATCAAAAGTTATTCAGGGTGTTAACTTATTTATTTTGTGTAGTGTACACCATGAGTTAATTCAGAAAATATTTTTTATAAATTATTGTTTTAAAATTTAAAAATATGATTTTCTTTTAAATTTCATTGCTCAGAAACTGTTTGAAGGATTTCATTTAAATTTCGTATTTCAGTAATTGAAACTACACTATTTAAGACGATACAAAATTTTTGCACCATACAATTCAATTTTTTTCGACTTTTAATAAGTAATAAGCAGTTACATAAGGTTCTATCTTAGGTTAACAATATCTTCTTAGGTTAAGCAATTTTCGTTAATTATTTGCAAAATTTTTCTATTCCTTTAAAATTTTTCCGAGAATGGTGGTATACGCAGAAAGGGAAATTATACTTAAGATACTTACTTAAATTTTCTACAGCTCCCCTGACTAAAGTATAGGGACCAGTTATCCCCCCCTCCTCATATTTTGATAGTCAAAATCCAAATCCATAGAAAGAAAGTATGTTTATTCAGTGAACTCAACAATATCTGCATAACAATTACTTTTTTTTCTTATTCGTTTTTTTCTAAAAGTCAGCATGATTTTTTACCCGATTCAGAAATTGAAAAAACGTTTTTTCAATTTAATAATTTTTTTACGCCAGTTGAGATAAAAATAAAAGAACTGTAGCTTTCTTTTTAGATGTACCGTCATTCGGGGCTACTTTGTGCAGTATTTCGCAGCTTTTGAACTTTGACATGTAAAAAAACTATGTTAATTCATACTTTAGTAAGATTTATCGATATTATATTCATAACTGGACTCAGACGAGTGAATTTGATCAATATTGGCATTATTTGTATGTAATATTTACGAATAATAAGTCAAAACATACCTTGCACAAAGTAGCCCCCAAATGGGGCTACTTTGTGCAGCGATAGGAATTCAGTTTAATAATCATGTTTTTAGTAAAATATTGATATAAAATTATTAAAAAAGATAATTGTTGACATTTTTAAAGACAAAAACATCAAGATATGTAAAGATATTAGTTTGAAAATAATTTTCAGCGTTAAAAAACCATTTTTTTTTGAAGAATTTTTTCTTAAAAAGAATGTTTATTTCAAAACATTTGAGTTTAAACAAAAGGAAACCATATACATTTTTAAACATTGAAATGGTTGAAATTTTAAAAATAATAATTATTACATTTTCATTAGCATTTATAATATTGTTAAATTTGAACATAACATCCTTGAATGAACATGACAGAACTTGTTCTTCAGTTTTTGTCGAAATCACCTGGTGTCCTATAAAATATATTTTTATGTGTTAAATCGTTTGATTAATTCATTAGAAAAATCTTTGTAGAAGAAAAATAATAGTTTACCAGGAAGTTTCACGTGTTTCTTGTGAATTTTATTAGAGATAGTATTTCTGTGGATTTTGTACTTCCGAGAAGCTTCTGCAATCGACATACCACCAGCAACTGCTTGCAAACATTGTTGCAGCTTTTCTAAAGTGTAATCACGGTAGTTTCTCGTTCCAGGTATTTTTTTATAACATCTGACCATTTTTCTGTCGAAAAGAAAAACGAATGAAACTTTGCACAAAGTAGCCCCAAAGTGCATTTTTTTTCATTTTGCGTTTATTTGTTATTAATTTTCAAATTTTTTTAACGCTAACATGATATAATTGTTTATTAATGTATAAATAAAAAATTTTGCACTTACGACAATTGTTTTATCAACGTCTTTGCATTTCACAGCTAAAGTTTCCACGCACACTTTTCGACATCCGACGTCTTCGGAAAGTTGTTGACATTTTATAAACAAAACACACTCTGAGATTGTTTTAAAATTCAAAAAAATGTTTGTAGTAATAGAAGAGACTTCTATCTTCAAATTCCACACATTTTTAGCGTGAAATAAACATAATACTGAATAGCAGCACTTGAAAAATCCAAAATTCGAATTTGCACAAAGTAGCCCCGAATGACGGTATACAATAGGGATATTGCAATACATCTTAAAACTTATCTAATCGATCTCAGTGTTAGAAAATTAATGAAATACTTTGTAAAAAGCTTCCAATAAAATGAGATGTCTTCCAAAATTCAGCTATAGGTCCATTTATATTTTTAATTTTTATTAATGATTTATGTGAGTTAAAAATTATATAGTAAAATTGTTAGTTCTGATGATAACACAACGCTTTTATGTTCTTGTGATTCAGTAGACAAGTTTATTTAATTATAAATTCAGATCTAAAAAACAATTCTCGATTGGTTTTCTGACAATATATAATTAAAACTTCAACATCGATAAAACTAAATGTATGATATTTGATCTAAAACAACATTTTATTGAGAATTTGATCATAATATATCAAGAGAAATTAAATTAAAGCTTTTGCAAACTCATTGAAAAAGTCAATATGATGAAGTATCATGGACTTTATTTTGAACCAAACTTTAAATGGAAATCTTACGTTAACCATGTGTCAATTAAGTTAATAATTAAGTTCAAATTTTTAATTTCATATTTTTAATTTATAATTTTTAACTTTTAAAATATTAAGTTAGTAAATTTTTTTTTACAGTCCTCTTTATTACTCGTGAGTTAATTCCCAAATAAATTGTGGTCTGACGATTTTGGGAGGCAACTATTACACAAAAATTAAAAATATAGATGCACTTGAAAAATTAAGAAGGAAAGTGTACTAAGCTTCAAAAATTAAAAGTAATGAAATATATAAAAATTTTATTGGGTATCTATAATATAATAAATATTAATAATTATTTAAACATTCTACCAATTCGTTCCCTATTTTCCATAAAATCTGTCTATATTTAGAAATGAACCCAAACGAGAGTAAAAAACGTGAAAATATTCCCCCCCCCATGCAGATGTAACGAAATATACCAAATAAAATTTAAGAACTGCAGTTATTTAGCTCCAATTCATCAAAAATATTCCCACCAATTTGCAAAATGCTTCAAACAAAACCTCATTCAAATGGAAATTAAAAGGATTTTAATTTACTGTTAACGATATTGAGAACTTCTTTTAAATTTATTTTTCACACTGTATGTTTCAAAAAATATATTGACTATAAATTTTTACTTATATTAAATTACACTCTGATTGCCATTTGTACGTTCTACTTACTTTGCTTTCGTTGTGCATTCGGTTTTTCAGTTTTTCTGCGTTTGTCTTTTTATTTCTTCATGTGAATTTATTATTAATAACTTTTATGGATATCATTATGGACCATGTGAACCCAGGTAACCGAAATATTTTTTGTATGTTTATTTCTTTGCTTGTATGTAATAAATAAAATAAAATAAAAAATTGCTTTTCCGTATCTAACTTTTTAACTGAATTACTGGTTAGCTCTAGTTAATTAGCAATTTGAGATCAAATTAACCCATAAGATTAATTTTTAGTACCTGAAAATCTGATCAATAGAACAAAAGTTACTTGTATTTCTACACTGCTTAAAAAAATTAGGGGAGCAGGCAAAAAATTTCTGAAAACGTTGCGCTATAGCCATGCATGGGCATAAAATGAAGAATACAGGTTTAACAAAACGCAATACATGAAAAAAAAAAACAAAAGACAATTGCAGGAGAACTTTAATTATTTGGAATAGTATAAAGAACATGAAATGATGTTTCAAGGCAACAAATTGATAACATGTAAATGACAAAAAAACTGATTGTACAGGAATGACACAAATTGTTTAATATGGTGCGTCCTTCCCCTTAACTGCTAAGATAGCTGCTGCAGTTTTGCATGGATACGATGAGGTTATCGATGAGACTTTGGGGAATACTACTCCACTCCCGACAAAGTGTGATTTCAAAATCTTGGACAATAACAATGGGCCTTGTTACTGCAGCAACGCATCGTCCGAGTGCGTGCTAAGCAGGCAGGATTGCATTAAGATCAGGCGAGTATGCTGGCCACTCGATACACTGTGCTGTTTCAGCTTCAAGAAAGTTTTCCAGGAGATGAGCTGTACGAGATCTGACATTATCCTGCATTAAAAAAAAAAATGAAATCACCGATGGTTTGCAGAGTAAGATATGACATGGGGTCTCAGGATCTCGTCTGCATATCTTTGAGACCTCAAATTGCCCGAAACTATTATATATATATATATATATATATATATATATATATATATATATATATATATATATATATATATATATATATATATATATATATATATATATATATATATATATATATATATATATAGCTTTTTTAAAAATTATAATTACATATTCTAAATTATAATTTTTTAAAAAATACTTAAAAAAAGAATTTATTTAAATAAAATTATTAAAAAGCCGGAAAACAAAAAAGTGAAAAGATACAATCTCGCCATCAGCTCACACTATTATATCCGTAAAAAAGAGTGCTTTCTAATATTGTATTACTATAGCCAAAGCAAAATATATCAATACAGTAGAGTGAGGGACACTCAAAAAATTAATACGAAAATTTACACATTTATACATTAAGTAAAAAAATAAAAAATAAAACAAATCAAGGAAAAAGCAGAAAATAGGATGTAAGAAAAGTACGGAGCAAAAAACAAAACGTAATTTTTAAAGCGTATAGCGATTATGTCGCATTCTTACTGCAGTATTGAAGCACGGTCGATTTGTTCGTTGCCTTGGATTGGCCCGAAAATCGATGTGCGCATGGTAACAATATTTTAGTGGATAACTTAAAGTTTATAATTTATAATGTTGATATTTAATTATACAATTTTAATGATTTTTTAAATGAAGAAGAAACATGATTTGCCCGGTTTTCACAGATTTTTAGCCATGGATTTACCCAAATTGGATTTACGCATGGTAAAAATATAAAATTAGTTACCAAAGAAGTTTTTTGTAAATTTATTAATAACAATAAAAATTAATTCATTAATTTTATATAGAACTTAATTACATTAGTTTGGGCTTCATTGTTTTTTTTAATCAAATTTTGAAAGAGTTTGTCTATTTGTTTTTTAGATAAATAAACATTACTACGTATTCTTTTAATTCTATTCATTTGTTTAGAAATGGCTTTTAAATAAGTGTTTTTTTGAACCATTAAAACTTATGAATTTTCTTAATTTGTTCGGTCTTCTCTCTTTTCTTTTTTCCTTTTTGTCTTTATTGTGCTTTATGTATATATATATATATATATATATATATATATATATATATATATATATATATATATATATATATATATATATATATATATATATATTATAACAATTTTCGGATATAATCGTGTGGGCTGATGAAAAGATTATATCTTTTTTTTTCTTTTTTTTTCCCGCTTTTTTAAAAAAAATTTCATCCTTTTTTTTTTTTTTAAACTGTTGTTTGTTATTTTCTTACTTATTATTTCCCCCCCCCCCTTTTTCATATGTCTATAATTTTTCTTTGTTTTATATTCATTTTGAACTTATATATATAACAAATATTTAAATATATATATATATATATATATATATATATATATATATATATATATATATATATATATATATATATATATATATATATATATATATATATATATATATATATATATAGATAAAGAAAAAAATTTTTTTTTACTGTTGAACTTTTTAATTTTTGTTGTTTTTTAAATTTAATCTCCATTATTTTTTTCGAAACAGTTTTCTGATTTCAACTTCTTTTTTGTTGAGTGTAGATCTTGGCCAGGGCTCTTCAATTATTTTAGTTTCGCAAACAAGTAAAAAAACATTTTCAAGAGGAACAAATAGGAAATCGTGACAAGTAAATACAATTAGTAATGATTAAGTAACGATAAAAAGACCATGAAATTAAGTAAAAATTGAGGTAATTAAAGGAATGCTTGATTGAAATATCAGTTCATAGATGGCGCCTACATATCTTTTTATTAAAGAGTTTGCTGAAGTAATAAAGGGAGTTTTTAAATGAAATATAAGTACATAGATGGGACAAAAGTAACTTTTTCAGAAATATATAGTTTTTTTTATTTATTTTTATATATATTTTTTATAAAATCTTACAATAAAAAAGGTAACTAATAGTATCAATTAAAAAACTCAAATATTTTCGGAACTGCGTAATTTTCTGATTTACGATACCTTATGTTTAACAAATATTTAATACAATAAATATTTAAGCCGTAATTTATGTATATTGACTTAAATATTCATTGAAATAATTAATTTTTGACACTGTTTCCTCAATGCCTGAACTAAATTGTCGTAATCTAATCATTCTCATATAGTGTTTATGTGTTATAAATTTTTGATGCATTTCGAAATTTTTTTTTTGTCAAGCTGTTTATGTTTTTAAGTAATAATTACCTAAATGTTGAAGTTTATTGAGAAACAAAGAAATATTTTTTAAACGTGTTAGCAAAATGCATTCAACTGCCATAACTCACTTTTTTAGAAGTATTACGAAAATAAAATAATTTTTTTACTACCAAGTCAACTTTTTACTACCAAACAGGTTTATCTTAGATATAAAAAAAACTATTTACAGTATACTTTTCTAAAGTACGTCAGATTAATAGATCGGATTTGTTTAGAGAATCGTTTGCTCCAAATATATTTTGTTCTTTTTATTTTTAAAAATGGGTGTCGACAGGCGTCCAATTTTTGAGGGAGATGAAATTAAAATACACAGTTACTCTAGTGTTAAATTTCACCCATAACAGAAAACAATTCCTCAATTTGCCAAATATCTGCCAAAATATCTCTTTCGGGATTTTACCTTTCATGATAATTCAGGAAAATTTTCTTTATGTGTCTGAAATATTGAGGCAGATTCGAATATTGAGGAGCCTGAAATATTGATTTCTAATTATTGAGAGGCACTTATGCTCCCTCCAACGACACCCATGTTTCTAAGTATTATTTTTGAACACCTTAGATATTAGGATACTTTTTAAGATTTATAAAGTATCCTATGACTTATAAAGAAAGAAATGATTTTTTTCAATTTTGATACATTATTCGATCGTTGAAAATATTGTTGAGATTAAAATCATGTTCAAAGAAATGCCTCATCAGGTGTATAAATATTATTTTAATTGAAAAAAAGGTAAAACATTATTTTCTATTTTTAAATTGCTGATTTTTTTTTAAATGCAAATTATATCTATATGTAGCCACAAAAAAAGCATTATGCATCTCTATTTAAGCTAGAAACTGTTTAACTAAAGTAAATGTTTAACTAAAGTAAATGTTTAATAAAAGCTTAATAATACATATTTCAAGAGAAAAAAATCAAATTCTTAAAAAAACTACTTTTAATTTAGATTAAAATTTTTTATGGAACTAAATTTTACCCTAGATTATTTGAGATTATTGACTAGAAAATATATATGTATAAACTAAAAAATGTTTCTGAAACACGGTGAGGAATTAGAAAAACGAAGCAACTTTTTTTCTAATTACTATTTTTCAAGATTGGAATTTTCATGGAAAAGAGAAAAGAAAATTGAAATAAATTCATTTCATTTCTATCCCCAAATAGGGAGGAGTAAAATATCCGTGTCTACCAAATAGTTCTAACAGTTACATATAACATATATATTGCTGTAAGAAAGTATGAATGTTATAATGAAGAAGTGTAGAAGAAAATAAATGTCTGTGTCTACCAAATTTTTCTAAGAGTTATATACACTGCTTAACAATTGCTGAGGTAAAACTGATTTATGCAAAGTAACGTTCCCAATAGCACACCAATAACCATTAAATCAACCTTTTAGGGCGTGGTAGAGCTGGGCCCGTTACCTGTATAAAGGGCAGTGCATATAAGCTCTTCATTCATTCGAAAATTCACGCTGTTTGGTGTTTAACCAATATAGCGTTGTAGGTTGTTGAACTTATTTCTTGAACTTCATTCGAGGTGGTGTTACAATAATTAAGTGCAAAACATCTGCAAGACACAATTTGAGTGCTCACGATAGTGGACGAGCAGTTGGACAATTGGAAGCAGGTTAAAGTGTCCCCTCTGTGGCCACAGCAGTGGGAGTGTTGAAAAGCGTCATCTCAAAAAAAGGCCGCAGATGCTAGAAATGCTGTGCGAAGGCATGCCAGTGGTCGTGGTGGGAAAACCACACCTCAAAGGGATCGATATGTATCCCTAGTGGACCAAAGCATAGGGAGTAGACACAAACAGGGAAATATTGTCCCAATAGTTTGGCCAGGAGAGCAAAGTTTTGTCCTCTTAATGTTGATTTTAATTTTTCCGTATTTCAACATATCTCGAGAACTTTTAAAGCGAGTGCCTTAAAGAAAATTTCATGCAAAAGGCAACTTTTAGCAAATATTTATTATTTTTAATTACTTTATTCAATAATTGTGGAAAAGATTTCGCTTTCTAAGGTAAAAATTTTTTACCATTATTTTAAAGAGTGTGCGGTTAAATGGAAAAAAAATTTTTTTTGCTAAAAAGAATTTTGAAAACCCGCTTTTTTAAAATTCTATTTCTCATTCGACTAATTTTGCACAAATTTTCTATTTTGCCATTTAAAATTGCATTCCTTAAAATGATGATAAAAATTGTAGACTTCTTTAATCAATAAAATAGTAAAAAATAATAAATATTTATTAAAAGTTATATTTTGCATGGAAATATCTTTGGATAAACGAATTTTTTTAAAAAGCTCTCGAGATATGGTGAAATATGTAAAAAGCGAAATTAATATTAAGGGTTCAAAACTTTGGACTTTCCTCTTGACTAAACTATAGGGACAATATTTCCCAGATTGCTAATACCCTCATATTTTGAGAGTCAGAAATCCAAATCCATTGAAGAAAGGGTACGTTTATTCAGAGAAAGTATGTTTTTTTATCTGACTTCGTAACTTAAAATGTCGTCTGCACTAATAAATTAGCATATTTGAGGTCATCCCCTCGAACCATTAAAATTGAGTCATATAAAGTCAAAATTCGATCATTAGATCAAAAGTTATTCATTGTGGTCCGCTTATTTTTTTTGTTGCACACTGTATATTCTACATTTTTAGCTTTAATATCCACTGATTGAGCGATTAAACAACCTACAAGAGATTTCATCTTATTATTACTTATTTAAAATTGTCTAAGAAAAAAAAAATTCTGCACTTAGTCTTCACCCATTATTAACTTGCTGATTGGGAGAAAAAATGATCACATTTTAATTGTTGATCACGCCCCCTTTTCTAAGGATTCTACACTAACATGAGGAGTTATGACCGTCGCGTTACTTTCTCACTAGTAGATACATTTGATGGATGGTTTCTTGCATGCGAATGCAAAGTACTGTCTTTGCAGTATTGATGCCTTTTTCTGTTTTGCTCTGAGAATAGCTACAAAGCTGCCCATTATTGGTCAGCTCATTCACCTTTGGTTATGCTGCTCATTGATGAAGTATCAAAAGGTGCTTTTAAAGTCAAACAAGTTGGTGTAACAAATTAAAAATTTAAAACGTGTAGTTTGCGCGTACTTTTATGGTCAACTGTCTCCGACTCTCAGCTCTTACCTTTATCGATGATTTCTGCTATTTAACTCAAAATATTTTGTATGCAGCTTACAACGTTTGTATTCGTTTCCTTACGTGAAGCATAAACATTTACAATTTTTAGAGTAATAACAAATAAACATTTAATTTTGCGTTTATTTCTTAAAACAGTATTGATATAAAATGCGAAAATGATAGATTTATATGAAACCATTTTTATTGATTGAAACTTTTGAATGGTAAAAAGGATAATTAGCTTAGGTTTCATTGAGTGTTTATAATCTTTTTGATATAAAGCTCAGTAGTTATAAATTTTTGCACTTATTTTCAGCTGCAAAAGTTAATTCTACTTGTTCAGTCAATATTTTTATCTTTTATTGTTATGAAATTTTGCTTGACATATGACAATAAACCAAAGTGAGCTTTTGTTTTATTCGTTCACTTTTAATTACGAAAGACAGGCAATATATTTTTGCGGATAATAAATATTTATGAAGACAATGGCAAGCTCACATATTTGGACAAGATAAAAGAAAGGAATTCAATCTTCCTCAATAAATAAATTATTCTTTCATTTAACTGAACTTAATTAATTCTTAATTGCAGAGCTATCTTCTAGAGTGGTTCTCGATAGTCTCGAAGTGGGGAAAAACTTTTTTAAGAAGATACTCGACGTTCTTCGATAAAAAAATTACAAAACAGAGCTTGAGATTATTTGCGTCTTCAATATTTATTTATGAAATTCTCTACTAGATACGTTGTATACAATAAACAAGAAAAATGACAATAAAAAAAAATTCTTGGAAAAGTAGTATCGGCATGCTGTTAAGAGCTTTTAACTTAGAAACACTGAAGTTCCCCGTAGAGATTCACAATAATTGAGCCTTCCGGCAATCTCTGTCATCCAGTCTTAACTATTACTTCTTTTTTAGAAAAAGGCACTACAAGGCTGATCATTTTTTACTAATTCCCCATCTAGGGAAAAGTAAAGGTAATGATTGTAGGGATATTTGTTGGAAGGTAGATTGTTCAAGCTGGATTCAATTGAATGTCATAAGTAGCTTTTAGCAAAGGAACGGTTAGAAGCATTATGCGAGAGAGAAAAAAATCAATGCACTTACATAGAAACTAATTATTCGAATTGTTTTATTTGCAAAAGGTGGTACTGAACATTTTTTATTTATCATATAACAAATTACGTTGAAAAAAAATTAATTTTCAAATAATTTGCTGAAATACTTATTTTTGAAATGTAAAATTTCATACGTTTCTTCGTAGTCTATTGCGATTTGGCAACTTGCTGGTTGCATTTCTATTTTATTTAGAAATGGTGTTAAAGTTAGATTTTGAATTTTGGTCATAATAAAATTTTTTACTAATGTTTCAGTACCCTAGAAAAGGTCTTGATATGCTTTACTTGTTAATTAATGTTTTAAAGTTTTGAGGCGAGCACACTCTTTAAAGCAGTGTTTCCTAACCTTTCTGGTATAATGGACCCCTTTTAAAATTTTTTAAGAAGTCACGGACCACCCCTTTGGAAAAAAATAATTTCAAAAACCATCCGTTATTAGAAAACATTTAATTTTATTATTTTAATAGTATACAAAATTTTTATAGTTAAAATTTTTAATGTGAAGGTTTCTGCTGCTTTTCTTCAATTAACAAATTGAATTGGGGGATAGTTTTCGACAAAGCAAAGCGCATATCATGTTCAACATTCAATCGATTTCGATGTTTTGTTTTTATTGTCACGAGTGTGGAAAATCCCGCTTCGCAAAGATACACCGCAGCAAACGGAATTATAGCTGCCATAGATCGCTTTACAAGCGATCTATGGCAGCTTCCGGTAGCAATCCATCGGTAGGCTTCCAAACGTTTTAAAAATAAAGAGTAGTTAGCGGACCCTGCTTTAAAGGAAACGATTCTTCAAACGGAGTCTTTTCGAAACAGTTTTCTTTCTAATTTCAATTTTTTTTTGTTGAGTTAAGCAAGCATAGTGCTTGGAGATATAGAGCCTTTGTGTTTCAGAAACAATGGATTTCGACTTCAAGGATTTAAATCGGTTTGTAAGTTGTGTGTTCATAAAGTCTAATGACGTAGAAGTATCTCTCAGAGGGAAGGAGATCTAGAAGGATTTTTTCCACATTTGCAAATTTCCGAATGTAATATTTGTCTTCTATTTCAAACTATAACTTTTGAAAGTTTATTAAAGGATAATGGTATTTCTCTATTTTTCATTTTTCTGAATTGTTTTTTTTAAACCAAGGACAATTCAGGCTTCTAATTTTTGAGGAGGAGGATATTACTTAAAACAGCTACAATAACTTCAAAAATCATACATGTAAAAAAAAAAGTTTTTCTCTCAGACAAACACCAGCAAAATGATTTATTTTTAAATTTTTTTTTTAGCTTGTCTTCAATTTAGATGAATTTGTATCAATGATGATTAATGAATATTTCAATTTCCCTGAAACATTAGGGAACGTCTTTGAGGTTCCTAGCTTTTGAGGAAGACGTAAATCCAATGTCTCCTACAAAACGACACCCATGTACCTTTCTCCTGGCCGTAGGCAGATTCCTTTTATTTATACATTTACAAATCCAATGATCCTGAGGTATAAAATATACCAAGAGGTGGTAAGTTTCATTTTCAGCACCTCTAAAAGTTCCTATCTAATTTGAACTCTAAAATTTAAAAAAAAATGACATAAAGTTGAGAGATATGGAAATTTTGATTGAGTTTTAAAGTTCTTTTTTTATTTTCAATCAATTTGCATAGCGATTTAGGGATTTTACTAACTTATTTATTTATTTCTATCTTTTTTTGCGTTAGACATATTTTGTTTTATAGACTGTTAAGCCGATCTATATTACGTTGCACTATTCACTTACGTACTTTTTACTGTAAAATCCATTTTCATTGTAAAAGTTTTCTTAAGAAGTCTGATATACCATAATTTTTACAGTAATATTTACTAGAAAATCACTGAATCAATGTGATTAAAAATAAATATTACTGTAAAAAGTTCGGTATAAAATTTTACGGTAAAAATGGACTTAACGGTAAAATGGATTTTACTGCACTCAGAGTGCCGTCCGTGATCTTATTACTGTTATTTTATTAGGAATTTTTTACCGTGTTGGTATATTTTTTAACTTTTACATATTACAGGAAAAATTGTCTCGAATTCTCTTCTCCTGCCAGTATATATTCTTCAATTTGGTACGAGTTCCTCGATGATTAGCAACTTGGTGATATTTCAGACTTTATTTAAAAGTTTACTTAATTTGCAAACAACATATGTAAAAAAAAAAAAAAACTGAAATCGCGAATGAGATAAGTGGTATCTGAAATTTAAGTTTTATCATGTTATATTTTTGTATACTAATTTTTGAATTTTTCAAAAATTATTTCTTTTAAAAAAATGAAATTTAAATAAAATTTTAAATTTTAAAAATTAAAAAATTTTTTATAAAATTTTTTCAAAAGAAATTTAATTTTTCAAAATTTGTTAAAGAATTAAATTTGAAAAAAAAATAAGTATAAAAATTTAAATGCTTTTTTTTTAAAAATTGACTTTGAAATAATAATTCATTTTAAAAATTTAACTCGAAAAAATTCTGATTTTCATGAGAAACGAGGAAAAAAATTTTTTTCTTTTCCAAGAAGTATCAATTTTTGAAAAATTTCTTTTAAAAAGTTATTATTTTGAAATTGCTTTTGAAGTGGCTTCAAATTTTTCCAGAAATATTTCCCCATGAAATTAAAAAATAAAGAAAATGTCAAGCCAGTCCCCAACACGAACTTACTTTTTCCAGCACATTTAAATATTTTACTATCTCGCAAGCACTATATGATTTTTGGAGAGAATCCACCTATATTGAATTATACTTTAACTAGAGATCTTAGCGTCACCTATGAATTAGATTTTGTATTTTTGGGAAAAATTAAATTTAAAAATATTCATAAGGATTTCTAGTCATATATAGTGATTTCAGACAAGTATGGCACTCATTCTTTTATATGAAACCTGAACCCAACGGTGAAAAATATACAAAAATCATTAATATCCCATCCTATCATATCTCTTTACCGACGCTCTACTTTGTTTGATGTGGACAGCATTAAATTTTTTCAAATATTTTCTGTAACTTTTTTTAGGTATATATGGGTATTTTCAAAAGATTTCGAACACGTTGTTTCGTATGAGGTCAGTTTAAAACGATTCCCTCGATGCGAAAAATGTTGAAAAATTCCCAGAGGTTCTAGATCGACAAACAAACAAACTCCATTAGAAAACTTAATTTAGTTCACACGGTATTCCACTAGATCAAATACGACTTGCAACCTAGAAATAGAAGTCGAGATAGATTTTTCAAAACACAAATTTTAATGAAAGTGTTGAGCTTGAATAGCATATTATGTTTCTGCACCGTGTGAAATTTTCATTAATCTGAACAGCAAAAATGGTGGCGACTACAATGTTCACCAAAGTGTGTTTCACAACACTAAAACCAAGGATAGTTCCTGGTGTAGTGAATCATCTAGAATGTTCTTTTACACTACTTAGTGTAAAGTAGCAGCCATCATGTTTGTTATTCAGTAACATTAAAATTTATAATAACAGCAAGATATGATAAACATAAGATCATTAAAGTTAGTTTTACGATACAATCTAAAGCAAGAATCCTAAATGTAGGATAAATATATTTATTACTTCTTAGAATAAAATTAGTTTGTTAATCAAAAATACACGCACAGTAGGCTATTAATAATAAATTTGAGCAAAACCGAAGTTAAATGTTATTAAATTATCTTACATAATTGATTGATTTATGTAATTCATAAGAGCATAAATATCTTTATTATACAATTAAAAACATGCATGCATTTTTTAATAGTTTATATGAGTAATTTGACAAATCAATCAAACGAGAAAATTGAAATTTCTTGGTAAATAATCAACCCTAATCAATATTTTTTATCAACCAGTAAAGAAGATTGAAACGTCAATAGGCTATGCTAGTTTGTCAATTAAATCTGACAAGAAGTACACAAAAAGAGGCCAATTTGGCCACTATATTGCCCCTATCTTGAAATTCCACAGTTATTACCCTTTAAACTTTTAATAATGGTCCCAAATTATTTGTTATATGCTTTAATTTCAAGCAAAATTCAGTTAAGTAGCACTAGTTTATTCGCCAAATTTATTCGCAAAATATGCACTAATTTATTCGCCAAATTTACGGATGTCCGAAAATCACTATCTCCTTCCCCAACGAGCCATCTAGTTATTGGAGTTAAGATTTAACTACACTTTTTAAAGTGTGTAAGAATGCTGGATTCGGTATTAACTTGAAATAAAGTAATAATTCACACAATTTTTAGAGTTTTTCAGTAACCAATTCGGGTAGGTATTACAAAACAGTTTTTGAAGTGTAGGTACAGATATTATTGATCAAAGTTGAAGCGACTGAAGCTTTTTAAGACTGTTTCCCTTAAAAAACTGACGTTATTTAATTTATTCTGAAAACTCTAAAATTTATTTTATGTTAATACCTTGTTTTATGATATGAATTAAAATTTTTATTCCAAAATAAATGAGGAAACAAGAAAAGGAAAACATAAAGCATTAATGAAATTACGATCAATATATTCCGTAGACAAAACAGTGTATTGAGGGGTTTATAAATTAGGGTTAAAATACAAAAAACGATAAATTTTTAAAAGTGAAAAATAATGCCTTATCTGTAAGGGAGTCGTAACGATTATTACCCTATAATTAAGAATAAATACTTCAATCGCTGAACTAAATTGCCTCGCTTTAAACTACCCTTATTTGCGCAAACACATTTAACTCCTTACGTCGAGTCATTCTTTTATTATCACATCCCAATAACGATTACAACCATTAAATAATATTTAAATTGCTTTGAACTCTCAAAATCTAACCGTGAAGTAAGCTCACTTTAATGAATTATTTGATTCTAAAAGTTTAAAAAGTATTTATGAAAATGGGTGGATAACTTTTAGAGGAAAGTGATAAAATATTTTAATGGTATACTTTCTGTCATATATTTATTATGCATTTTTTTTTAGAAATGAGATGAAAAATCGTTAAATCAGAACTTTTCTATAAAATGTCTGAAATTTTGTAAGCGTTATTATATTATAAAGATAATTCATTTAAGTTATAATGAAATGTAAAAAGAATTGATACTGAAAAATGTTGTTAGAGAATTTGATCTTTTTTTCTTCTCATCTTTGTGGATATTTCAATTTAATTAAATCCTTGTAAGTTTGAAAACATTAGTTGATATCTTATTTGAAAACGTTTATACAATAAGATGAATTTATTTAAGAGGTTGAAAATTCAAATTTTTGTTGTAGTAGACAAGAAACGTATTTAGCATGTTAAAGGAACTGAAGCCAAACGCTTTAAATTTTGATCTTATTCTTTCATTTCCGTTTTTTGGAAATGTTTAACTTAATAAAATCGGTGTTAGTGACATCGTTTTTGATAATGTTTATAAAATGGGATGAATTTATATGTGTGTTTTTATAATTAGTTAAAATTACTAACTTATGTTGCATAGGTCCTCAACGTGGGCGCTATTGCCCCCCACTAAGAGTTGAACACTTCTAAGGGAGCGTTAAGACTATCTAGAGAATGTGTATAAAAACTTACATGAAGAAGAATTTTGTTTAAATATCGAGTACACTTTAAAATTAATAATTTTATTTCGCATCGGAAGACCAATATATATTTAGATAAATTCATATTAGCCTCTTAAAACACTGCGTAAATTACTAGATATTAAAGTATTAATTAATTTAGCAATTTGTTTCTTTAAATATTACCAACCAATTTTAGAGTGAAAATAATACTTAGCTTGCTTTTCTATACTGAGAAAAAAATTAAGGCCAAAACTACCAGAATATGGTAAAATTTACCGTGTTTTTGGCTCAATGAGAACACCAAAAAGTCCGTTAATTTTTACCGGAGTGCTTTGGCAATGATTTTAGTAAAGCAATCAATGAAATACGGTTTTAAAATGTGTGATGAAATTCGGTAAATGTGGTAAAATTTGATGATTTTATCACGACATCTTAGAACATGGTATAAAAGTCATTTATTCGGTTAAATTTACTTTTTAGTTTTGTATTTTTTTCTAAATGTATGATCATAAGACCTATAGTTTTAAAAACTAGAATTTCCGGCAAACCGTTACCATACGAATGGAAAAATTACCGAATGAATGGTTTAAATATCATATTTTCGATCCGATCATTAGATCAAAAGTTATTCGCGGTGAAAAGCTTTGAAAAACTCATTTAAGGAAGATTATTGTTTTCCATTTTGATTCAGAAGTTTTTCAGGGTGCTAAAATTGACTAATTTGCTTCAAAAAAGGAAGGACCGCTAGTGTAATAACATTCTCTTGAAAATCTTGTATTGCGTGACTCCGAACTTCTAAATATTTTTTCGATACACTGTCAGGTGTGAATTTCAAGTGATTGTTCGATTGTCATAAAAGTTTCCAGTTTAATATTCATCGTTGACTTATAAGAATTGAATTATATTAATTTAAAATAATTTATTTTTTGTTAATAACTAAAAGCGATAAATACGTAATTAATTTCTTGAAAATTCGCATTTAGTGGTGTATGCGGAATTTTACATAAATTAATATAATTTATTTTTAAAATATCTTTTGTTAAAAAAGAATTACTTAACATATTAGTGAAAAAAAACATTTTCTTTAAAAATAAACAAACGATTAGCCCGATTTTATGGTTTTTATAAATTAGTATACCATAATCTATTTTTGAAACTAAGAAATAGAAATGAAAGTCGCAGTTCAAATAATAAGTGGCCTTTTTTAAATACCAAACAAGTCCCGTGACACAATAGGGGGGGAAGAACTTAAGAGAAAAAAGTTCGCATTTTTATCCGGTCCAATACCTTTAAATAATTGGGGAAAGGTAATTACTATAATAATAATTTCTCCCTGTTATCTTTTTATGCTTTTCAATTCAAATTTTTTTTCAAACGTTTCCTGATTTACATATATTTGTTTATTTCATCTAAAAAAGCTTTTACGTTTCAAGTTCTCAAAACCAGAAAGCAAAAAATGCTTACATCGAAAAAATATTCAATCCAGTATCAAATATCTTTTAATGTTTGATTTTTTAGTGCAAAAAACAAACAATAGAAATAATTGCTTTAGAAGTTGAATAATGTAAAAAAGTTGATACTTGAAATACAAAAAAAGTAAGACGATACGTAAATAAGAGAAATAAAATAATTTGCCAAATAATTATTGAATTTTTGACACGAGTTGGTTCGTTGCTTTTTACATTATCATATCTAAGGATGCAATAACGGCAAAAAGTGTAAGAAAAAGTTAAAGGGCTTAAAAAAGCAAACAAAGTTTATTTAAGAAAAAAGACTTAACGGTTATTAAAAAATGGAATAGCATTCTCATTTGTGAAAAGATTTTAATTATTTCAAGTGACAATAACTTACATCAAATAAAGGTATTTTTATACGAAATTCAATTGTACGAATCCAATCTTAAAAAATTCCTATATGTAGTTCGTAAAAAAAGAAAGAAAAAAAACTTTAACTACACAAACATAATTGTTTTAAAATAATTGTTATTTGAATTATTATCAAATTAATGCGTTTTTACAAATCACTAAATAATAATAAATAAACACTTTTAACATTAATATAAATAATTATTCAGAAAAAGGTTATGCAAACATTTCATATATTTTTTTTCTACTTTGTTTTCAATATTCTTTCGACTAAATGCATGATAAATTAAATATCCGCTTTATGAACGTTTTTCCCACTAGGCCATCATCTCTATGGTTAATATTCTAATCTTTCAGCCTTCTCAATATCCAAAAAAATCCTTTTTAAAGAGTGAGGGGTCGCTTCAGTGTGCCCCAAAGCCATTTAACAACCACAGTCACCTGGTTTAATCCTACTCTGTAAAAAAAGTAGTTTCTACCATTTTTTATGCTCAAATAAATTAAAACTTTTTACAGTGCGCGTAGCCTCATTTTTTATTCACCTTTTCACTGTTACAGTTTTTTATTTATTTATTTCGTTTTTGTGAGTTTGTTCAATGATAACACATATTTTTGTGTGGATTAAAATCAATTTAATAGATTTCTGAAGATATTCCATGATCTGTGTTTTGTGATACTCTGATAAGGCTATTTTTTATGCATGATTGAAAAAAAATGAAAAATTGAAATAACGTCGTTGGGCGTTTTTCTGCAAAAAAATACTTTTCAATATTTAATTGTTATTATTTTAGTACTTATAAGCAGTCGATCGGACTGTGTAGGAGTCAGACGGAAAGGTTCGGGGTTCGAATCTTGGGCAAGGCATGGATGCTCTTTCATTCTCTGTTCTATCTGTCCTTACTGCAACGATGGCCCACCTAATAAGGTTCCCCTGAAAGAGTGGCAAACAAATCTGCCCTGTAAAATGCCCGAATTGACGAAATGTTAACGCAGGTGGATATTAGAAATAAAAATAATATTTATAATTCATTTTTTTATCATACATTAGCAAGAATAATTATGTATTGTTTGCATTAATGTAAACCTTAATTCAGAAAAAGGTTACACAAATATTTCCTATAATTTGTTTTCCTACATGGTTTTCAGCATTGTTTGACTAAATACATGATAAATTAAGTGTCCGTTTTATGAACATGATTCCTATTAGATCATCATCTCTAAGGTTTATCTTTTAATCTTTTAGCCTTCTTAATCTTAATAACCAAAAACAAAACATTTTCGATGCGTGAGAAGTCGTTTAACTGTGCCATTGCACCATTTACCATTCACTATTATTGGTGTACAGGCAAGCTAAAATTTTTTACAGTGCATGTAATCACATGTACTATTTTTAGTACATGACTGAAAAAAAAATGAAAAATTAAAATAATGTCGCTAGGCGTTTTTCAAAATTTTCTTGTCTCCTAAGAATTAAGGTGGGGTAGATATCACCAGCCAATCGATTTAAAATATAAATCTATCGATAATCGATTTTATATACAAATTGATTTTATGGTTAGAAAGTGTATGGAAATGTTTTTTCATGTAGTTTTTACCATAAAAATTACTTTATCTCTCTCTCTTTTTAATATTAAGAATGTTTTTGTTTAAAAGAGAGAATAAGGAAAAATAACATTTTTGCAAACTGCTGCACAGTGTTTTTGAGCAAATATTTACCGACCTTCTAATTTAAAACCTACTTTCGATGAAATGGGAAATGGTTTAAAGTTTTACGTACTATTCTGGGTATAACTTACTAAACAAATTGCCATTTTATTTGATTGACAACATAAAAAAGGCAAAAAATCTGTTGAAAAACAAAATTCTTTGCCTCAGATTACACAGTTTTTAATATTTTAAAAATGATTCTGAATGTATAGCTGTTCTTGCAAATTTTGGTGATCCTTTTCAATTTCAAACCTTATATAACTATACATTATAAATTATACATTAAATTATATAGGAGAAAGGACTGAAGACATTTTTTACAAATTTATCAAAAAATCCTCTTAAATATAATTTTTAACTCATTAAATATTTTTTAATAATAAATTGCACATTTTCCACCATTCTGGTTTATATCTACGATTATAAAACTGTTTATTTTTTCCATAATAATTCTTTGCAATTTTTGTTAAAATTTTTTTTCAATAATAATTTTCTTCCACAAGCTATGAGGTTAGCGTTAGCAAACTTGATAATTTGTTAAGTATTCATTTCTTACAACTCAGAAAGATTAATCTAAGAAAATCATAATCAATTTCAATCTAAGTCTTATTGGAGAATAATTGACATATATTAATTAAAGTACTGATTTATAATAGAACTTTTCATTATTTTAAGAAAGACAATTAGAACGCAAATCAATACATTTGAAAACCATTATTCAATTTGGTTTATTTGATAAATATTTCGAAATTGTTTCTATTTTAGCAAAAAAGAAAAAAAAACTGAATTGTCAACTTTAAATTTGTATTGGGATGCTGTCCTGGCAGTTCTACCAGTTACTGGCTATGGAAGTTTGGTAACTATTTCTTCTCTTGAAATTTGATAAATGTATTTTTTTCTGGAAGAAAGGAAGATTCGTGATTAGAAGAACTATATTCAAAACATTACTTCTTCTTTTTATTCTTCTTTCTTATATATAAAAAAAAACCTCTACTAGTACCATCTTGAAAACTCTTATTTAGCCAGCGTTGTCAAGAAGTTTCAATTTTTTTTATATCGATTTAATATCATTACGATTTGAAAAAGAAAGAAAACTAAAGATGCTAACTAGTAAATGAAAAACTCTGCTTAAATCATGTCCTCACGAGCCCCACTACCATGTGTCAACAGTAGCCCCACGTAGGCATAAGTTTGCTAATGCTAAAAGCTGATTAATTGAAATTATACAGATCAAAAAAGTTCATATTAAAATAGGTATAAAACAGTATAATTTATGATATATTAACACCTTCAGTTGAAATCTTGAAAATAAAAAAAATTAATAAAAGAGTAACGATAAAATTTGAAAGTCACTTTTGCACTTTAAAAACAAATTCTGCATTTACAAATTTCTACTAAGGTATTCACAGTGTAATTATGCAAACGCAAATGAAAATTTCAATCAGTGTCGCCAATTACCAATATCTCACAGAAGAAATTTGACCCATAAATGAAAACGTTATTCAAAATGAGTATTTTAGCCCTATGTCTACACTAGTCCCCCTCTCCCCCATTATTAAATTATATATTACTTAGGAATTATACATTTATATTAATTATGCATTTATATTAATTTACAAATTTCTACTAAGGTATTCACAGTGTAATTATGCAAACGCACATGAAAATTTCAATCAGTGTCGCCAATTACCAATATCTCACAGAAGAAATTTGACCCATAAATGAAAACGTTATTCAAAATGAGTATTTTAGCCCTATGTCTACACTAGTCCCCCTCTCCCCCATTATTAAATTATATATTACTTAGGAATTATACATTTATATTAATTATGCATTTATATTAATTTACAAATTTCTACTAAGGTATTCACAGTGTAATTATGCAAACGCACATGAAAATTTCAATCAGTGTCGCCAATTACCAATATCGCACAGAAGAAATTTGACCCATAAATGAAAACGTTATTCAAAATGAGTATTTTAGCCCTATGTCTACACTAGTCCCCCTCTCCCCTATTATTAAATTATATACTACTTATGAATTATACATTTATATTAATTATGCATTTATATTAATTTATGTAACTGTACTGTAAGAAGTTGCAGTACTTACTAGAAAATATCTACGATTCATAAACTTTACAATTTAAGATTCTCTGTAAGTAATGTAGTCTACATCACTTAAGAAGAAGCTGTATTGGTAGTTCTGAAGGTAACGAATTTTCTGATAGTACACCAGCTTTTATAGTTTTTCGTTTTTATTTTAATTAAAGTACACATTTATATACCTTGGATACTTATAAATATTTACGCACGCTAAATACTTATACAACTTATGTACTATAGTACATAATAAATTTTTATTTTCAGGAATTTGAGTTTTCATTACCAAAGGAAATAAACAAAATTTCTCAACTTGAATTCTTTTTTTTTCTTCCAAAAATTTTGCTTTGTTGTCGAGTACAATTAGCAATTTTTTCCCCTAATGAATTGTGCTTAAAACTGCAATGTTATTGCTCTGATTATTTAAGAATTTTAAAGTGATCAGTGTTTGTCACTAAGCTCTTTATTTATCTCATGCTAAATTTAAATAATGCTTTACATTCTCAAAACTTAAGGGGTACAAGAATGGGTTACTTTATTTTTAATTGTTCAGATGATAGTAAGTCTGCAGAGCCCGTGCAGTTCTTGCTCAAAACAAGTGTTTTTCACTAAATTCTTCCTTCTTTTTTTCATTGCATTGATGATGCTGAATTGAAAAGTTGCTTTACATTTTAAAAATCTTTGCGCACAATACCATTTCTAGGGTCACGAATTTGACTTATAATATGTTTCCGTGTATTGATTGATCGACTATTTGTGATTTTTGATTAATAATTTTCTGCATCCCATCATACATTTGAAACTGATTTCAGATTAAACAATGAGTATTTTATTTTTAGAAAATCTCTAATTACACAGTGCAGTCACATTAATGTGACCACCTGTGAAAAGCCAGAATAACCACCTTTGGCAGAGCGGACCGCTTCGAAACGTGCAGGAAGAGAGTCAATTAGGTTTCTGAAAAAGTTCACTGGGATGTTGAGCCATGCCGACTCCAGTGCCGTGGCCAGCTGCGCTAGATTACGCCGTTGAGGATCCATGGCCCAAACAACCTGATCGAGGTGGTCCCACAGATTCTCGATTGGGTTTAAATCCGGTGAGTTTGCTGGCCAGGGGAGTACGGTAAGTTCATCCTGGTGCTCTTCGAACCACGCACATGCACTGCGAGCTGCATGACACCTCGCATTGTCCTAGTGGTAGATGCCATCATTCTGAGGAAAAATCATTTGCATGTAGGGGTGGACATGGTCCGCAGGGACAGATACGTACTTGTATTGATCCATTGTGCCTTCCACAATGATGAGTGCACCCAGTGCATTCCCAAAACCATAGCGCTCCCTCTTCCAGCCTGCAGTCTTCCGGCAATTGTTGCAGGGTGTTTGCTTTCAGACGTTTTACGCCTTACACGCCAACGTCCATCTGTCCCATGGAGCATAAAATGTGATTCATCGGAAAAAGCCACCTGTTGCCACTCTGTGGACGTCTAGTTGCGGTACTGGCGTGCAAATTCCAGCCTTCGTCACCGATGAACAGCAGTCAGCATAGGTGCATTAATCAGGTGTCTGCTGCGGAGGCCCATGCGCAGCAACGTTCACTGAACAGTTGTTGAGGATACACTCTTGGTAGCCCCTTGGTTCATCTGGACGGTCAGTTGCTCAACAGTTGCACGTCTATTCGTCTGAACGCATTTCCGTAGCCTTCGTTCGCCCCTGCCATCTTTGGCCCGCGGTGCACCACATGTGCCACGCCGCTTGTTTTGTATAGTGCCATTTTGCCATGCACGGTATACTTTTATCACGGCGGCACGCGAACAGTTCACAAAATCAGTCGTTTCCGAAATGCTTCCACCCTTGGCCCGAAAGTCAATAATCATGCCCTTTTGGAAGTCGGATAAATCGCTACATTTCTGCATTGCGCCAACGACTGAAAGGCTTTTCGATGCCCTAGGACATCCAATATATACACTACGCTGTAATGTGCTGCCACCTGCACTCTGTGATTGGTTATTTCACGTTGACGTCGAAAGTAGGTGGTGGTCACATTAATGTGACTGGACTGTGTATTTACAGATTATTTTAAGAAAATTTTATTTGGTCCAATACAGTCAAAATAAGGCGTCAGTTAAAGAGGACATTTTGCAAATTTTTTTATGATTTTTTGAATCGCTGCATTCATTTGAAACTGATTTCAGATAAAACTATGAGTGTCATATTTTCAGAAAATGTCCTAATATCCTAAATAGAAAATATCCTTCAGAAAATGTCCTAATCCCGAAAATTTTATTTCGTCCTAAATATCCAAAGTAAAACGTCAGTTAGAGAGGACAATAAGAATTTTTTGCATCGCTGCATACATTTGAAATTGGTTTCAGATAAAACAATGAGCTGTTTATCTGATACACTCAATATTTTATCTGAAATTTCAGAATTCTGTTTTTTTCGTAAAATTTCATGTAAATTTCGTGACTCTGATTTTTGTGAGATAAAGTTCATGGAAGTATAACATGAGTCTATGACTTATGAGTCTATGACATGGAGGTATACATGACTCTTTACTAGTTATCTTTCATATTTTTTATCAGACTCAGTTCATAGCCCTGTTCTAGAAAACCAATCTAATTTCAAGTACAGCGTGAATTATATGTATAATAAAAAATACTTTTCTTCTTGAACTTAAATTAATTTTTTTAAATATTTTAACAACCTTTTTGTTACCTTTTACTTTTTTTTTAAAATTTGATTTTCACGGAAAATTATATTCCTCTTTAGCATGTTTTCCCCCTAACTTTTAACCTATGTTTTACCTGCATCACGTGTTTCCTATAACCATATAGTTAGCTCACAACAAAATAGAAAACGGTTGAATGGTTAAAAAATAGTTTTAAATTTCTATAAAATTTTAACTCTTCAATATTTTCTTTCGGAACAACAACATTATTTTTTCAACGTTATTTTTTTCGGAAAATTTAAACTTCAAATGAAATTGATAGCATTCGAACAATTTTAAAATTAGATATTAACAAAACCAAACATGGTAGAAAAATTCGAGCTTAAAATTTTGTGTTATGATTCTATAAAAGAACAGCTCACTATCTTTACTATAAATTGAGCAATTTGGAGGCTGCTTTACATTCACTTTTGTTGTTTTGGTCAAATTTAAATTTATTATAATGCTCTGTAAGCATTGCACGTACAGGAGCAATTTAGCATAGTATGACACCCATTCGTTTAAATAAAACCAGTTTTAAACAAATTTCGAAGGCAAAAAAATAGTATAAATTAACAAAGTATTCACTAGATGACTTCATTTTATGAATTCTAAAACATATTTCAAGGCTGATCGTCACAAAAAACTCAGTATATACTGAAGTTTTTATATCTACTTTAAAAATTGCAAGGTATGAATTCACGTTGTAACTTTTTTTTTGTCCAGCTAGTTGAAAGAAATCGTTTTATCTTTAAAGATATCGATTTTAAGTTTGGAAGTAGAAATGAATAAATAAAATGTTGACCAGATTGCTATATTTCAGTTTTCTGCATATTTTGCTAAAATCATTACTATGTTTTATGGAAACGTACCGAAGTATATTTATAAAAAATGTAAAACGTGATACACTTTCTTTGCCCAAAGATACTATTTCATATGCATTAATATCCAAGCAGATTAAATTATAAATATTTAATGAATAGACTGAGATTAAACACTGTAGTTTAAACAAATGGTAATTGCCACTATGTCATCGAAAAAAGGTCTGTTATAAACTTTATGAGCTTTTGAAATGTGTTGCGATGCTTTTATAGGTTCTTAACATAAAGGAAATTTCGAAAGCTCTCCACTTAATTACAAAATTAATTCCACTAAAAATTATGTTATTTCAAACACATTCAAAAGCTTTATTTAGCTTGCGACAGCCTACTTATTAGCATAATTTAATTTAACTAACATATCTATTCAAAATTTACTCATAAAAGAAACCGGAAATTAAATATTAGTATAAACGTTTGATTGACATTTCTAAATTATTTTTTTAGAATAAATAGAGTACTCGTTAAACGGAAAATTCTTCTCCTTCTTCAAAGTTTCCTTTTCTTTACAGAATCACCTTGAAAGATCAAACACTATAACCTCATTTCAGTTTTTTTTGGGGGGGGGATTTTTACAATAATAAACTTTAATCAGTAGGGTACATCACTGAAAATGAGTTTTAATGACTTTCCTATCTACAGCATTTTTATTTTCTTGACAAAATGCTTTTGGAAACATGCTTGTCTCTTGCGTGACAAGTAGAAGTTGGGGATTTAAAAAAAACTTCAGCATCAAGTTATTGCTTAGGAAATAATGTTTAAATTAAAATGTAAGCAAGTGGAAAATATTCATTGTTGTTGACAGTTTTTGCGCCGGTTAAATATATTGATTTTCTGAAAACAAAAATGATTAAGGAGTTTTAATATCTATTTATGCGACTTAGAGACAAATATTTTGAGATTTTTGGAACATGAAGAATCGCGTGGATTTTTTATTTTTATTTTGTCATCCTTATTTAAATGGAAAGCACAACGTTATTTAAATGGAAAAATTGAAAGAGTTAAAGGGAATATTTAATCAGTGATTAAATTTTGTTTTTGTTTTTTAAAGAGTAAAAAATTCAAAAAAAATATACTTTATTTTAGAAAAAATTAAAAAAAAAATTATTTTGAAATTAAAAAATATATTTTGGTTCAAAATTAAAAAAAAATTATTTCAAAATTTAAAAAAAATTGCATAAATTCAAAAAAACTTATCTCAAGTTCAAATTTAAAATTTTTTTTTGCAAGTTTACCAGAAAGTGATAAATAAACACAAGATGTTCTGTAGTGATCATGACAATGATTATGATTTGAGAACAATTATGATATTAGAATAATTTTCAAAATTGTATCTAAAAAAATGTACACAATAAGGATCGTAAATTGTTATTTAAGTGTGGGAGAAGCAAAAAGGCTATTGAAATCTGTCAAATTGCTGGTAAGAAAGTACGATAAAAAAAAAAAACTGAATTTAAACTTCTTTTGTATATTTTCAGCTACGTTTTTCTTGACGCTATTCATTATTAAAAATGTGAAGTTATATATGGTTTTCTGAAAAATCATAATCCCCTATAATTTTTTTTATTAATTTAGAGAAAACTTCCTAGCATAAAATGATTGCAATAATGCTTAAAAATGTATGATTTGCATACATCACATCCTACTGCTGCTCATTCGCCTTTGCTAAAAACTGCTACTTTAGCAAATTAAAGAAGTTTACTTCCTGAATTCGCGAGATACGCTCTAATAAATTAGCTTCCTTGCATAACATAAAAATCTTGCTGTGTTAGCCTGACAAATCCTTGACATTTTAGTAACGAATAAGGAAAATAGAAAAATAAACTTCTTATCAAAGGCGTTTTATCAACGAGTAATTTTTAAATAGATGCTTATCTGGTATATCTCAAATACATTCTCAAAAATTACAAAGGATAAAAACCTAGCTGCGGTCATCATAATGCATACTTCGCATTTTAATAGATTTTTAATAACGAATAGGAAAACTAAACCTATAAATCTTCGATCAAAAGTGTTTCGATGAACAAGAAATTTTGAAATAAATGCTTAGTTTGTATGTCTTTATTACATTCTCAAAACTTACAAAGGAAGAACCTTGCTGCAGTCATCGTGACACATATTTTATATTTTGATAGATTTTAATAACGAATGAGAGATATAAATTTTTGATCAACAGGAAATTTTGTAGTAAATGCTTAGTTTGTATGCCTTTAATACATTCTCAAAACTTACAAAGGAAAAACCTTATTGCTGTCATCGTGACACATATTTTACATTTTGATAGATTTTAATAACGAATGAGAAAAATAAATTTTCGATCAAAAGTGTTTCGATGAGCAAGAAATTTTGAAGTAAATGCTTAGTTTATATGTCTTTAATACATTCTCAAAACTTACAAAGGAAGAACCTTGCTGCGGTCATCGTGACACATATTTTATCGTTTGATAGATTTTAATAACGAATGAGAGAACTAAATTTTTGATCAACAGAAAGTTTTGTAGTAAATGCTTAGTTTGTATGCCTTTAATACATTCTCAAAACTTACAAGGGAAAAACCTTATTGCTGTCATCGTGACACATATTTTACATTTTGATAGATTTTAATAACGAATAAGAAAAATAAATTTTCGATCAAAAGTGTTTTGATCAAAGGTAAATTTTGTAGTAGATGCTTAGTTGCCATGAATTTAATACATTCTCCAAACTTAGAAAGGAAAAACCTTACTGCGGTCATTATGACACATATGTTACATTTCAATAGATTTTAATAACGAATAAGAAAAATAAATCTTCTATCAAAAGTGTGTAGATCAACCGGAAGTTTTGTAGTAGATGCTTAGCTGGTATAACTCAAATACATTCTCAAAACTTACAAAGGAAAAAGGAAAAACTTGCCTCCCTGTTTATCATGGCTCATTCCTTACATTTTAACATATTTTAAAATTGAATAAGTAAAATAAATCCTAATTTAAAAGTGCTTATATCAACGTGAAATTTTGCTGGTACGTCTGCATTACTGGTACGTCTCTCATACACTCTTAATGTCAAAGTTAAGAGACAATGAAAATATTAGATTCTTCCATAATGAGTTTCTGTGACCAATGTAGCATTTGTTGCTTCTAATTTAATGCTTTTCATATTTTCCACCTCGACTATTTTATGATCACCAGAAATGTAAGGATAGTATTAGGCGGAATTATCTGTCATTTGCTTAATGGCCATAACATTAAGTAGAAAATCTATTACCCTTTCTTAATTACAATGTGAAGAGGTTTGTAAGATCAAAGAAACATTACTCATTTGGATTTTAAAAGACGAGTTCCTCTCAAGTTATATCCGGACACATTATGATGCACTTTAAATTTAGGATTTAATTAATTCCGTTAAATAGATTTAAATTATAGCTAATTTAGCATTGTATGCTGTATTTAATAATTAGTAAATTTACTTTAAGTCGGCAGAATTAACTACTAATAGTTTTTCATTAAAAATAGAAGCGAAAATTATATAAATATTATGTTTACATAGAAGATAAAAAAGGCATTGAATTTGTTGAGATCGGTAAATGACCGTTGATAATATTTATTGTTAAATTAGTTTTAATATTTGTCATAAAATGCAATAGACTATGATAGCTAGGACATCCATTCCGATCTGATAATACAACCACAGTAAAAAAGCTCACTTTTACTAATCTCATGGGAAACAGAAAACAAGAAAGATCACCAATTAGGTGGCTTGACTCGATGGAGAAGGACTTACATATAATAAATAAGGGAACGTAGAAGAGCCTTGCTGCGGATAGGACCAGATGGCAAAGACTACTTAGGACGGCTTTGGCCTGTAATAGGCTGTAGTGCCTTGAAAGAAGAAGATGCATGAACGTTTCGGAAAATATATTCTTTCGAAGATAAATATATATTCGTTAAGAATATTAAGAATATACATAATATATATTCTTTTCGATTTTCCTTTCGTTGCCCAATTTGACTATATATTTTTTGAAAACGCAAGAGGAAACGTTTTCATATTTCTGCATCTTTGAGTCAGCTAAAATGTTTTTATGAGCATTGCCTTGACTAATTTGAAATATTCATTTTCGTAAAACCTTTTTTTAAAAAATGGCCATTCTAATGAACCTGTATTTCGTTATTAGAAATACATATAATGATCGGTATTACAAAGAGTGTTCCGTAATGATGTCTCTTAATCTTTATAAATGGTCATAAAAGTAGAAGTGTTTGAAATCTGATCACGAGAAAACTTTTGAACTGAACTAAATTGGCCAAATGTACATAAGAACTCAATTTATAAAAGAAAAAAAATAGCTCAGTTCCCACTACCAGGGGTTACAACATCCCTTTTAGGCCATTTTTGGAACGAAATAGGGTTAAACGTGCAGAAAATTAACATTCTACATGCATTTTGATATTGGCATCACATTTAAATTCATAATTGCATTTTGCATTTGTATTTTAAAAAACACTTTATCAGTCACGTCTTCCGTCAGAAATAGCATGTTTAAGATGTAATTCATGCAGATTTTCAAGATGCTATTCATGCAGATTTTCAAGATGTTTTTCCCTTTTGTCTTACTTCAGTTAAGGGTTGCGAGAAATCAAACTATGTTCTTCTTTTGAAAATCAGATTTCTTTGGTCTAAATAGTATCCATTGCAAATTTGGTTCTGTAGTTATAGCGCTGTTTTAAAATAGGACCACTTAATTTAAAACCAAAATTTATAACCTTTATGTTTGGCTTAAATTCATGACCTTTACTTCAATTATGTTCACCCTTTTTTTAAAATCCTATCAAATTTAAAGACCGAAAAGCCTATCAATAATATTTCTTATATTTTTTGGTCTAAAAGTCATCAAAATTGCGAAAAAAACAGCAATGTTTTTTTTATATTTTTTGCGAAAATATCAATTCTGGAAGAAGGCTTGATTGCTTTTGTATTTTAGACCTTATACAACGATAATTCATTAATTTCATGAAAGAGTTTTAGTTAATTCCGCCCGAAATGTTCTGAAATATGAACTAAATTTCTTAGATGCATAATTTTTTTTTATTATTTACAAAAAAATAATAATAAAACAATTGAATTATTTTTTAAATGAAAACAATGAAATCGGTATTTATATTAAATTTGTTTTTGAAACAATTCAACAATTAAAATGGGATAGAAAAAAAGGAGATGCTTTTGATTAGAATTTCGAAAATAAATTCAAACTCAAGCATTAAACTATTATTAAGTATCAACGAATTAACTAAAAAGTTAATTCTTTGATTTTAAGCTTATAGTCGCAGATATTATATAGGTTTTTATTGTTATATTGTTTATATATTACATATATTATCTAACAATAGTAATCGATAATTAGAAAAACAGGAAATTGTTCAAATGAATTTTTTGACTACTGCAGGTACTTTATGAATAATTTATTAGACTTTCGATAGATTCATAGGAACTAAAATAAAATTTTATAATCTATATTCAAGATATTAAGAAAGGACTATATTAAAGGCTAAAAAAGAATTATCTTACAAATGCTTAAAACAACTCCAAATCCGTGAAAGGAAATACTATTAAAAGTAAACGAACCACTCAATACTTTTGAACCACGCACAGCCGATTTTACTCGGAAAACACTGAGATATTTCAAAATTTAATTAAAAGAAGCCATTAAAAATGGAGGCAATTATACTTCCATTTTGTTTTTCATTAGTTGCTAGACTTATTTTAATATTCATTGCTTAAAGTATTTATTTGAATATTTTAAAGCAAAACATATTTTGCAATCTAGAAACTCACTTGAATTATGTTTGTGCATTATAAAATATTATACAACTATTGATATATTTGACGTTGCGTTGATGGTCTAGACCAGCAGTTTTCAAATGTTGTTCCAAGAGTTTAAGCTCTTTAAACCAGTAATGAGTTTTGAAAAGCGTCATTATATTTATATCCAAACAATAAGCCATTATTTATTTGAAATCTAATGTACTTTTATGAAATTATTTAAGTAAAATTACAATCAAAAATGAATTAGCGAAGTTTTTCTAAAAAATCTTTTTCTAGTAACAAGATATTGAATAAATTAGAAAACGAATAATTTATAAGAAATTTCACGTTATTTCTTATCGAACAATATAAAATTATTAAATCTTTGAATAAAGAATTATTTCCCTCTGACATCCATTCTCAAAGCATAAAATAGTTATTTTTCGAAAACTATATTTCAGCGAGCGTTCCTTATTCGTTCTTAGCATATGCACACACCAAAAATAATTCAGAACTAGTTTAGATAACACTCCAGGCCTTCGAATTTAACTGTTTGATATAAAACTTATAATTTTAAGTTTGTTATTGATAAAATGATGATTAAATAAATTTTATGCTCTCTCGTGCCACAGGTCCTGGGTTTGATCCTCAAACCGGACAGGGTTAAATCAGCCTGTCATCCCTTCAGTGGGTCTATAAAATGAGTCCCAAGCATGCTTAGGGACTACGCACTGGGGGTTCCGCTTTCGGTTGACCACCTACCTGAAACATCTGCTCATGTACCCCAGAGACCAAGGTCGAGAAAACTGCGATGGGTATAGTAGGTCTTGCCCATCTATGAGCTATCGTGCCACTGAGTTTTAAAAAATTTTATTCTTCATATTGAATAATTAAATATAATTAAAATAACGTAAAGTTTCTTTTTTTGGTTCGTATATTCGCAGCTAATAATTTTATTTATTGACTTGGGGTTCGACAAAAAGATGTTCGATCATTTACAGTTCCGTAGCCGTAAAAAATTGGGGATCACTGGTCTAGACTGATTCAAAATAGAGCACTTGAGATTTAATTTAAATATCTAAAAAGTTATGACAAATAAAAAAAGCTGAAATTAAGAAAAATTCAATCACACTATCTATCCTCTGAATTAGGAACTTTATACAGAACACAGTTAAAGTAAATGAAGTTAATGAGCAAATGAAAATTAATATTAACTTTATATGGCAGTTACTGAGTAATGATGGCATTAATTTTAATTGTGTTCATATTTGTATATGTTTGAACAATAAAAATTGTGTAAATGTGTAATCTATACGTTTGTTAGTTATAAACTAAATTTAGTTTAAAACTAAATTTAGAGTTTGTAAATTTTAATTTTCTTGTTGTGTTTTTAATAATGTTTATAATACACTGCAAAGTTTATGGTACTTAGTTGCCACTATTTTTGGTGATGAGATAAACTAAACTTTTTTACAATGTGTGTAGTCACATTTTTTATTTACTTTTTCACTGCTATAGTTGTATTTATTTATTTATTCATTTTTTTGTTTATTTACTGACAACACATATATTTATGCGCAATAGAATCAATTATGGATTCATTGCAAAAGTGAATCGTATAAAAAACAAGAGCATTTTTGTAATAATCCCTTCACAAAATTGTTATTTTGTTAATTTATGTAATTTTTTTTCACTATAATTACAATTCTTTACTTAAAAATGATTTCAACACCAAAGCTGGGAGCAACAACATTTTTAAAAATTACGGTAAAATGTATCAGCATCCTGGGTGCATCATTCGCATAATTAATTTTACCGGAAAATCCATTTTTACCGTAAAATTTTATATTATTATTTTACTGTAATAATTATTTAACTTTCATTATCTAGTGATTTTACAATAAATATTATATACTATAAAAATTATGGTATCATCAGATGCTTTCTTCTTTCCAACTTTTTACGGTTATTTGATTCGCAATTTTTTACAGTGTATTTTCTCTTTAAAAAAGAGTCAAAAACTACCTATATTAAACAAACAGAAATTACTAGGGGAAAAAAGGACACATACACAGTCTATATCAAATTAACAAACTTTTAACACAAATATTTTCCAGTTCATTACATTGTTTCTTTTGCTAAATATTTAGTAACCTACTTATATCTAATGCTAGTCATTATGGCTATTCTCTGAATGTAATTAAAATAATTACTATTATTCAGATTTGTTCAGCGTTTTTTCTTATTCTGACACACTGGAATGTTAATTTGATGAGCATAAATGAATTTCATTATGAATGCTTTGCAACTATTTTTGTTGTTGTAGGATAATACCTGTTTCTGAATATTGAATTAAATGCTAATTTAAATAAATCAAGTGACTGTTACTGGATATGTTATTAGACTTCTTTACTGCATTTACTTAACTAAATTTAACTGTCCTTACGTGTAAAATTGTTGTTTTAAGAGAATAAATAATTTTAATGATAATTGATGATGAATTTTCATCTGCTGAAGTTTTAAGTAATGTTCTTGCTTAAACGATTTATTTTTCGAAAATGCTTAAAAAAAAGTGCATTTGAACATTCTTTACATTTTTTTCCTTTTATTAAATAGATTGGTAAGTTTTTAACACTTTCAATAAGTCAACATGGCTAGTAGATGCATAGCGATCCAAATTTACTCTTGAACCCTTAAACTTTTGAACCTAACTCAGAGGACAAAATTAGTAAGTCACTCCCTGATATTGAACCGTACTGGCTCAGGTAATAGAGTGTTAGTTTCCTAGTGAGATGACTCAGGTTCGAATCCCAGCGTTGGTTGGTTGATACGAGCTCTGCTCCCGGCTCTTACCGACCACAATGTTAACATAAAATATCCTCAGGGGCAGACGTTTAGAATCCCATTGCCATCGGGGGAAACGTTGGGTGGTTTGTTTTTGGTTTTCTTCTCTATGTAACGGAAATGAGGGTTAGTTTCATTTGAAAATCCTCCACGAAGACTAGTGTGTCCCAATACTTGATCTAAGAGTTCCCTTGTCTTCTGGGTTGGGTAAAAATTACAAGGTTACGGAGTTGAACATTGATGGTCGTAAACTTAGAATTGGATCGGCTGCTCAACGTAGATAATAAAATAAAATATAAAGTGACAGGATTATTGAGTGAAATTGCATGAGAATATTTTTGAATTGATATATTATGAGAATATTTTTGGTTTGCTCAGCTGAAATTGAATGTTAACAAATGAATGAGAATTTGATAATCTTTCATTGTAAATCATAGTAGATATGCAATGAAAGAATACGATTCTTCAAGAACAATCTGAGTTAATTATGAATTATGAAACAAATCTGAGTTATTTATAAAGCATGAAATATCCGCTTCAAATGAAAAAATATTAATAAATCATTATATTATAAATATATTAATATATTATTATAGTATATTGTTAAAATATATTATTATATTATTATAGTATATTGTTGAAATATATTATTATATTATTATAGTATATTGTTAAAATGTATTATTATAATATATTATTATATTATTTTATGATATCATTTCATTATATATTATATTATATTATTATATATTAATATTTTACTATATATTATTGCAGATTATTATGTTATTATATAGTTTGTAAATATAATATTATTTTCAAAAACTATTTTTATTTTGAGTAATTATACGACATTTTCGTAAAATTCATATTTTTTTCAGTAATTTATATATTTTGAATTATTTTTTTAAATTCTTAAATAAAGTAAAATATGAAAGAAGTTTAACAACGTAAATAAAGCACAAATAATGGTACATATGTTGTATTTACGTTGTTCAGCTTTCTTCAAATATAGCACAAAGTATGTCCCATCTTCATTTGGATATACTTGGATCGATTTAATAGAAATACTGATTAAAAAATGTTTATTTTTATACCAGCATGTCTTTGAGAATCAGCGTTTGTTCAAATATGGATAAATTGTATCAAGATTTCTATTTTAATTAACGGTTTTCTTCCATAATCTGAAGAAATTTCAGATTTAAAATTTAACACTAAGTAAATTTTAAAATAATTAAATAAATAAAAATAAAATGAGACTTTTACTGTCTAAGTCAGAGTTTAAGAACTTTTATTTATTCGGAGATAGATACTATACTATATGCACGCTATTCATCCTTCTATATTTGAAATGTTTTAATTAAGTTAAGATGTGAAGCGATAGCTGTCAATAACCATCTTCGATACCTACTTAAGAAACATACCTCAAAACAAACATTTTTGTATTTTTAGAATATTGTAAGTTTCAGATAAAAGTAGTTACGTTATAATTAGAAATTGATTTTCGATTTATGGTCATCATTTCGTAAAAGTATTTAATGAATTCCGGTTGAAATTTGTGAAAGGATTTCTCGTTTAAAGATTTTAAGGTTAAATGTGAATAGATTTTATTTAATTGAAAAATTTCTAAGATTTACCAGTTTAAATGATTTCTTGTATAGAACAGCAGTTGAACCTTTGTTACCTAGTTTAAAAGTTTATTATTGCAAACAGATAACCATTTCTCTCTTTTACTTTAATTTAAGTACTTTTTCAATTTAAGTATCTTACTTTAATTTCATTTTATAAAAGTTTGAAGTAATGACTCAAAAACTTCGTAATGTGCTTGTCTTTAGAATTGAAAACTACATTAAAAAATTTTAGTTTCTAAAATTTTTAACGAAAGTTTTCATATTTGAAAAATATATATTAATCTGTTGCAGTTGTTAAACATCGGTTTCGTTTCTTTAATTTTTTAACCATTTGCAAATTCGTCAATAGTGTCTTCCAGGAAACAAGAAATTTAAAGCATTTTACACGCTTTGATAGTATGATAGACAAGAAAATCTATGCCCGAGTAAAAATGTTAGATACATTGAAATTTTTTTTTACATATTAATATGTGACTGTGCCTATTATTAATTAGTCGACAACATGATATTTAAAACATTACATACATATAAACACTTATAATTTAAATATAAATCAAATGTTTTAGGTATTATTAACAAGGAAGTAGTGGGTGATATTAACAAGGAAGTATTAAGCATGAATAAGCATTGATGAAATGAATGCAAAGAATTCTTGATAACAAAAACGTAATTCTTGCTAACAGAATTAAGCAGTATTAGCAAGTGCATGCTCTTTAATATTTTGCTTTAAAACGATGTTATACACTGTTAAAAATTTTACAAAAAAATGGTTAAATAACAATTTACTTAATTTTTATTTTACTGTATTCAAACAAAACAGTCAAATAACTATAAATAAGATTGTATTCAAACTGTTCACTGTGAGATAAACAGTTTATTATCTGATTTCACCTAATACGGTTAAACAACCAGAATTTCATCGCACCAACTAGACCCACCTAATAAAGCCACTTAGGTCCTTGCAGATGGGTACATATTATTGCCAAGGAGGTTACTCTGTCTATTCCATGACAAATAGAAACGGGGGTTCGAGTCCCTGCTTTGACAACAAATATTTTCTACACTTTCTTCAACACATGAAGCGTTTTCAGTGTCCTGCACTCTCCTTATTTGTGACCCAGGAATACAATATTCCTTTTCGGGCATAGATGTAAGCACCATAAAGCTGCTTAGCACACAGAAAAAGAAATTAGCACTCCCCATGTCTTACTTTAGGTGAGACAACCAGATAAACTATTAAATTACATTCCATGGTTCATTGGAAAAAAATCAATTACAACCTAACTGCTATGTCTATTACGAAAAGCCCACTTCCAATGCCAAGTTAATTTTTTTTTGCATTGTTTTGAAATCATGCCAGCTGTGAATGGTTAAAAAACGGTACAGTTCATGGTTTCCAGGTAAACCATGTATTCTATGTAAATCATGTATTCATGATTTTTTAGCCGTATTAGCTCTAAACTGTTTTATAACCGTAAAGGTAAAATTTGCTCTTTGCCGTAAACTTTACATTTAATTGGATGGACAGACCGCTACCGGTTATTTTAGAATGAAAATTCTAACTGCATTAACTTTTATAATAATTATTTTCATATGCACAACGATGAGGGGTAAACTTTTTTCAATTAAACATTAGCATGAATAGGAAAATGAAAAAGAATAGGATACCTTAATGAAATCTAATTTATATTATAAAATTCAATAATAGTAACGACTAAGACAAATTGAATTTTTTCCTCTTTTTTCGGTCCCGTTTAATCATCCCACTCTGCATCTCGGCAAATTTTGTCAAAATCTTAAGGACTCTAAATATTAGCATGGCAGTTAGGCATGTAAGAAAAAATGCGGAAAAACATATATGGCCAATCGGAATTCTCACATGCTCAGGGGATGTCTTGCAACATAATTTTCGAGCCCTGGTATCTTCATTATCATTGTCTGGTGCACTGAAACAATTGTTTCTAATAATATAGCATGCACTGAAAAAAATTTAGGATAAAATTACAGTAAAAAGTACTGGCTCCCTTACTGCAGTATCCGTAAAATCCATTTTCCCCTAAAAATTCATATTTATCGTAAGATTTTGTACCGTAATTTTATCAGTTATATTTATTTTAAAACATTGTTCTATTTTTACTGTAAAACCTTATACCGTAATATTCGCAGTAATATTTTTGAAGTACAGTGATTCAGGGATTTTTCAGAAAACATTACTATAAAATTACGGTACATCGGATATTTTGTTCCGTAAAATTTTAAGGTAAAAATGGATTTCATGGTAAAAAGTACTGGCACCGTGAGGGCGATATTTTTTACCGTATGTTGATACGGAATATTTTACAATGTATTAGTAGTTTGCAGGCAAAATATGTAGCTATCTACCTTTCTACTTAGCAAAGTTATGTAAAAGTTGCCTTGAAACATCAGTTTTAATCTATGTTTTGTAGGAAATAAAAATACTTTTTTTTTTTAAACTTAACAGAGTAAAAACTTAAAATGAAATTATTTTACAACGCATTTACTATTACTATTTTTACGCATACTTCAAGTTTTAATTTTATTATACAGACTATACCGTTAATAGTTTGCAGAGATGACAATTGTTTGTATTGATTTAGAGTAGAATTTTGTATTGTTATGATTACTGCATCTCCAGTGCAGTCACTACATTGCGAAAAAATTCGGATCAAAGTACGGCAAAAGTAATGACCAAAATTAATAGAATATGGTCAAATTTATAGTGTTTTTGGCCTTAAGGAAACTCTGAAAAACCATGGTAATTTTTACCGAAGCGGTTTGATCAGGGTTATGAATAAAATATTAATTTATACTATTTGTTAAAATTTTGTAATTTTATCATGATAAATGATTTTTCAGTTACGTATTTTTACAGAAAATGTGTTTATAAGAACTACAAGCAAAAGCAGAATTTATTGTAAATCGTTACCATATGAACGGATACCGTTTCCATATGAATGGTTTTAACACCTTATAATTTGGTTTTATTATCAGAATTATGTTTTTTTTTCTTTACCAGAAATGCATTCATCACATTGAACGGTTATTTAACCAGAATTTTTTTTCTCCATGTGGTATCATTGGTGCATCACCTGTACAATTCATTTATACCATAAAAATTAATACCGTAATTGTTACAGTTATATTATTTTAATTTCTGTGATTTTAAAAGTGACAGTGCTTCTGACCGTTCCCCTGCCTTTCAGTGCTTTTTTTACAGTGTACAACTACACATCCTTTGTAGCTTCCTAATTACTGCATTTAATAATAATTTCAATGAGTATTGTTGTTGTAGTTGTTGTTGATTTACGTCGCACTAGAGCTGCACAATGGGATATTGGCGACGGTCTGGGAAACATCTCTGAGGATGATCCGAAGACATGCCATCACAATTTTGATCCTCTGCAGAGGGGATGGCACCCCCGCTTTGGTAGCCCAACGACCTGCACGCGAAGTCGAGCACTTTACGGTAACACAGTTTAACGAGGACCAATACCGCACACCCTCGGTCCCTACGCAGACTGATCCAAGTGGGTCACCCACTCACACACTGACCGCAGCTAGTGATGCTTGACTTCGGTGATCTGATGAGAATCGTGTCTTAACGATCAGTCCACTGCGGGACCAATGAGTATTGACTTATATATATACGTTTTTAAATTTATGAATAAAAATAAAAAAACCTTTCTTATAAGATACAAAATTCGTTTGCTCATTTTCAACTTTATTGAAAATGTTCATGTGGTTATTTATGCTAGGTGCTTTTCACGAACTATTATTAATTCATCAGTCATTATTATCGAAAACTATTATCATTGATTACTTTTAGAAATGTTATTACGTTTTATGAACTAATTAGTTTTGATCCTTCTCTAGCATTTCATTTAATCTCGATATAAAAGAGGTTTAAAACAACACAGTTTTCGATGCAAGTATTTGTTCACGGTTATGCAAGTTAAGTGTCTTATTATAAATTCTAAACAGGTATTTGTGTAGAAAATGTTGTGGTGTAATTAGTTGTTTCTGGACCGAGTACATTCCCATTTGAAAGCAGAGCTTAAGTTTTAAAACTTCAGTTCAAGTATTTTACATTGATTCAAAACTATTCCTGGAGATAAAACATTTATCATTAAAATGTTTGGAGGATACTACACTATTGGAATATTTATTCTAAAATTATGGTAAACTAACCTGCATTAGTCTGCCATAACCAAATTATTAACCATGTTACTAACCATCAACCATAAAGCTTACGCTAAATAAAATTTTGTACATTTAAGGTTTTGAATCCGTTTACAACAGGTATGGTTAAAAAAACCATGAATACAAAAATATACGTTTTTTTATCTATTTACAAGGAGCATAGTTTCAAAACCATAAAAAAGAAAGTTAACTGGACATTAGATATAGTTTAGCAGCTTTATAGTTTAACTCTTATCTATGTATTAATGAAAGTATCGTATTCTAACAGCCCAGGGTCACAAATTGGAGTGCCGAAAGAAGTGGAAGAAATATTATGTTGTCAGTGTTGGGACTTGAACATCTGTTTTGTCGGTCATGAGATTGACAGATTAGCCCTCTGGGCTATAATATGTGCTCATCTGCAAGGAACTAAGCGGTTTTATTAGGTGGGCCTAGTTGGTGCTATGAAATTCTGGTTGTTTAACCGTAATAGGTGAAAGCAGTTAACAGACGGTTGTCCACATAGTTAACAGCTTGAATACCAACATATATATGGTTATTTGAGGGTTTTGTTTGAATGTGGTTAAATAACAATTAAATAAATTATTATTTAACCATATTTTACGTAAAATTTCTAACAGTGTAGTGGTACTATAAATTTCCTGCTGTTTAATCAAGAAGAAATTTTGTTTAATTGAATTCTTGAGTTTTATAATTATCTGTGTGTTTTAAATACATGTATCTGCATGTTTTTAATGACCACATTTAGATTATGTTTTAGAACTCTCGTCAAAACTAAATTTAAAAAATGTTCACATGAAATGCAACATAGTGATAAGTAATATATTTTATTTCATAACTGCCGTTGAACTGCCGACCCAATTTTTCGGGTTTACGACTTCTAATGTTCAACTCCATAGCCTTGCAAGTTTGAACCCAATCCAGAAAACAAGGGAACTCTTGGATCAAATATTCTGAGAAATTTAATTTCATAGAGGACTTTTTGATGTAACTAGCCAGCATTTGCGTTACACGGTGAGGAAAACCCCGAAAACCTCCCACGGTTAGCCGAATTGCATGAGGAACTAGCTAATGATTCGTCTACCAACGAACGCTCTATCCCCTGAGCCATCACTGCTCTGATTAGTAATATAGGAAAAAACGAAAATCGAAAACCGGAAAAACTGTTTAATTGTAGCAGGAAACAAAGGGTTCATGTTTGATAAGGCACTGTTATGCCTCTATTCTCATTGTTATGGTACTCATTGTTACGCCATTATAGGCATTATATGCTTCCTAGATTTTAAATTTCTTTTATTTCCTAAATTAAATCATTCCTAATCCTTTTTTAAATAAATAAATCAATTAATTAATTTTAATTCAATTTTTTTTAATTCAATTTTTTCCCATTCTCAATAAATGTAACAACTAACTTTTTATTTCAATGCAAGTGTATAATTAATTATTATTCATTGTCACGACAACTGAGCATCAATATCTCTTTAACCTTTCTTCAACAACATTAAACATTCGCAAATACGTTATAGATTAAATTAAATTTCCTTAATTTTTTTTAATAACTTATTGGTCTTAAATCCTCACCCAAATTATTTAAATATTAACATGAGATATCGTGAGGTTGGCTCAGTTGATTTTTCTTTTAACCGTGCTCTCTTCCAATAATATGCCTATGATGGATCTCTCCTGTACAACAAAGTGTTGATTAAATACCCTTTTTAATTTGGCTTTTGATTATGCAGGTCGGGGGGATTTATCTCCCATGACCTTATTTACGTTATGATCTTATTACACATGCTCTTATTTATGTTATATATATATATATATATATATATATATATATATATATATATATATATATATATATATATATATATATATATATATATATATATATATATATATATATATATATATATATATATATATATATATATATATATATATATATATATATATATATATTATATTTGATTTATGCAATGAATATATTTCTATTTTTAAATTATATTCTAATTACTAATAATCTAATTCTAAGTCCTACCACGGAATAAAGTAAACAGATTTTATCAGGTAATCATTACTGTTTACATGCTCTAAAACGAATCTGTAATTGCCATGTTACATCAATGCATTAACGTTAAATAACAACTCAGATTAGAAATTCGAATATTGACGATGAATACGAAGTAAATATTGCCTATCGGTATAACTATTAAGGCCTATTCTAGCAGACACAATCTTGAAGCATAATATATCTGTAATGTAAACTATAATCCTTATGTACCTTGTGAGGCACAAAATAACTTCATGAACTAATTAAATGCAAATACAGTTTGACTATACGGAGTTATCTCAGCAATTTGAATTTCACTGCAGAGAATAATGTAATTTCTCAGTAATTCATGCTGACTGCTGCGATTATCAATTCTGGAATATTCTTCTAAATTAGAAATAAGTGGAAAAATCCTTTCCCGCAAAGGCATTCTCATTAAAGTGATAAACATCAAAATAATGCTGACTGGATGCAGATAATTATTATGCTCATACGATAACTTTAATGGTATTTTAAAAATATTTTGATATTTCCCTTTAACATACTTTTTTATTTTAAAACCAAACAATCATACTTAAATTTTAGATAATTTTAATTTTGTAATTATTATGTATAAAGAGTACAATAACAAGGGATTAATAATTATTTTAACTACTTCTGTTAAATGATAAATTTTAAAATAATATCTTCAACTACTATTCCAGAAATATGTATATGATATCATTTAGTCATTTAGTTTGACTAGCTTGTCATTTTAATTATTATTTTGTTACATTTTAAGAAAATGTTTATTATGTTCATATTTTCCCATCGAAATCATTATATTGTATATGTGAATGAAACATGCAAATAATTAATATGTTTCAACTATAATCTTAATTATATTTTAAAAATATTATGATACTTCTTTTTAGCAATATTACTTATTATAAAATCAAACAATCATACTTAAATTTTAAATAATTTTAATTTTATAATTATAATGTATAAAAATTTAGCTTGCTAACTTGTGTGCTAATCATTTTTATTATTATTTTGTTAGATTTTTTTTAAGTCCATTTTATCATCTAATTACTATCCTGTATGTGCGAATGAGGCATTTTTTCATTTGCGAAATTAACTTCTTTTTAAAGATACAAACCTAAAAACATAATTTTTCAGTGTAAATTTACGTATAAACAAATTTTTAATCTTAAATTTGAATGCATTTTAGAGAATATAAAGAGAAGGCATTTTATTTCAATCTTTATTGATTTCTTTTTCTAATTTCGAGCGGGCAAAGTTAAAAGAATTAACTAAATCTACCGCTTCATAAAATTGACATTGTAAAAGCAGCAACTTTTTGGTGTAACTCTTGTAAGTTTATATTTAAAAAAGCATGCTCAAATTAACCAGTTGTGCTAGCAAATATATTTTTAATTAAATAAGTTTTTTAAAGAAACTATTTTGCACTGCACTTTTTTTTTTATAGAATTGCCTTTCTAATAAAATTACATCAATAAAATTGTATCAATAAAGTTACATTTTTAATAACATTTACTAGTAAATTTAAGTTTTTAATAAAGTTATATTTTTAGTGAAATAATATTATTAATAATTTTGATATTTAATACAGTGTAATTTTTAATATATTTTTAATTATGTAGCTATATTGCTCTGAAGCGGAATAATTTGGTTGACATTGTCTATGGCAATGTTTGATTAGGAATTTGATCTTGATTTAGAGTAGTTTGATTTTGAATTCCAAATTCCAGGTTCTTTAATTATTTTTAATTTTTTCAGGCTTACATAAGTTTAAAAACTTAATTTTTTTTAAATAGAAACATTGCAGTGTGGTTTATACCTAAGAGAAATGTACTTTCTCACATAAGGCTAATTTAACAAAATGATTGCAATAAACTAACATAATTAAAAAAAATGGCTATAAGTTTGAAATCAATGGTTGTGTAATACTGAACTTAGTTAACTAATTTTCTACTATAATATGTCAGTACTACTGCATTTTAGTAAAAGACAAACTCATAAAATCATTTTGTGCACTAAAAGTAGTGTTAGTTTTAAAAATATAACTCGTTTGTCGGCAATAGATAAAGTCTTCAGCAGTCTGGGGAGCTAGCTACTTCGCCACAATATACGCAAGAGGCAAAGTAATCCCGAAAAAAAAAATGTTTTACGCTGTCTACTGTTAAAAATAAACACATATTTAACTAAACAAACAGAGAAAAACTTTATATGACAGATTGTAGTTTAAAGTTTTCAGAGTAAAAAAATCATTTTCTTTTACAGTATTTACAATATCTCTAGTGCAACGGAATATAAATTCCCAAAAGCATAAAATCTCTTTTAATTAATACCTTTCCTATTTTCCTTAATGATTTGATTGAGTAACGGAAAAATAATCTTTTTCCATCTTTTGGGCCAAAGTAACCCTACGGTACTTTATATAATTCACAAATTAAAAGCGTATTAAAAGAATTTCACACTGTCATTACTTTAATCTCAAAATAATGGAAAAAAATGAGAGTTTAACAGCAAAACTTACTTTCTATGCTGTTATGTGTTAATAAGCTTTTAATAAAAAATTTCTTCAGTCAACTTATAAATAAGATGTTCTTTATCGAGTTTATTATTCTTTTGGGAATCTTACAGTAGCCGTTCATTCTTATTTTACACGTTTCGCCTTTCCTCTCATTAATTCGTATTATTGATTCCTTATTTTCAGGTTTGCTTTTGGCTCCAACTGTTTGGCGATCCCGAAGAACACATTAATCGTTATTCCGTGAGCTACTTGAGACTTTCTTTTTAACTCTAGAAGCCCTTGGGTTAAAAAGAAAGCAGTTTTCTTCCATTATTAAGTACCACAATAAATGCGTTGCTCAGAATCAAGTTCCAAAAAATATTACAGGTATTGGGGCGGAAAAGAAAATTATGTTCCCAATCCAATGTAGAATATTAAGAAAAACGTGTTAGACTTCTAGTCTTGAAAATAAATGGCATTCTTTATATCCGTGGAACCACTGGAATGACGATTAGATGGATGGAGTTCTAAACAATCCTAGTAATCGAGAAGTTTTGCACATAACGTTGGATTTATGCTCTTTTATGCATTGAGATAGGTAAATGCTACTTTTGATTACTTTATCTACATAAATCATTTAGTGAGTATACAAACATAATTTCCGGTGTGTTTTAATAGACAGAGTATTATTTCGTAATGACTGCCCTTAATAATAATGTCCATTTTTATAGATGACAACAAGCATCCATTTTAGACAGGTTTAAACAAGGAATATCTTGAAACCGACGATTTTCAGAGAATAGAGACCCCAGATCTCCAGACTTTAATCTGACCGAGCATGTTTGGGATGCTCTTTGTAAAGCTTGTGAAGCTCTCCACCTCCTTTTGGGGATGAAAATTGTCTCAATTGAGGAGTGATGTCTATTAAAATAAAATCTTTGTCAACCTTGTATATAGCATGAGAGTTCGTTGTGGGATTTGGATAGTACAACTGGGGGGGGGGGGTCATAGCCCATATTCAACCCTTTATTAGTGCAGTTTTGCTACATCACTTTTCCTGCTGTAATGTCCATTAACTCGAGCTTTCAGATTACTTTTTTGTTACTAAAATTTTCATAATTTCCTGACGCATTTTCATATAAAATGTCTCTTGATTTCCTTAACTTGATTAATCGAACTCATTTGGGGCACTATTTCGCGACTGAACAATAAAACTGCCTTTGTTCTTTTTCTTTTGAGCATGAGTAAAATAGGTAACCCTAGATAGCTAAACTGAAATCAGTGTTACTCTGCAATTTATCATTCGGATCCTAGACAGCGAATTATATGCGTGCATTTTTTTTATCTTTCCAATTAGTTGTATTATGCCAAATAAATCAGAAACAGATGAGGAAAATATATTTCAATTTATTTAAAATGCTGTAAAATGTTTGCAATATTTGAAGATATTAACGTTTTACGGTAATATCCAAACTTTGCAAAATTGGCAGAAATATGGAGTTTATTTAACGATTGTTTAGTTATCCAGGTTTCAGTAAGGTAAAAAAGAAAATTAATCCTAGAATCTGACAACTTAATCACAAGGAAGATAAGATAAAAAGTAATTTTTTGTTGCTGTTGATGAAACTGCAAGGACTGCAGAAAGCAACAATTGCAAATACTTTTAAATTTATCAAAATGGTTTTGATGATAGTTATGCTACCTTCATCAATAGAGATTCGATAAAATTTAAATAAAATTTTGGTTTTTCCTCCCAAAAATATTTATTTGAGGCTCCTAATGTGCATACATTTTTGATTCCATTTTTTTCAAGGGTCTAAAAGTACATATACTGAGGGATGTGATGTTAAAATTTTATTCACACATGTATTTATCTCTCAAATATTTGTAACACGAGATTTTAGTTGTATATCGGGACATTTCAGAACCAAGAGGACATTAGCAAAGAATATTCGAAGAGCAAATTTTTATTTAGTAAACTGCATCATTTGCTTAAAGAATAATAAATTTAATTTAAATAATATTTTTTCTGTACCAAATTATGTTCGGAAAATAAAGATACAGTTTGTGAAGACGGAGAATTTTTTTATTGATATTTCACTTATGCTGATATATTTATCGACCAATCAGACTTTTTTTAATGATTGCAAGACATTTTGAAACTGAATCTGGTTCAACTAAGACCTGTTTCCACTTGATAAGTTAGAGTTACTTTTTATAACGACATACGAGTGACAATTTGTAATTAGCTGAGAACCAAAACTTAGCAAAAAGTAATAAAATACAAATTTAATCCTTGATATCTAGCAGCATTTCAAAATTATAGGCATGTATTCTTTATTTCAATCTTTAGAATTGATTTTAACTGTTTAAAACATTGATTATAAGCAACAAATAATCATAAATAATCACGAAAACCATATATTTTGTGATTAGCATTTGAGAAATATGATAGCTGTACATGGCTATTCTATATTCAGTTACTCCTTACTTAGCAGTTACTACTAAGGAAACAGGATTTCTTGGAGTTGTTCTAATTTGGACGTAATTTGTCCTCATGAGAGGAAAATATGTTTATGAATAATTGTCTTCTAATGTGTTCTGTGAATAAAAAAAGCTGGAGACAGAGGGCATGTTTATCTGGCAGGATTCTGAATTGATGTGTTCTATTAAATCCTCCTGTTCAAATTAAACCCAATGCTAATGGCAAAATGATTGTACAATGTATCATAACTCAATAGATAAACTTAAATAACTAGCCAGATAAAATTAAAATTGATTGCCAAATGATAGTACAATATAAACTCAATCGATTCACCTGAATAAATATCCATGTAAGAAAAGGAATATAGGCAGTAATTTACAAATTACAAAGGAAAAAGAAACTTAGACTATGGAACACAGTCAAATTTTGCCAAATTTCAAGTAAAATCCCGTCGGTCGTATGTTCGATACCGTCAGTCGTATGGTCTTGCACTTATGACTTTTGAAATGACGTCAGATAGTCTGGTGACTATGGCAGGCTAAATCAGAATATTTTATGCATGTTTTCAATGTTTAATATTATAAATATGTGACCCACCAGTCACCTTTGATTCCTCCAGATAATTTGCAGTTAAATAGAAACAAAAATATTTCATGTTTGCCACCTTTGTAACATTCATAATTTATCATTTACAATCCGCGCATTTCGTGCGGTTAAAAATATGGATTTAAGTAACAAATTTTAGATTAATTAAAAATGACAGTACGTATCAATATAATTACCTATAGCCTTGACGTAAGCGTTAACATAAGAGTAACAACGGACAGAGTCGTGAAATATGAAGGAAAATATTCTAATGACTTTTTCGTCATATTTTTTAAAAAAATAAAGCGTTTTATTTTAAATTATAAATATTTGTTTAATTTAATTTCACGTAGGGGTATTACAGTTAACAACTCTTCTCTGCACTGAGAGAAAAAGAATAGTCAAAACTACTATAATATGGTTAAATTTACCATGTTTTTGGCTCTATGGGAACACCAAAAAGCTAAGCAAGTAGTACCGATGCATTTTGGTTAAGAATTTTATAAAATTAACAATTAAATATGATTTAATAATATATAATGAAATTTAGTATATGCAGTAAAATTTTGGTAATTTTATCATGATATCTTAGAGCATGCCATAAGAACTATTTATTCGATTAAATTTAATTTTCAGTTTTTTTTTCTTACTAAATGTGTGGTAGGAGGAACTATAATTTTGAAAACTAGAATTACCTTTAAGCCGTAACCATATGAACGGAAAAATCACCAGATGAATGGTTTAAATACCGTATTTCTTGGTTTTTAATACCAGAATTATTATTATGTATTGATTTATTTTTTTAGCCGAAAATGTCATTACCGTGCATACAGAATGGTTATTTTATAGAATTTTTTCTCCCTGTAAAAGTATTCGCCCATTCAGAATAAATCATTGGACCATAATTAAAAAAATACACTTCGGAAATTCTAGTTTCTGATTATATAGAATTTTAATTACATTTTTTTTCCTTTTAAAGTCTTTGTATCAAGTAAAAGCAATTAGAAAATTTTAACTAGCAATGATTAGTGTTTTTTGCAGCTTAAGTTATTAAATGTATTTATTCACTAAATACCTTTATTCAAGCAAAATTATGCAACCAACCCACGCAATTAGATATAAGTATGCCTTTCAGACACCCACGCTTACAACTTCTGTAAAATTTTAATCTTAAGGTAAAAGCATGTTGGTGTTAAGCAAATAATTTATAGCTCGACATAGGTCGTTAAATACAAACTTACTAAGTTTGGTTATGAAAGGACTGAAGAAATTTTCCATAAACAAAGTAATTGAGCGCTAAACACCTTAGGCGCATAAAATATTTGGAGGCAAGAAACAAGTTGAGTTGAATATAGTGGATACAGTAAAAGGCAAGACACTAATCCTTGTAATTAGCTGAAAGTTCAAAAGTATTTCGATTTTTTTTATTAAAATATATATTATGACATTCCTCTTTGTCTTTCCTCTTGCATTAATTTTTTCAAGATATTTTAGAGTGATCTGTTTATCAAAATCAATTGACATATTTTTCATTAATTAATTTATAAAAAATAATAATTTTTATTGCTTTTTATAAATTAATAAAATATACTGATATATATATTTTATTAATTTTAATCTCTTTTATCTGCTTTTTTAAAACGTTAGTGTGAGAGTTAAGAGCGAAACGTAATTGATTACAGTAATTTAACTTGGCAAACCATCTTTCATAATCATAGCGAGTTACAGAAATTTTTGCTTTAATAACACCTTATTGGAATCTAAGTCAGTCAACCTCGCTAATATTTTATATATATATATATATATATATATATATATATATATATATATATATATATATATATATATATATATATATATATGTACAACCATTTTCCTAGTTCTTTTCTTCAATTTCATTTTAGAAATATTTTAAACCACTTAGAACATTAATTTTTTATTATTTAATTGCTCTGTTTTTAGAATTAGCTCTTATTTATTTTTAAGGTAGGAACTAACTATGATAAGCTATTCCTAAAGCCACTGCATGGAGTAGTTTGGATGCATGACCTTTTATACTGGATAAGTTAAATTTTCTAAGTAAACTTCTGAGAAAATTGTAGCCTTTTTAAATAAGTTTAATTATTTAATTTGAATTGTCCAGTATAAAAAAAAGTTTATTTTTATTTTTTATTTTTTACTACTATTTTATTGGTAAGAATGGAATGGGCTCTGGTTTATGAACAGCCACCCCCGATGAATGCAGGTAATACGAGTAGACTTGAAAATTAATAAAGGATGTATGAATGGAGGATAAAGTCTATAACGGCTTTTTATCCATTTATGCAGACTCTGATTTAGAAACAGTGCCCTATGAAAAATGGGATGCCAATTAAATGGTTTATTCCTAATTTAAGACTGTAATTTAAACTACAACGATTACCTATTTTGAATGTTTTTTTTTATTTATTTTAAAATGCATAAATTTTTTTAATTAGTTTTAAAAATTTTTCATTTTTTTTTATTTATTTAATTTTCTATTATTAATGAAATTTTCTTCCTATTAAAAGTTTTGCTAAATAAATTTTCCAAATAATTTTTAATAACTAGATCTTTTATATAGATGGCAGCTTCATATTTTTTCTACCAAATATATTTTTAAAATTATTTTGTATGATCTAAGCTATAAGCACTGTACAATTTAATCTTTTCTTCTTCGCGAAATTTTGTTAACTGTTAAATTAGTATATCTATTTTTAAAACGTTTTTTACCTTTGCTCCAGGCCGGTAAGTTTGTTTTCTGCTTTCTTTTATTTCAAACTCATTTTCAACTACATTTTTATTTTTTAGCGATATAGACACATTATATAGAGTAATTTTTATCTTAGGATAATTATTTTTTATTCAGAAATTCAGAAATATCGCATTTATCGTAAAGGATGTGTCCTGATGAAGACCTTTACGTTCCCCCATTAGGTATATATTATGTTCTTTTTTTTGTATATATATATATATATATATATATATATATATATTCAAAATGAAGAATAAAACAAAGAAAAATTATAGACACATGAAAAAAAAGGGGGGGATCATAAGTAAAAAAAAATCAAACAACAGTTTATATATAAAAAAAAAAGAAAAAAAAAGAAATTTTATTTCAAAAACCGGAAAAAAAACCCGAAAAAAAAGATATAATCTTTTCTTCAGCCCACACGATTATATCCGCAAAACAGAGTGCTTTCTGATATTGTATCAATAAAGCCAAAGCAAAATATATTAATACAATAGTGTGAGGAGCACTCAAAAAATTTTTTTATAAAAATAACAATAAATTAAATAGATCACAAAAAGTAAAAATAAGTAAAAATAACATGTAAAATCAGAAAATAAAATGAAATAAGAAGAAAAAACATTAAAAAGGGGCTATAAAGCGAGCAGCAAAATCAGATCAACTTACATGGACGAAAATTTTTACTTTTTGTGATCTATTTTATTTATTGTTATTTTTATAAAAAAATTTTTTGAGTGCTCCTCACACTATTGTAGTAATATCAGAAAGCACTCTGTTTTGCGGATATAATCGAGTGGGCTGAAGAAAAGATTGTATCTTTTTTCTCCGGTTTTTTAAATAAAATTTCATTTTTTTTTATATATATATAAACTGTTGTTTGTTATTTTTTTACTTATTATTCCCCCCCCCCTTTTTATTCATATGTCTATAATTTTTCTTTGTTTTATTCTTCATTTTGAACTTATCTAATGAGTTCTGTTTACTTGCAGCTTAGGCGCAATAAATGAAACTTATTGTTTTTCTTAACTTTCTTCGTGTTTTCTTGTATTTATTTATGTATTATATATATATATATATATATATATATATATATATATATATATATATATATATATATATATATATATATATATATATATATATATATATATATATATATATATATATATATATATATATATATATATATATATATATATATATATATATATATATATATATATATATATATATATATATATAAATAGACAGTAGCAGTTCTATCCATCTATGTTATCGTAAAGTTTGTCTTTTAAGAAAGAAAATTTTTTACCTCTTACAGTTTTTTATCCATTTACAACCAGCATAGATTAAAAATAGTGAAAATGAAATTTAATTGGGTATTGGAGGTAGGATTTTCGTTAGGTAATGGGCATTGTAGTTAGGTTGTGGCTGACTTGTTTTATCAAATGAACAGTGTAATATGTTTTTTTTCCGAATGGCAGGCACTGAATTTTATTCGTTTCGCCTTAGAAGAGGCCAGAGGTGTTACTCATTTCCCGTTACCCAGTGGGCACCCGTGAACTAAAGTCACGGAGGCGAGTAACATTGACCACGGCACACTGCCACAAACACGTTCATAGGGTGGGTCACATTCATACATCAAACACAACAGAGGACAACACAAGAGAGAGAAACATCCATGCCCAAAGCGGGATTCGAACCAGTGGCCATTGACTTCGCAGTCAGGCGCGCTAACCGCTCGGCCACTTGGATGGTTTAATTAGTTTGTCTGGTTATTTCACCCATCGTAAGCTGTAGGAATTGGTAGACTTTTTTTGAGTTAAGCAGCGTTATATTGCTGCCATCTAAGCTTGAATTAGAATATTCTAATAGTCCAGGGTCACAAATTGGAGAGCGCACACTGGAAACTCCTCATGTTTTGAAGGGAATGGAGGAAATGTGGTGTCAACGCGTCGAACTCCCGTTTTGTCGATCAGATTTATAGACTCCCGGCTATTATATTTACAGATTCAAGAAACTATGTGGCTTTATTAGGTGGGCCTACTTGGGGAGATAAAATTCTGGTTGTTCAACCGTATCAAGTGAAAGCAGTTACTGAATGGTTTTTCGCACTGTTTACAGTTTGAATACCATTTTATTTATGGTTATTTGACCTTTTTTTTTGAAAATTATGCAACAGTGTATATATATTTACATTTTTGAGTGTACATCGCACACAAATACAAGTAAGTAGAATAAAAGGGCAATTGAAGTGAAGGTGTTTGTAGCCTGATAGAAAAGAGGTCACTGGAATTTGATTTTTAAAGAAATTTTTTTTTTATTTGTTAAAACGGCTCAGTAAGGCTATTTTGAGGGTAAAATAGGCGTTGCAACTGCAGAAATGTTCCATTTTATATGAATTTCGATCGAGGCGAAGCATTTGCATTCACCAATGCATTCTTCACTGGGAAAATATATTGTTGAACCACTTAATTTATGGCAATTGCACTGGGCAATTTTATAGATTTGTACAAGCTAATGCAATGATTACTTTCCATACTTCTCATGCCTAAAAATAGATCTTATAATTATGATATGTTAAGTAAATATTGGAAAATAAAAAAAAGTGCTATCGGTAAAATGAAGGAAAATGATCGCATTTATTGGGAAAAGTTTTCTATGAAAAAGTTTTCTATGAAAGAGCAAGTAGCAGTTTTATTTTTCAATAAAGTATAACTTTAATACAAGTCAGCAAAATGATTAAAAATATTATGAGTCAGTGTAACTGGTCAGTAGAAGCATACTTACACAATTGTTTTAATTTCTTATGATGGATGCTTCGAGATTTTTTATATGTGTACATCGATCTGGAAGGAATAAGTTAGATTATTAACTGATTCAGATTTGATTACTCCTGATATGTTTTTACTAAATCAGAGACAGCTGAATTTTTTGTACTGCTCACAAAAGGGTAGCCAGACTGAGGTTTCTGAAGTTGGGTCATCAGCTGGATCATTCAAAGCAACTAGCAATCAGTACATTATATGTTCGTAAAATTTGTATGCATCAGTAGCAATTGTTTTGTATAAATCACAAATATTATCACTAACATTTGAAACACTATTAACGTTTCAATGATAAATATAATAAGCAAATTTAGAGGAAACAAATTTCGCAGTTTGCTTGAACAGGAAATTCGACAAGAGAATAAATTTATCGAATTTTACCATTCATCATTTGAGAAGCTTGAGGTTTAATCTCAAATCTCGACATATGGGTTTCTTATATTCTTACGGAAGGAAATTTACATCGTGGTGTCTGACATCTGTGATTTCCTTCTAAAACCTTAAAAAAATTATACATTTTTGAAAACTATCATCAAATGGATTATCAACAATAATGTTTTGCTGTCGACAAAATTTTTAGACTGTAAAATATATACTTCGAATTCGGAGGCAAGAATTATCCTGCTTCAGTTTTTTCCCAGCAAATAGCATAACTTTTATGAGAGTGGAATCATGCTACTGCCAGCCGAATGGCAAAAGATTTTGGATCAGAACGGACAATACATGATTCAATAAAATTTCCTTTAATACACATATATATATATACATACTCATATTTACACTTCATGATTAGTTAATCCTACATATTTCATACTGATTTATTTGAATTAGTATAATTAGCAATAAACGCAAACGAAATAAGAAGCGCAATTGCACTTTCTACAAACTCACATAAACTTTTTCAGCAGATTTGAGGTATTTATATTCAAAAATACTTAAGAAACGTGCAATTTTGATATAGTATTCCTAATAGTAAGTGGAGACAAGTTTAAGCTTAGACTCGGAAATTTTATTTATTTGCATATTGGATAGATTTAAGTATATTTTATTATAACGAAATAATGAGTAAATAAAAACTGTTATAAATTTCTCTTATCGCTTTTTTTTAATAAAATATCCATCTAAATTTTTCTAAATATTTTGCAAAGTCGAATGAAAACCGAAGTATTTGATTCATTTTTATGCAGAAAACCGTTTTACTTTTCCAAATTAAGAATCAATAATTTTCTAGCTTTTCACACCATTAGTTCATAAATTCGACGTTCCCAAATTACTTTTTGGATATTTGAATATCTATAAAATGATTTTAAGGATTTAAATGAAAAAGACGATAGTTTCATATTTTAGTATAACGGACTACCCAATATTAGTTTTCCCTTAAAATATTTTCCCAAAATAACAAATTTAACTTAAATGATAAATATTTGTCTCGAATTTATTAAAGCTTTTAAATGATATTCATACATAACATACAATTAATTTCGTATTTTGACAATTGAAGTAAGAATTTATGTAAAAGATTAATTGATATTTTTTTCTTGCTATAATAAAGCTTCTAATTTATATATTGATTTTCTGATGACGGGTGTACTGAACTTTTTATTTTATAATTTTAATACTCAGAACAATTGGAGGATAATTATAGGTGAATTAAGTAGTGTAAGGGGATTTTGATAGGTAAAATGGCGCAAGAAAAGGAACACCTTTAATAACTTTTGCACTAATGATTGCATTTTTACGATCTAGTCCATCTTATTGGTTAATGAGGGAGACCTGAAATATGCTAATTAATTAATGCTAATTAATTCATGCTAATTAATTAATTAACTAAAAACAGACACAAAAATGTACTTTCTCTGAATGAACAAACCTTATCTTGAAGGATTCAGATTTTTGATCTTTAAAATATGGGGGTAGAGAGAATTTTATTTTGTAACCATCTTTGAAAAGTCAATTCAATTTTGTGTACACGGCTACTGATGTTCAACTCGTAGATTTGCAATTTTGAACCCAACTCCTGGATTTATGTATAGGGAGAAAGTTGCCTTCGTGTAGGACTTTTCTTGATGAAACTAACCCGCATTTGCGTTACATGGAGAGGAAAACCACGAAAACCTTCCACGGTTAACCTGACGTCAAGGGGACTCTAATCCATGATTCGTCTACTACTGAGGATATTTTACGACAGCACTGTGGTCGGTGCGAGCTGAGTGTGGAATCCGTTTTGACCAGCTGTCGCTGGGAATTGAACCCGGGTCACCTCATTGAGAAGCAAGTTCTCCATCCCCTGAGTCACTACGGCTCAAGGTATATGGTATTTGGGAAATATTATCGCAATAGTGTGGTCAGGTGAGAAGTTAAACGATAGAACCTCTTATTGTTAATTTAACTTTTTGCGTATTTCGCCATATCTCCAGAACTTTTTCAGCGAATCGAAAAATTTTTGCACGCAATCATTTTACCCCAAAGATAATTGCATGCAAAAAATAATTTTTAATAATTAATTGTCAGTTTTAATTATTTTTTAAATAGTAGTCGAAAAAACGTTTAATTGGAAGGAATATAAATTTTTATATTATTTTAAAGGACGTAATTTTAAATTGCGAAACATAAAATTTGAGCAAAAATTGGCCGAATAGTTTCTGATTATTAATTTTTTTTTAAAAAAAAAGTAAATATAAAATTCGATTTCTAGAGAACCATTTAACTTCTTTCGCTTAAGTTATGTATTTTGCTATTCAAAAGTGCATTCTTTAAAATTATGTAATAATTTATATACCTTACCATTTAAAAATATTTCAACTCCTATTGAATAAAAAAATAAAAGTTAATAATTAAACATTTAGACTTATTTTTTGCACGTATTTATTTTTGGATAAATGAATTTTATAATTGTGTGCACAAAGTTTTCGGTTTCAAAAAAATTTCTCCAGATATAGCGAAATACGCAATAAAGATCAGGTCCTTAACCCTTAAGAATGATGAACCTTTAAGACAACAAATTCGAAACTGTAATATTTCAACTATTATTAATACAGGGTGACGAAAATTTGAGGTATATGAAATAAAAAATTTAACTTTCAATAATAATAAGTTAAAAGTAATAACAGATGGTTTTTGTTTCTGACATGTTCGATATGCTTGCCATCAATGGGCAGAATAATAGCTAACTTCTGCGAAACTAGCAACAGCAGCGGTTCACAATTTTTTCGACTACGAAACTCTGAACCATCAATTTTTCTTTTGGCGGAACCTCAACTTTAAAAATAAAATTTAAGATAATTGTGCATGTTATAACCTATGAAAAACTATATTTAAAATATTTAATTAGAGGAATTAAGATTTTTCATAGTTTTAACATTAATTATCTTAAATTAGGTTTTATGTCCAACTGCTGAATTTGCAGTCCTTGTGCAACATTTATTCTAATTATGAATTTGTTTCTGGTGTATAAACCTAAGAAGAAAATTATTAAAGTAAACCAAATTATTGTTTACTTCGAAGTAAAAAAATAAAGGAATTGCTACAAAAGCTGAAAACGGTTATTATGAAAAACATATGTCTTTGTTAATGAATTTAGTTATTTTGATTTTAAAAGCGCGATGGGAAATACCAATGAAATATTTCATACATGCTTGGCTTTCTTTCGTAATTTGTTCAATATATTGTTATAAGAAATTTTATATTTTGCTTTAAAAAATGCTATTTGTATTTCATTGGTATTTTACTTAAAATAATTTCATAAAGACAACCGGATGATTAGATAAATAATGAATTATTGGTTGGATCTAAATATAATCAGATGTTTCATAAATATTTTCTGGTTTTAAAAAGTGTTAACTCGCGTAACTCCTTTAACTCTTCTATGGAACACTAGAGTTCCGCGGCACACCATTTGGGAACCGTTGAGCTAGAGGGTCGATACATCGAAGTTTTTAACAACTTCCTATATGGCAGTTTTGACTTTTATGATAGTTTTGGGCTTATTTGCATGAATTGTGTCTTTAATAATGTCCCAAAACTTGTTTTACTTTAAATTTTTCAGGCTTACGTAGAACATGACCAATCCATTTCCATCTGTGTTTTTTTATTTCCAAATCAATCGGCTTTTGGTCCAAATTACAAATTTTATGGAATCACCTGATACGCAAGATTCTTCTTAAACGGTTGTTAATGAATATTAGAAGATTTTTCATGTTATTTTTATTGCAGTGCCATGTTTCAGATTTATATAGTAAGACAGATTAATATTGAAAATGGTAATTTTTGATGAGTTAGTTATGATTTTGTTTTTCTAGAATTTATTGAGAAAAGCATAAAGGCTTTGTTTAATTTATTTAGTATATCTTCATCAGTTTCTCCTTTGGTGTAAACGATATTTGCCCTTTGTTGTCTCCTTAAATTTAAGAAGCTGCTTACCTCCTATAGTTTATTATTTTCTAAGAATATGTCATTTAATTTTTTAGGATTAATACTTGGTGCACGACGATTGTAAGCGAATTGAAAACAATAGGAAAATGGATGGAGAGAGGCAAAATATCTAGTCACAAATAGAGTGAGATGGAAAGCTATGATAGAAGCCCTATGCTCCAATTCGGAGTAAAAAGGAATATATATATGTCCCAAAAAGTGGATCTCAATGGTTGAGATCCGGAGAATAGGGTGACCGCCATGATCGATATATACTCAGAAACACTGTATTACAGCATTCTTACAGAGAAATGAAAAACAACAAGTGAGAATGCTCATGAAAAATTGTAACATTCCTTCCATTTAACTGCTAAGTTTCAATTGAATTTAGTTAATACATGCTTCAAAATTTGTCAAGGTTTCTTTTGCATATTGGTTAATAACTGTCCTTTTGTATAAATGATAGTTTTTTTAATTCTAAGTTTTATAAATTGTAAATTTCGAGGAACATAAAAAATATTCTATTAGTTGTAATTGAAAGAAATATTCAATAGTTACACAATAATGTTTTTCCCACTGAAATGAATCAACTTTAATTGAAAAATAAGAAAGTATGAAGCTTATTCCACAGTTAAAGTTTGATAAAAAATAGGAAAATTGATAAAATCATAAATAAAGAAGTCAAAACTAATTCAGTTCACAAAAAACAAAACTGCAGAGGAGAGTTGACTAAATCGTACCACCTCTTATTTCTGAAGAAGTATTGTATAGATACGCTCTAGTGCATAAGTTTTTTCACAAGGAGATTCATGCAGAAGAATCAAGTCACGCTTTACTTGCGTTAGGTTTTATTTAAATTAATCACTTTGAAGTTTTGAATGTATTTTTCGAACATCCTGTGTAAGGATATAGCAAAACTACAATAATGTAAAAATTATTTCATACATCATATAATTAAGAAACATTACAGTTATGTTCTATTTGCCTATTTGCTATCTAACTATTGTTTGAGGCTAGGAAAAATACTTTGTTTGAAACATTACAAAGTTGACCTAAATTTACTTCGTGTACATTCCTAAATCGTACCGGGATGATTTAGGCGCAACGTATCAATTTCAACTACTGAGCAAGTTTAGTTTCAAGCTATTTAAATTATACTTCACCCAAACTATCGAAAAGGGGCAAGTGAACTATTTCTGAAATAACTTACACCTATTTCCAAATATCACATTTTGTGAGTTACGCTTATAATAGGACAGCAATAAGAATAATGTTTGAAAGGATTTAACTAATCTGGTGCGTCATTCTTTAATTAAACTGACTTTTTGACAGCAGAAAACCTCAATTTTAACGGGAATCAATTGAAAAGACACTATTTCATTAAATTTTACTAGGCTTAATTTGCTTATGATGAGATTTATTTTCCATCACAAGGAAAGAAAAAGTGATGAAAAACATCTAAGTGAGCCTTCTGGTTAGTCAAGTAGTGATCTAGTAATTATTGGATAGTAATGTGTTAAAGCTTCTACCAAACTACTTCTATAATATAAAAAATAAAAATTGGTTAATGATCCTAAAAAAGTTTAAATAGCAGCACGCATAAAAGTCTCTCTTGCGCTCGTAATATTATGCTTCCTTAACAATTTACAGATCACATTTTCTGGTAAACAATTGTTTTGAATTATACATGGCTTACTAATTCACTTAATAATAAGTACTTATTATTTTTGAGTGTGGTATGATTTAGTGAGACGATGGATATAAATCAGGTAACCGGTTTTCTAAATAATACCACTTGCAGATATTGAGAAAACAATTGATTTTTAGTACTTATTGCGCAAATATTAGTACCAAAAAAGGAAGAAGAGTAGCTGAATGAAAATATTTTATAAGTAAAATATTTTGAATACATTTGTCAATGATCTGTGGACAGAGCCGGATTATACCTTTCGTAGGCCCTAGCATAGCCGTTTTTGGGCCCTCCCCTCCTTCCCCCACTCCTCCCCTCTTTTCAAAATATATGCTAAAATTTCCTTGCATATTTTTTTTAAACATTTTTATTAATATGGATTTTAATTTACGAATTTGTTTATTGAACTTTATCTGCAATACCGACATACTGCCGATATTGCAGTTGATATCGATAATAACATTATGATTAGTTCGATCGATAACTATGTAAACACTTCGCGTCAACAATACAACAACAAACCAGCAAAGAAAACAGTGAAATTGATAGTGAGATTAATTACAAGAAATATTTATACAGTAGAGAACCAATTATCTGGGATGCTCGGGACCATCGCTATCCCGGATGTCTGAATTTCCCAGTTTTCTGGATCGACCAAAAAGTGTCATTAATCGATGTTTTATCGAACCCGAATTACAAGGAAATTACACAAAAATTTGTCAGAATCTGAGATTAAACTAAAAGCGCAGAATTTGGTGAAAATTTACTCATCCGATTTAGAGAAAAACTTTGTAGATGAATTTTTACTATTTTCAAATTTATATGAACGTAAATCTGCACAAGAAATGTTGAAGACTCAAATTAAAGATAAACTTGTGAATACTTTTCCTAACGTTCACATTGCATTAAGAATATATTTGTCGATTCTTGGATCAAATGCAGAAGGAGAAAGATCTTTCTCCAGATTAAAATTGATGAAAAATTATTTGCCTTCAACAATGAATCAAGATCGTTTGGCATCCCTCGCACTTATGTCTATTGAATACGACATTTTGCGTAGTTTGGAATTCGACAGCATAATACAAGGTTTCGTTGAATCCAAAAAAGTAATATATTAGATCATAAGATTCTGCAAAATAATTTATTACCGAAAAATATTATATTTTTATTTGTATCTTCATAATTTTGTGCAAAATACACTTGTTATTTTTGTCAACAAATTTTTTTCTCTCAAGTTTTTCGTAGGCCCCTGAATTTTGTAGGCCCTAGGCACGTGCCTAGTGTGCCTATACACCCTTGTGCAAATTAATTGAAACAAACTTTTTTTTTCGTGTTTTTTAAAGAAGATGTTTTGGGGTTGTTTCGGTTGCAATGGGGTTGGTTGGACCTTTGCAGCTTATTGACGGTATGATGCGTTCTGAGCAGTACATTACTATTCTGGCTAAAAAAGTTGTTCCAGAGTTGAAGAAACGATACCCTGATGGTACAGGGATTTTTCAGGAGGATTTAGCTCCTTGCCGTACGTCCAAAATTGTCAAGAAATTCAAGTCTGAGAATCAAATTGAGACATTGGAATGGCCAGGGAACTCTCCGGATATCAACCCAATTGAGAATCTCTGGGCCATATGCAAGAATCGCCTATTAAATATGGACTGTACAACTATGGAGAAGCTAATCACGGCGTTAATTCTTGTGTGGTACAAGGACACAAATATTATAAATGAGTGTAAAAAATTAGTGGAATCCATGCCAAATCGTGTCCAAATGTTAATAAAGTGTCGTGGAGATCATATTATGTACTAAAAATTTTTGAGTTTGCATAAATTTAAATAAAAAAGCATTTTCTCTTAGTTTTCTGAATTTATTGAGTTTGTTTCAATTGATTTGCACAAGGGTGTAGGTTAATCCAGCCCTGTCTGTGGATGATAAAAAATTTGTGACCAATTCTCCTCTATATTGTGAAAAAATTTCTTTAAAACCAATTCGTTATGTTTCATATATATATACAAATAACAATAAAGACAAAATTGATAAAATAGAAATAAAAAATTAATAAGCTTTATTTAAACTATTTTGACTTATTTTATGATTTCTATGCACTTGCATTTTATGCAGAGTGAAAAAAAAAGAAGTTATTTTTTTTAAATTTTCTTCGTTTCTCTTTCTTTTCTTTCTGTTCTTTTAGTTCTTATTGTTCTATATTTTAATTAACCCTCATTATATTATTTTTCAGGTTTTCCGTATATATATTTATATATATATATATATATATATATATATATATATATATATATATATATATATATATATATATATATATATATATATATATATATAACGATATATAAAAGTAATGAAATTAATGGAAAATGGAATTAATAATGAAAAAAAGAATTAAATTTTTTTCTTTATTTTTTTAAAAAAAAACTGGAAATAAAAGATATAATCTTTTCATCAGCCCACACGATTATATCCGCAAAAAAGAGAGCACTCTTTTTTGCGGATATAATCGTGTGGGCTGATGAAAAGATTATATCTTTTATTTTCCGTTTTTTTAAAAAAAAAAAATTTCACTATTTTTTTTTTTTTTTTAAATCAGTTGTTTCTTATTTTTTTCATTATTATTTCCCCCCCTTTTGCATATGTCTATAATTTTTCTTTGTTTTATCTTCATTTTGAACTTATCTAATGAGTTCTGCTTACTTGCAGCTTATGCGCAATAAATGAAACTTATTGTTTTTCTTAACTTTCTTCGTGTTTTCTCTTGTATTTATTTATTTCGTTGTATATATATATATATATATATATATATTTATATATATATATATATATATATATATATATATATATATATATATATATATATATATATATATATATATATATATATATATATATATATATATATATATATATATATATATATATATATATATATATATATATATATATATATATATATATATATATATATATATATATATATATATATATATATATATATATATATATATATATATATATATATATATATATATATATGAGTGATTCTTTTTAAACATGACAATTCGGACATAAAAATTTCTTCAAATTTAAAATCTTCAAAATAATCTAAATATTTTTTGTATACTTCCTGAGTTATTAAAATCTTACAACCAGCAGTGTTGTTTATTGACATTTTCTCGACAAAAAATAAAATAAGATAGAAATTGATCAAATCTTGAATGCCAGGAAAATGACATATTAGCTTAGAAGTTTAAAAAATAGTCATTTTAAGTTAATAGTAAGTAACTCAATTTAAGCCTTTATGTCAGATGGACCATAAATTGCTTAAATTCTTTTTATTCACTGTAGGAAGAATCAAAAAATTTTTTGCTGCTGATATGTACAGAATAAAATTGTTTGTAATAATCAATCATTAAATAAACAAATAGCTTTGATTACATCCAAGCATATTACAATCATACATAAACTTGGTATAAGGTTAAAATTTGCTTTCTCTCCTTACTGTATTAGCAGTTAAAAAAAATTTCTGATGACACTTCAATGTCCTGGGATTCATAAGCCAGGAAAACGACAGCCAGGATAATGACAAATTCGCCATTTTATAGCACATAACTTTACTTTAACTTAATATTTTGGCCAAAGAAGTTTATATTCAGCAGAAAACAACAAGATTTCTTAAAATAACTCAGATAAATCTATCTAGTTTATGTTATTAATGATTTCAAGAAGCCAGGAAAATGACAACACAAAAACCTACTCATACTGAAAAAATTTTTGAAATTGATTCTGAACCAGAAAATTGGTTCTTTATTCATGCAACAAGACGTGTTCATATAGGAGGGTATCTAATCAATCTATTAACGTAAGATATTGATTGCTGGCTCTATCTATTTTGGTTATAAACTACTAAATAAAAGTAGCTAGGAAAATGACAGATTTTCTTGGGACAAACAAATTATTGACAGAAAAAATTATTTTAAACGAAGTTTTTGTAAATAATACCCCCTGCGTATATTTTAGAAATGCTTATGCTGGTTGAGATAAAAAAAATAGATATTCAAAAATTTATGGGAAGTTTTGAAGCTAATAATTACTGGAAGCATTGTTTGGGACATGACAGAAACATGAAATTTTGAAGTTCAATTAAATTTTTTAACTATACAAAACAGTCAATACTAGTGCAAAGTCATTTTAAAATGCTAACAGCAATGCTATTTATTAATTTTTTAAAAAAAAGCCCTTTTAGTAATATAGTATTAGATCTTGAAGCAAGGGACACTGAATTGTCATATTTCGTGAGAATAACCCATATACATATATACATTAAAACAATCGAAGTTTGAAAAAAATTCTTTTTTGATAAAGCCATTAGCTCCTTTTATTATTTATTTCAAATAAGGCATAAAATTTTTTTCTGTAGTATTCTAATGCTATTAAAATTATTAAGCTAAGATAACTATTCGAAAAAACTTTAACATTAGAAATAAATAGAATAAAGAAAATATTTATATTAATTATGTGCCTAGTTTAGTTAAAGAGATGAACATTTTCGTTCCACAATAAACAGTCCAGATTAATGAGCCTGTTTAACATCAACTAATCGATCAACCACACAAAATATTTCAAAAAGAAAAACTTTTTTTTTGTAAACTGACTCCTATCTTCATATTTTATTTAACAAAATCATAATTGGAAGTTATAACGTGCTAAACTGTTATTAATTAATAGTTAAGCTGTGCTGATGAGGTAATCAATTATTTTCTATTTCGAAGTAAATTTTTTTACATCTTTTTTTTTCACCTCCGGAACTTTATTAGTCATTGATAAGGAAAATTACGCGTTGTAAAAATTTTAAAGAATGCTTTTTTTCCTTCAACATTTTATAGATTCTTTTCATTAATGGATGAGTTTTCTTGCTTATCAACACAAAGAAAATGCGATGTATTACTTATTTTACAGTACTGAAGAAAAATCAATCGTGAAAATGAATAATTAATTTTGAAACTCTTTCTCTCTCTCTATGTATATATATATATATATATATATATATATATATATATATATATATATATATATATATATATATATATATATATATATATATATATATATATATATATATATATATATATATATATATATATATTATAGTGTATAAGTGTTTTTAAAGCGTATAAGAAATTAATAGAGCTAACATGATTATTATTTAGTTATTTAGTCTAGTTTTAATTATCAAATAAATTACACTGCAAAAATTTGTTTGGTAATGTAAAAAGGGAACATTAAAGTTTGTTAAAATTTTTTATCACACCTAAATAGTTCATCCTTTAATGGAAAATATGATTCATGCCTTTTATGATCACATCGCCGTGGCACTAAAATTAAATGAGGGAGCATAATTTTTTTTATAAGATCCCTTTTTTTGCATTAATTAATAAAACTGCTTGTATACCGTAATGTTCCTACATTTTATAGAGCAAAAAAATTTGATTATTTTTCTATATAATCTCCACTTCGGTGAATGCAATTTCGTAGACGCTGTGAGAGTTTTCCTATGCCCATGTCCTATCAGCTCCTCACCATGTCCTTGCGCTTATCCTCATATTTCACTTTGTCACCTATTGCTGGCAAGTATTTTTCCTAGCTAGGGGATGGGTAGTTATTCTTATATTAGAATAATGTAGAAAATTACATATTTTCATATATTATTTCCAAATTGGACACATTACTTTTGCGTGAATATTTTTTATGAGCTTGCATCAAAGTCTAATGAAAATTTAAACTATTTCAATGCAGGTAGACGTTTAAGAAAACTTTATTAAAACTATTATTTTACAACGAAATATTAAATCTATAAATTAGGTACTGGTAAAATGATAATATCTATAAGAGATATATATTGAAAGCTTGCCAAGTTATACAATAATGTATTATGTATAAAGTATTATTTATAAATATTAAGAGGAGAGGGTCTTGCTGGTCTACAAAATAAATAAAGCATGAAGTATTTTTTTAAGAGCATGTAAAAAACAGACTGCAAAATAATAGTTTTTTTTATTTTTTTATTTCGCATTCAGCAGTTCTTTCCATTACAACCTAATTTTAGCGATTTCTTTCACTTCTACCTCAGAAAATTGCTGCTATTTTATTTCACTCAAAATTCCTCAGAGCCATGTCCATTTAAGACTTTCTCTATTTCTATTACCTTAGGGAGCTTGCTTAGCTGTACATTTTGAGACCCTTTGCTTTTCTTACGATATGTTCAATATATCCCCATGTATTTCTTGTATATTTAGAATGAATTTTTGCGCGTCATGTAATTCTATCTAATTCAGACTAACTTATTTCGTGTTAATATTTTTATTTAAAAAATTTATAAAGGTGTTAAGGAATAAACGTATACTCGGTGTTCTATAAAGACCACCCTTACTATGTATTTTTAGAGCCCTTTTCTAAAATGAAAAAAAATGCATGCACACTGAGACTCAAAAATTAATTTATGAGCAAGGAAAAACAAAAATATATCCAATATATCCCCATGCATTTCTCGTATACTTAGAATGAATATTTTGCGTGTCATGTAATTTTATCTAATTCAGACTAACTTATTTCATATTAGCATTATTATTTAAAATATTTCTGAAAGTGCTAATGAATAAACTTATACTCGGTGTTCTATAAAGACCATCCTTGCAATGTATTTTTAGAACCCTTATCAAAAATGAAAATAGAAATGTATGAACACTGAGGGTCATAAACTAATATATAAGGAAGGAAAAACAAAAACGCCATGAGAAACAGACAAATCAAAGTACATGAATGGGATATAATAAACTACGAGACAGGTTTGATTGCGAAAGAAAACAGAGAGAAGTTGAAGGATAATTACTAGAAACATACTTAAGCTTCACCTTCCAATTAAACTTGTTTTGATGTCCTTCAATTTTCTCGACTGTAGTTTTTTTTAATTTCAATGTTGTTTTTGTTTTTTCCTGGTATAAGGACAAATTTGCAATCCCTAGTGAGCATGTTCTTGATAAGAGTCTAAAAATACATATTAAGGGCGGTCTTTACAGCGAATTCTGCATGCAGGGATATAAGAAAGGTTATAGGAAAGATACCAATAAGAAAGCATATAAGAAATACACCAAAGGTTTTCCTGGTATTCCGTAACATTCAAAGCACGAGTTTTCAGGAGTGTATACTATTTTTTAGAATATTTTTAACAAGTTATTAGCTTTAAAATGTTTCTACTATTAAGGAGTTCACATCACGTTTTTTGACTACAGATTACATGTTATGATTTTTCTTCATAATGCACTAACAAAGAAAGTGTGGACAAAACTACCAGAATATGGTAAAATTTACCGTGTTTTTGGCTTTATGGAACACCATAAAGCTTAGTAATTTTTACCGAAGTGCTTTGAATTTCAAAGATTGCAATGATTTTGAGGAAATTTGCAGTAAAATATATCGCTGAATATGTGATAAAATTTGATGTATGGGGGAAAATACGGTGATTTTATCATGATACCCTAGAGCATGGCATAACCCTCTATTTCGTTATATTTAATTTTCAGTTTCTTATTTTTTACTAAATGTGGGGTAATAAGAACTATAATTCTGGAAACCAAAATTTCTGGTGAATCGTTACTAAATGAACAGAAATTATTACCATTTGAAAGCTTTATATACCTTATAATTGGTTTTATTATTCAAAATTATGCTTTTTTATTAGAAATGTCATGCAGTACAGTAATTTTATCAGAATTTTTTTCTCAGCGTAATGATTAAACAATTTCAGTTTTTAATCTATCTACTTCATAAATATTTTATGCTTCTGCAAAAACTCCTCGTTACCATTCGTTAACATTGCTTATTGACGTGTCTCTTATGTTGAGCTTTTTTTTAAAAACTGTAAATTTCAAAGCAAATTTACATTTCTTCTTGAACTATAGATCCAATGAACTTTATTTTTTATATAAACCTTATTATGTTTTTTTATAATTAGATATGTTATTACCATACAGAACATCAATTTTACCATAATTTTTTTCTTCGTGCAAAGATCAAACAACTTCAGTTTTTACTCTATCATATATAGAATTATTTTATGCTTTTGCAAAAACTCTTTGCACCATTCGTTAACATCGCTCATAGTAATTTTTATTAAATGCTGTGAACTTCAAAGTAAATTTAACATTTTCCCTTAAACTATAGACACAATAAAACTTAATTTTGGTTAATATAACCTTTATAATATTTACATTATATTAAAATTTCTAACCTGAATATTTATTCGAAAAAAAATTATGATTTTAAATGTGATGCTTTTTTTTGGTATTTCTTCAAAAAGTTTCGCGTGCTCCCAAACCTATATTTTCCAAGAATATTTTAATATTTTTCTTTAAAAATTGTTACATTAATTCAAAGAGTATACTTATAAGTTGAAAAATATTTCATTGAGAGCAATGTTAATATTTAGAAAATGTTCCTTAATAAGGAAAGTTTTTAAAATTATAGGCATAGGGACATTGCTACATAAAGTGACCCCTTTAATATGCATCATTTAAGTACTTTTATCCCTGCAGAAAGAATTAAAAAAAAAGCCGATTTCAATTGCTGACAATTATTTTAGTAGGGTGCAATTATTGTAAATATGCCAAGTAAATCAATAACTCCGAGAAAAAATAATTCCAAAACATGTGTCAAATCAGCATAAACGCAAATGTTTGTGTTGCAAATAAGCAGTTCTTTACACAAACTTTTTAAAATTAATTTTTTTAACATAATTTTATTTCTAGTTTCAATATTTTTTTGGAACAATTACATTATTAATAGCGAAAAATAATTATCATATTATTATATTTTTCTTCAAAAGATAATAAATTCTTCCTTTTTCATGTTACAACTTTTTCTGCACTTTCGAGCTTTTATAACAAATTAAAAATGTTAAGTTCATTAAAATTTCATCATTTGCATAAACAAGCATTCTTCTTGCATGAATAAATAATGAAAAAGTAAGTTTATTATTCCGCTATGCGGGTGAAACGGCTGAAATCTTGATGAAAATGATTTAATCCTCTTAACCGAAAAATAAATATTAATAAAATTTCTTTTTAATCGATAGAAAGTTATTTATATTTTTTATATTCAGTGTCAAATTTCTCGCAAAACTTTTCATTAAGGAAAATTTTAATACATAGGATATTATTTTAGTGCTGAGACATAATATTTAATAATATCGACAATAATATTTTTGTCATAACATTTCATAATTAACGAAACATTAGCTGATATTAATAATCGTACGTTATTTTCCAAACTCGTGTAGTTATGTATAATTTCCACGTAGTCTGAATTTTGAAGTATTCTGATAAAATTACAGTACTGTATGGTACTGACATTTCTGCTGAGAAAAAAAAAACTATAATTATTTCTGTAAAAGCTTAAATATATAGTATTTAAACCATTAATTTAGTAGTTTTTCCGTTGATATGGCATCAGTTTACTGGAAATTCTGGTTTTCAAAATTATAGATTTCATTACCACATATTCAGCAAAAAAAGAATAAATGGCATCTAAAAAACCCGAAAAAAAACAAGCAAACTGAAAAGTAAATTTAACCGAATAAGTGGTTTCTATACCATGCTCTAAGGTATCATGTTAAACTTATCAAATTTTACTACTTTTTTAAGTTTTTTCACATATTATAAAAGCATATTTAATGTTAATTTTACTAAAATCATTACAAAGGCTCTTAGATGAAGACTACCGAGCTGTTTGATTTTTCCTCAAAGTCAGAAATTATATTTTATCATCTTTTTTATCATGTAACATATTTTTGCTACATAATAAATTTGTTTTTGTTTCATTTTCTGCTTTTTATGTTGTTAAAATTTTTTCCTTCCTTTGCGTTTTTAGAGATTCTAAAATACTCAAAAAGAAGTTATAACAAGTTTCATTTGCTGACATATAAAAATATTTTGCTTCTTTTATTGCTTCTTTGTTGTTAAAATATAAAATTTTGAAAACCTTAATTTTGATGAATGGAATGAAAGTACAACACGTAGAATTGTTTCTAAGGCATTTCAAACGCATAATCAACGAGGAGATAACACTATTTTAATAGTATGAGTGAACTTAATCTTTTGTTAATTAAAACGGTATAATATTAAATATGTAACCTTCTGAGCAATATTTGAAAGGAAACAATATTTCTGAGCAATACTGAAATTTTATTCAAATGCAAAAGTTGTTTTAAATAGAAGTCAGAAAACTGATGAAAAATGACTCAGCAATCGACTGCTGAAAAATTATTTTTTCCTCTCTTTTCATTGGATACCTACAAGTGATGTCATTGTAGGTAATTCTTGGCATTTGTCGATATAGAAGCCAATCAGGTTCAGCACTCACGCGTGACGTCACTTACAGATATCAAATTAAGTCTGATTAAAGTCAGGCTTAATAATTTCACGTCTTCTTGAGATGCGAGTACCCAATTATGATTATTTTCTTATTTTTTTAATAAAGCGTCATAGAATGTCCCATTTAATGAGGAAAACTAGTTCTTAACAGTTCAAAATTTTTAAATCTAGTTTCAAAATATTTCTTAGCTGAGCTACTTAGACCTTTAAACTTCATTATCATAAATCTCTCATCTTAAATCTAATGTAATATTATAATAAAGCTTACCTTTTTAAATATTTGCAGCCAATAGAGTTCTTGCAGAACAAAAAGAAGAAATCGGTGTCTTATTTGGAGTAGAAATTAACATATTTCAATTAATAATTTTAAGGTTTTATTTGTTAACCAATCTATAACTCAATGCAAATTTTAAAACAGACAAAAAAACTTTACGCATATTCTTTCTTAGCTTAGAAATATACACTGTAAAAAATATTCGTTTATTTTAACACCAAATATGCGAGCAACTACTTTGCGCTAATGTGGTGGTCCATTATATCGGTCCTTTTTCACAACTTGGTGCAAAGTAGTAGGAACCACTTTTTTTCTTGTATTCAGAAGAACTGAAATTTTTTATAAAAGTAAGAAAAGATGTACAGTGTGGCAAAAGAAAGACCACCCTGAATAACTTTTGACTTAATGATAGGATCGTCACGTTCTAGCGCTAAATCTTATAGTTCAAGGAGGTGACCTCCAATATGTTAATTAATAAGTGCTGACGATATTTTAAGCTATGAAATTAGACAGAAAAACGTACTTACTCTAAATAAACTTACCTTTTTTTCAATGGATTTGGATTTATGATCCCCGAAATCTAAGGGGTACCTGCAATCTGGAAAGTATAGTCCCAATAGTTTGGTCAAGAGAGTGCTCCTAAGTTTGGACCCCTTAATGTTGATTTTACTTTTTGCGTATTTCGCCATATCTCGAGAACTTTTTAAGTGAATTGAAAAATTTTTGCACATGATTATACAGTTTGTTTATCCAAAGGTAGTTCAGGGCAAAAAATACTTTTTTGTAAATATTTAGAATTTCTTATTATTTTATTTAATAAAAGTAAAAATAATTTTGATTTTTAAGATATAGAATTTTAAAGTATAGTAAGGTGTAGAATTTCAAATTATGGTATGTCATTTTAAAGCATGTAAATTTACATAGCAAAATACAAAATATGAGTGAATTCGGTTGAGTAGTTCCTGAGAAGTCACATTTTAAATATACTATTTCCTTAAAATTCGATTTCCCAGAAACTTTTCAACCGATTTCGCTGATATTTTGTATTTTGCCATGTTAAATTACATATTTTAAAATGACGTGAAAAATTCTATACCTTACAATTCAAAGTTTTTTCGACTATTATTGAATATAGTAATAAGTATTTACTAAAACTTATTTTTTACATGGAATTATTTTTGGACAAACAAACATAAAATCTTTTTGCAAAAATTTTTCAATTCACTTGAAAAGTTCTCGTGATATGGCGAGATATACAAAAAGTAAAATTAACTTTGGATCGCTCTCCTGACTAAACTATGGGGACAATATTTCTCAAATTGCTGCTATCCTCTATATTTTGCGGATCAGAAATCCAAATCTATTGAAAAAAATATATGTTTATTGAGAGAAAGTATGTTTTTGTGCCTGATTTCATACCTTAAAATATCGTCTCGCGCTAATTAATTAGCATATTTCAGGTTACCCACTCGAACCATTAAGAACAAGTGAAGATCCGATCATTAGATCAAAAGTTATTCAGCGTGGTTGGGTTTTTTGGGCACAAGTTACACATAAGAGTCTATAAAATTATTTTTACGATACCATATGAATTAAGAATCATTAATTCAGAATACTCGTAGCAGAGGGAAAATATTATGAAGTATTCGAACTAGGCTTAACAGAACGAAATCGGACAGGAATTATACATAATAAAGTACATTTTACAGAGATTTAGAATTATAATATAATTATTACATAATTAAAAACATACATACATAGCGATCTTTTGTTTTGGTTGATGTACAGCAGCGGCGATGACTTCGCACTAATTCACGTCAGCTTGTATTCAAATGTAAATAATATACATATTATATTCGAAGTTCAAAGATGCAAGCGATATTCGAATAATTCTTGTTTGGTGTGAATGGGCAAGTGATTGGGTATAAGCTTATTCCATAATAAATGTTTAGATTTAGATTTCACCTTTTAAATTGTATATGATAGCTCGATTTCCTGTTAACCTGAACTAAAGTGTTTCCTCATTCATTTTGTGGGTAGGTCAAAAGTATATTCCGACAGATATCATATTAAATTTTTTACAGTGTATATGTATTTTAATTTTACTTACGAATGCATATTTATGCACAAATGAAGGTAACTACATTTTCTGTTATAAATAAACTAAAATAATTTATTTGCCTTCAACCTGAATTTATTCTAATTCGTAAGTATTACCATAATTGCTCTGAATGTACAGAAATATGGTGCTTCAAATGTTTAACAATATTAGCTTTATGAATATCCTACAGATAACTCTAGGTGTGTATTTCATACTTTATAACTAATTAAAATTAACATCTTTCACTTTAAAATTAATAAATTTTATTACATTTAAATGTACTGCCATGTATTTATGCATTCCTCATAGCGCAAACGTATATCACCTTGGTAATTTGGGTATGCACAGTTTGACCTATGGTTTGCACTTGAAGACCATGTATCAAAAAATATATACTTTTTTAGAAATAAATTAATTTTATGAAGCAGAAGCGAGTGTTCATGTATGATTCCAAATATTTTTTAAAGTAAAGTTAGAAATCTCGTTGACAATTTTGATTAATGACGTCATGGCGAATCTTTAAGTTAAAATTTTATTGTAATTCTTAAATAAGAGCAATGAGTATTTGAAACTGTAAGTTAATCAATATTTATAATAAATTCGCAAATACTAATTGCGCGGAGAAAGATATTTAAATGTATCCAAATTAACTGAGAATTAATGTTTCAAGAAAAAGATGTTTAGGATTGTGCTAAGCAGGTGTGAGCATAATGTGTAACTAAATGTGTATTGAGTATTCTCAAAAGTAGGTTCTTAGTGGTATTCAGTTTGGGTGTCACGATATGCAAGTATATTAATAGAATATTAAACTCTGTCTAAAATGGATTCGCAGTGGCCTCCATAATGGGTCTAGAGATTCCCGAATTGGGTACATAGTGATAATCAAAACAGACATGAGCCATGATACAGGTTAGAATAAATCCCAATTGGGTAACCTCATACCTAACAATCCTTTAATCCAAATTTTTTTAACCCAATTTAGGACTTATATTTTTTCCAAAAAAGGTCCGCAGTGATATTCAAAACAGGCTTGGGTCATGCCCCAATTTAATATGAATCCAAATTAGTAACCTCATACTTAGGAATCTTTCAGCCCAAATTAGGTTTTTTTATGACCCAATTTAGATTTCATTCTTTTCTGCATATGCCATGCTCCAAGATTAGGTATCATGATAAAAATTACTAAATTTAAGCACTTAAAAAAATTATTACGCATTTTAAAGTTATATTTCACTGCTAATTTTACCAAAATCACTAAAAAAGCTTTTCGTCAAAAATTACTGAGAGTTTTGGCGTTTCTATAGCGTTAGAAATATGATAAATTTGACCATATTCTGGTAGTTTTGATCATACTTTTCTTCCAAGTGAAGTCAGTTTTTTTTAAAAAAAATATTTAATTTATAAGTAAATCAGATCACTAGTTGAAAATTTCAGTATCCAGCCAAAAATATTATGATGGATAGTTTTTATATTCTTAGATGTATAATATTATCTGTTATTAACTTTTAACTGTTAGGTAATATTGTAAAATCGTAACCTATTTTAAGTTATATGATAATTTTTTTTAAAACTTTATATACAGAGTTTATTTAATAAATTCTTTCCAATGCTGCCAAATAAAAAATAAAAATTAAAAAAAAATTGCTGATTGATTAAACTTAATGTAGAAAAACTACATAAAGAATAATTTAATTTGTTTGATAATAGCATCTATTTTATAAATTAATTCCGCTATTCTACTTTCAATAAAATGAATTATAATTTTTTAGCTTTAAAAATATTTATAATAGAATATATTACTAATTTTATTTGAGTCTCTTGATAGCACTAGTTCAAGCAGCTCTTTCATGTTTCAATACACAGTATTATAAATTATTGAACTAAAAAAAAGTTTCTTTCAAGATAAGACGAAATTAAATAAAATATAATAAAGTATAACAAATTCTAATAGAAACGTGTAAGTTGCGTAAATTATGCTGTGTGTAAACTAATCCCATGATTAGCTAAAATATGACATAAAAAGCCTTTAGAATCTTGAGGAAATAATGCCTTCCTTTTTCAAAAATAGATATTCTGTAAAAATGTGGAGAAAATCCGTTAATTTTTAAATCTTTCAGAAGAATTACGCATTTTTAAAAACTTTATTGACAGGAAATAACTGCTAATAATTTATCCCAAAAACAACGATAAGATGCTTAAAACTAGATATTTAATACTTGACTTGTATTGTATATACTACTTTTAAAGATAAAGAAATATCTCAATATATAAAAGCACCAAGTTTTTAAATAACTAAAAAATATCTATTCATTTATTTTTCAATCTTTAAATTTTTACTTAATTAAAATAGATGATCGAAAAATCATTTGAATAAGCTTATTTTCCATATTTATTTTAAAATGAATAATAAAGAGATAGTAACAAGATGATAATTAAAGATAATGCATGTATTGAAATATTTGCCCTATACGAAATAGTTATACCTACTTAATAGTTATACTACCTAGAACCTAAAACTTTGCCAAAAGTTTTAGTTCCAACTTTGAAAATCGAAGTAAAAATGGAGAGAAAAAAGAAGGGCAGGAAAGAAATGCTTTTTTTCATTTATTGATAAATGTTGACGTATTGTTTTCTTTATTTATTGATAAATATTAATGTAATGATAAAGGGAATGTTTTTTTATTGTCTATTCCAAGAAATCAAAAAATTAAAAGCATTCTAATATTTGGCCATGACGCTTGCATGAAAGTAGAGAAGAATTCTGACAAAATTATTATACTGTACGATAATGACATTTCTGGTTAAAAAAAACAGCATAATTCTGCTGTTGTTTCTTATTTCAGTTGATCCAGTCCTTAGCTAGATCAGGTCTAGAAGACCGTTCACCCACAGAAAGTCATGAACCAGCACAGGATAGAGCTGTATACAGGAGAGCAAATGGTCTGGAGTAGATTGGTGTGAATCACACTTGGGGTACACAGGAAACTCCATTTGTCCTTGCGCGTATAAAAGTGTACTAGTATGTTCACTGATGAATCAGGTAATGGTGGTCCGTAATTTGTAATTCTGCTTAATGAAACCAAAATACACGGTATTTAAACCATGCACTTGGTAATTTTCCAGTCATGGTTTATCGAAAATCCTGTTTTTCAAAATTATAGTTCTTATTACACATTCAGTAAAAAATTCAAAACTGAAAAGTAAATTTAACCGAATTAGTGGTTTTTTTGCAATGCTCTAAGTTTTCATAAAAAGATTACTAAATTGTTCCATATTTACTAAGTTTTATTACTTATTAGAAAACTATATTTTACTGTTAATTTTACCAAAATCATAACCAAAGCGGTTCAGTAAAAAGTACTGAGCTCTTTGGTATTTCCATAGAGCCAGAAGAGGGTAAATTTTACCATATTCTGGTAATTTTGACCATACTTTTTTCCAGTGCGATTATCAGAATTTTTACTTTTATTAAATCTTAATTATTATGAGCGCAAAAACTCAACTTTTCTCACCAAACAGTAAAAATGAGCCCTTTTTATTTTTAGGTGTAATTATTATTGGATCATAATTATGTGGACTAAAATAATATATCACCAAGAAGTATGAATACGTTGTACTAACATATTCTAGCACGACTGCACCACTGGTTTCCTGTACTTGCTAACAAAAGACATTAAACTTTTTTTTCATCACAAAATTATAAATGAATATGTCACAGATTTTGATGCTACAGCACAGACCGTAACAATTAATAAAGAATTTTATGCTTTGAAATTAAATTATTTGTCTTGAGAATTTAAGTTTAAATCAAAATTCCAAACACTAGAAATGTAATAAAAAAGCACATTTTGCACTTTCAATTTTAAAAGTTTTAATTTTTAATAAATGCTTTGAAAAGTATGTCGTTTATTTTAGTTCTAGCATCCTATTATCACGTGACAAACTATATGGACTAAATACTTAATTCCTATGCTAATTAGCTTACTGCATATTGAGGTATAGCCACCATTTTGCTTCGTCATTAAAATACATTTTAGAAAACCTTTCAAGCATGTAAACATTCAATGTAGTTGTAAAACCAAGTTTAACAACAATTAATTAATTTCTAAACAATATGCTTTTATATTGGTACGTATATAGAATGGATGGTACATGTGGTGGTACTTTCATAAGATTTGTATATTCATGCGATAAGTTCCTAAAAATCAAACAAATTTTTCTTGTTTTAAAGAATGTATTTCAAATTAATATTATATTATTAATATTATTTCTGATAATTTAGTTAATCTAGAGTTAACTTACTTGATTAAGAACGTCATTTACTTAAATTACAGATCCCAAGAAAGAAAAAGAAAAAAAAAAAGAACAAGATTAAAAACAAACCAAGAAAAAGCAAAGAATCAGGGTAAAATGCATTACCAAGTGCTATGGAGAGGTGGAGAGGAACTAATGTCCTTAACAAGGGAATTAACATTCATATGAATAAAACAAGATTCCAGGGCTTTAAGATTAGCTGATGTGACTGAGTTGGAAATAATTTTCACATAATAATTTTTTTCTCTCAGCTACTGTCATTTTTCTAGCTATGCTTCTCACTTTTATTTCTCCATTTACGTCGGAAACTTTACATTTCATGTTTCGAATCACTTTTGTTTCTTCTTATTCACGTCTAGCAAGTCTTGAAAATGGGTGCTTGCTTTGGAGCGCTTGAAATATGCCGACTGTTATTTTCAATTTGTATTTTTTTTGAAGCGAATGAGATTTTTTAATAAAGTTATATCTTATCGCTTCAGTTTCTCTGGGTATTTATATAATAAAGTGAATTTTTCAAAGAGTTCCTAAATAACTAAATATATAGATTTATTTATTTACTTAGTTCATAAAACCAGAACAACAAATATTTATAAAAAGAAAGTTTGACTTATTATACCACGAAGCTTGTTATAGAGTCTTCTAAATCTTTTTAATTACTGTTTTTATTAAAGTTATAAATTTTAAAATACTGATTAAATTGTTGCTTTACTGTGTAACTTCAAAGTATTTATTTCTAATTAAGAAAGAACCTGGATGTCCATAAATATAAATAAAACATTCGATATTCTTATAAAACTTATAGTAATTTGTGTTCATGGCTTCCAGCAAAAAAGATATTTCTTTGGTTGATTGAATTTTGGAAAAGGGAGCAGGTGTTCGAAAGGAAGGTATCTCCCAAACTTTGTCAAACTCCGTTTTCTTTCGGAGAATAAATATTTACCAGACTTTTTCTTAATATTAATTAAAGCTATATGATTTTCCAATTCATAAACTCTTGCGTTAAATTTTTTTTCAAAGTCTCTTTTTTGAAGAGTTGTTTTTAGGGAGAACAAATATTTGCTTCAACATAGCCAAGTCTAGTGTCAAGCAATGCAAATGCCATTCATGCAAGGATTTAATAAGTAGTTATATAAAAACCGCGCTGAAATCTTGAACAATGAACTTAACTTCACGGTGAAAGAAATTACGGTAAAACTGCAGTACTGTATGGCAATGATATTTCTGGTAAAAAGAAAACATAATTTCGGAAATAAAACCAAAGTATATGGTATTTAAACCATCCATTTAGTAATGAAAGTTAGTGGACTACCGGAAGTTTTGGTTTTCAAAATCATATTTCTTTCATCAAATATTTAGTAAAAAAATACAAAACTGAAAAGTAAACTTAATCAAATTAGTGGTTCGATTGCCATTCTCTAAGAAATCACGATAAAATTATCAAATTTGGCCACATTTACCAAATTTCATCACATATTATAACACTATATTTTATGGTTAATTTATCCTAAATCATTCCCAAAGCACTTCATTAAAAATAGCCTAGCTTTTGGTGTTTCAATAGATCTAGAAAAATTTTAAATTTAACCATATTCTGGTAGTTTTGATGATGCTTTTTTCTCAGTGTAAGAAGTTTAACTTTTTTTAAATACCAAATAAACAAAAATCTTTTAATTTTTTTCTTAATTACTAAGAACGTAAATTTTTAATGTACCTCTTACTCTGAAACTGACTTGTGTTTATTCAAAAGCATAACTTAATGGTTTAGTCGTAAGCAAAAGCTTATGTTATGTCTTGAAATATTTTACCATAACCTGTTATATATTTTAAATTTTTAACAGTAATATCGTTTCAGATTCATTGCAGCAAACTTAAAATGGTGCGAAATTTACGTATTATCGCATTTCTTAAACTTGCTTACACAATACTATGGTTTAACTTGAACGGAAACATTATTCTATTCGATACCATATTAATTTTTTATATTCTACATTTCATAACCATCGTTGAACAGCCAGCCCAATTTCGGGTTTACGACTACGAATGTTCAACTCCGTAGCCTTGTAATTTTGAACCCGATCCGGAAAACAAGGCAACTCCTGGATCAAGTATTGGGAGAAATTTGTCTTCATGGAGGACTTTTTGGAGAAACTAACCAGCATATGAGTTACATGGAGAGGAAAACTACGAAACCCTCCCGCTGTTATCCTGACGGCAAGGGGACTCTAACCCATTATGATTATACCCCTAAGGATATTTTAAGGTCAGCACTGTGGTCAGTGTAAGTCGGCAGCGGAATTCGAATCTATAAGTCATCACTGGGAGTCATATCCGGGTCACCTCACTGGAAGGCAACTATAATATCGCTTCAGATTCATTGCATCACACTTAAGTGCTTAAAAATAGACGCCCATTCTCAAGACTTGCGAGTAATGATGAGAACAAATAAAAGTGACGTGAAATATTAAATGTAAAGTTGCCAATGAAATATGGGAAATAAAGGTGAAAAACAAAACTGGAAAAATCATAGAACTAAGAAGTAAAAAAAAAAAAAATATGAAGAAACAGATCAAGAAATACCACGATGACCAAGAGGGATAAAATAAGGTAAAATGCAGAGAGATGGTGAGTTGTAGTTGTAGTTGTAGTTCATTTACGTCGCACTAGAGCTGCACAATGGGTTATTGGTGACGATCTTGGAAACATCCCGGAGGATGATCCGAAGATATGACAGGGCATAAAGATGAGCTGATGTGACACGGATGGAAATAATTTTTGCATTGTCGAAATTGAATTTATACCCATGATTGAATTTACGCCCATGTGCGAAATTGAATTTATACCCATGTGCAGTAATCGAAGTTTTATCAAATTCTTGATAACGGACATTTCTATCTCGTTTCTTATGTATAACCATTCCACCATGAGATATTATTGCTCATCTAGTTCGTCCAACGTAGCTAAGATCACACGGCAATGTATGTAGTAAATACCTCAGCGTTTTTCAATACTGATTGGATCTGTACAAGACTTAAATTTCATTTGGTTAACAGACCTAAAAATGACTTTGATACCGAAAACGGGTTTATATCAATTTTACAACAAGGGGAGGAAAAAACCGGTTAGTTAACAAGTTCACTGTAAGGATAAAAAGATGAAAGGCGTTTGGATCTATTGAGCTTAGCAAGAGCTGAATTAAGTACAGAAGGGTTAGCTACAAGCAAGCGAAGGAGGTAAGCTCGGAGTTTAAAGAAGAGTCGTTTTAGTACGAGGAACGTTTAAGTGTCGTGAAACGTTTTAGTACGAGGAAACCGAAAGTATGAAATGCTGAAATTTTCTAATAATCAGGGTGTTAAAAATTAACATGATGGATCAAAATGAGAAAAATGTTTGCGATAAACATAGGTAGACAAATGATCAGGGTGTTTAGGTACAAGAATATCTAAATGAGGTAAAATAAAATGGATTTCTGCGTCTAGAATAAATTGAATGTTGGTGTCAACCGAGTTGAGAACAGAAACTAACTTTTGAAAAACTGTATCACTGTCTACTAAGACAAACGTATCGTCAACGTTCCTTTTCCACCATGAGAATTTGAGTTATTTCAAAACTTTTTCTTTGAAATAATTCATGAATTTCTCACAAAGGAATGGTCCACGGCTGAACTCTTCATTTGCTTATAGAATTTACCATTGAATTGAAAAGCAATTTGCTAAACACAGGAAATGATACGGACTAAATGGCCAGCAATGATACGACGTATAGTCTTAACCTAATCATCTATAACTTCTTGATCACGTATCATCTCTAATTTCTAACAATATCCATACTGTTAAAATTTCCATGATTTTCTTTTCTAATTAACACATCTTCCCCCCTCCAACAAAACTATTCTCTCTATAGATGTTGTTTCTTATTTTCCTCTCACTTATGTCCCTATTTCTTGAAATATTGATTGTTTAAAGCTACGATTGTAGGTACTTTATTACTCTTTTGTTGAAATTGAATATATTATCCACCTTGTCAAGTAATTAAATACTATCTTTTAACATTTAAGCACTAATCAAAAGTAATTCTGCTAATTTTATGAACTGTTTTTGCGTAGAAATATGTTAGAGTGAATACTCCTTATTTTAAATGCTTCGCATTGCTTTGGTTAGAGTTAAATTATCCATAAGAAATTAAAGCAAGTATTATTCTTTCATTCTTTGATATTGATAAGAGCTTCAACAGTTAATTTTTGCTTAAGATATTTATAGAAACATCTCAAACACTTAATTAGGATACAACAATAAATTTCTTTCCAATTAAATACCCTAAAACAAGGCAGAAATGTTGATTTATATATTTTATGTGTCTGTTATTAACTAAGAACGTTTAATATTTATATACCGAGACGTTGACAACATTGAAAACATCTGAAATGAAATATTGAAAATGGATCACTGATCTTATAAACACTTTTATTTTGCTTAATTTTATTGAAGAAATCTAAGAAACAAATTTTAGTGTTTCAATCTCAGCGGAATATTTCTGCTTATTATTTTTACTTCAGGCACTTTAGTGACTGACATTAACAATTAGATGGCAATGAAAGATTTTGAAGAAAGAGGAAAAAGGTAAAAGTGCCTTTAAATGTTTATGAAGCATTTTATTATTTTTAATAGATGTTTGTAAGACAATAATGTTTCCCTTTTTTTGGATAAAACCAATACGTTTCTATTTATTAGCAAAGTTTAAGTTGTTTTGCTCAAATTTTATTAAGAGAACTGTGTTTTATTTTATAATAAGCCATGACTAATAAATTCTCAAGATTGTTCCCGCTTTTATTTCTGTCTTCTATTGAAAATGAAAATATTTGTTAAATGTAGAAGAGAACGAGTGGGAGTAATTAAAAATATTTGTCAAATGTAACGCTTCTTTCGCTTTTGTTAAAATGATTTATTTGTTGATTTGAAGCTATTTTTTGCTAATTAATGTTATTTATATATTCTTTGTAATTAAATAAATGTTCTAAAATTAAATATTTACGTCACAATACAATATGCATAAAACAAACAAACAACAAAGCATTAGAACATATGTAGGAATTACCCTATTATCATGTACACAATAGCAATTGAAAATGATCGGAGAAAATATAAAACTTTATTATGATATAAAATAAGAAACATATATATACTATTAAAATTTGTATTCATTCTAAAATTTGATAAAATTTTTGATACAAAAATAAATGTATTAAAAAGTCCAATTCAGTTAAAAATGTTTAGAAACATTTCGTTAATTTTGACAAAAGTGTTATGGAAATTTACTATAAATATGAATACACTAAATAAAGCTTTTTTGAATCAAAAAACAACTATAATGAAAAAGCCTAATTCAATTAAAAATACACAGAAACATTTTTTTATTTCTGCATAAATGTTTTGGCAATCTATTGTAAATCTGAAAACATTAAATAAAGGTTTTAAATCCAAACATAATTTTTTATACAAAAACGACTGTATGAAAAAGTCTAATTCAGTTAAAAATGTTTGGAACCGTTTCTTTAATCCCGAAAATTTTTTATCGAAATTTACTGAAAACATGAATATATTAAATAAAGCTTTCAAACAAAATTATAAATGAAAAGCCTAATTTAATTAAAAATACACAGAAACATTTTATTAATCCTGAATAAATGTTTTAGAAATTTACTGTAAATTTGAAAACATAGAAAGACATTTTAGAAATAAGAACAGCAGTAATGAAGAAGCCTAATTCTGTTAAAAATGCATAGAAACATCTCTAAAATGTTTTGGAAATCTAATATAAATTTAATGTAAATCAGAATACATCAAACGAAGCGTGTAAATCCATATGATAATTTTAATATAAAAACAACTTTCTGGGAATGCCAAAGTCAGATAAAAATCATCATACTTGATAGTTCAGATTTATCAGAATTTAATTATGTTAAAAATCATAGAACTTGTACGGTCATCAATAACATCTTATTAATTATGTATATGCCAATTTAGTATTTTCATCATGTATTATAAAAAAGCTTTCAAATAATTGAAGAATTCCTGTTTGAAATCAAAGGCTAGAAGATAAAAAGAATGCTAAATTGTTTATCAAAACTTTGTATTACTTTAATTAAATTTAGTTTACTCTTACTTCATTAAATATTGTTATTTATCTTCTAAAAATGCAAACATATTTTTTGAGAAAGAATATTTTAACTAGAATCCACAACAATAATCTTTAGCCTGTCAAATTATACGAGAATAATTAAAGACTATTTGTACCTTCCTTTGATTTCGAACTGCAATTTAGCATGAATTTTTGCTTGAGAAAAATATTATTAATTAAATTAATATTTTTAATAGTAAAGAATTTATTTCATTGCAAATTCAAAATTTGAAATTATGCGTGCGTTAATTAATTTTGTTAAAATTTTTACTCGAGAGAGGGGGTTAAATAATTATCCATAAAAACAGAGCTTTCTTAAGCGATAGTTTATTTCTTTTTGAGAAACTCTTTTTTAAAATATAATTTTTCAAGAAGCAGTTTTCAATAATTGAAAATTGTCTTTATTTTGTTTTTTATAAAAGTACCGATTTCCATTGCTTGCTCCTTGTTAAGTGTAATAGAAACAAAATTATAGTATTATTGAAACTTAAAGACAATAAAAAAGTCACAAAAACTAAAAACAATAAAATGTAATTTGTTTGCGTAAAAATATTACCGTTATGTGGGGCTACTTTGTGCAGGATTTCACAGTTTTTGAACTTTGACATGTAAAAAAACTATGTTAATTTAAACTTTAGTAAAATTTATCGATATTCATAACTGGACTCAGACGAGTGAATTTGATCAATATTGGCATTATTTGTATGTAATATTTACAAAAAATAAGTCAAAACATACCTTGCACAAAGTAGCCCCCAAGTGGGGCTACTTTGTGCAGCGATAAGAATTCAGTTTAATAATCATGTTTTTAGAAAAATATTGATATAAAATTGTTAAAAAAGTTAATTGTTGACATTTTTAATAGCAAAAACATCAAAATATGTAAAGATATTAATTTGAAAATAATTTTCAGATTTAAAAAACCATTCTTTATAAAGAATTTTTTCTTGAAAAGAATACTTATTTCAAAACATTTGAGTTTAAACAAAAGGAAACCATATACATTTTTAAACATTGAAATGGATGAAATTTAAAAAATAATAATTATTACATATTCATTAAGATTTATAATATTGATGAATTTGAACATAACATGCTTGAATGAACATGACAGAACTTGCTCTTCAGTTTCTGTCAAAATCACCTGATGTTCTATAAAATATATTTTTATGTGTTAAATCGTTTGATTAATTCATTAGAAAAATCTTTGTAGAAGAAAAATAATAGTTTACTAGCACGTTTCACGTGTTTCTTGTTAATTTTATTAGAGATAGTATTTCTGTGGATTTTGTACTTCCGAGACGCTTCTGCAATCGACATACCACTAGCAACTGCTTGCAAACATTGTTGCAGTTTTTCTAAAGTGTAACCACGGTAGTTTCTCTTTCCAGGTATTTTTTTTTTTAATGTCTGATCATTTTTCTGTCGAAAAAAAACGAATGAAACTTTTCACAAAGTAGCCGCCCCACACTGCATTTTTTTTCATTTTCCGTTTATTTGTTATTAATTTTCAAATTTTTTTAACGCTAACATGATATCATTGTTTATTAATATACAAATAAATACATTTGCACTTACGACAATTGTTTTATCACCGTCTTTGCATTTCACAGGTAAAGTTTTCAAGCACACTTTTCGACGTCAGACGTTCTCGGAAAGTTGTTGACATTGGATAAACAAAACACACTCTGAGATTATTTTAAAATTCGAAAAAATGTTTGTAGTAATAGAGGAGACTTCTATCTTCAAATTCCACACATTTTTAAAGTGAAGAAAACATAATACTGAATAGCAGCACTCGAAAAGAGCCAAATTCGAATTTATACAAAGTAGCCCCCGCTGCACAAAGTAGCCTCACATGACGGTATTAATTATATTACTACTTTGAGGATTATAATGATTTATTTATATGCAATACTAAATATAAAGTTTTTGGTTCACGAATATAAAGTTTTTGGTTTAAGTGAACGTTTATTTATTTTTTTTTGTTTTTAAATTTTACCTGTAGGAACGGTTGATATTTACCCATAAAAATAATACAATTTTCTCAAGTCATAGTTTTTTTTGATACATTTATTTTTTAAGTTTAATATCCTCACTGTAAAAATTGAATACTTATATAACACGAAACTTCCTTCGTTTATGACGAAACCATTTCCTGGCATATGCTCAGAGTAAAAGTTTCGTCAAAGTGACGAAATAGCAATAGTCACTTCTTTAAGAAAACGAGTATCGTCAAAATTAAAAAAAAATATTTCGTCATTTCATTCTTTTTTAAAAAAAGAAAGAAAAAGAGAAAAAAAAACTCGTAGTGCTTAGATCTAACTTTTCCAACAATCACTTTCATGTGGGCACCATATAGCTGGCTCAACACAACTAGGACAGATAGAACAGAGAGAGAAATTACATCCACACCCGAAGCGGTATTCTAACCCTGGATCATCTTGGTACGAGACCAACACATTGACGAATATGCTGACCGAGTGACTTAAATCATCGTTTTATTTTTGATTGTTTATTCTATTCTATTCTTCTTTCTATTCTATTCTATTTCTCATTATTCTATTTTCGTCATTCTAATTAACAATCTCCCAAAGTGCTCTTGCAATGAGTTTTCGTCATACATTTGAGAGTTCGAGTTTCATCTGAAATCACTTGATTTCGTGAATTTTAATTGTGAATTATAATGATTTCGTCAAAATTAGTGAAATGCTGCTCAAGGATTGCTGAATCTGTCAAAAATGAGAGTTTTATTTCTGAGAGGGCTACAAATTGGTTTTAAATATTTTTTAAAAAATGTTCTCATGACACTTTTTAGGGGGTGTCCATTTTTATTAAAATTTTTTTTATAGGAGCTAATAAAAAATAATTATTTTGGTAGCATTAATAATAGTAATTATTATTAAAAAGTGCAGTGAATAAAAATTTAATAATGGAAAACATAAATTAATATTTAAAGTCAAATTTCAAGTCAGTTCCTTCTTGAATAGAGAAAAAATTAGAGTAAAGCTGGAAATAGATTTTGAGGTTGTAAATTAGGTTTAATATTGATATCTAAAATTTGGTTTCATTCACCATCTTGAATTTACCGAAGGTGAGTGTTGTCAAGAGGATAAAAAAAACTTACACATTGCTCTTTAAATAAGTGAGGTATCATTTCCTGTTTTCGTTGAATAAATGAGTGAAAAATCAAGTTTAAAAATATTGCTTAAAAAAAGGATTTTATTACATTTAATGTAAACAATTACAATATTTTAGTAACTCTTGTTAACGCTTCTTTCATGTGAATTCAATCCGCTGAATTAAATAAGATCAAACTGAAGAGAATAGAAAAAAATGCCACATCTTTAATCATATCTTTTATGCAGAAAATCAATCCTTATGACTTTCAATTTATTAGTCCTACCAACTTGTTTAATTTATTTCAACGTGAAAAAGTACGCATGGAAAAATTTGAGAAGTGTAAATACATATTTCAGTCGTATAAATAGGTATGAGAAAAAAATTGTATTTCGCATAAATTATTCTTAATAAAATCCAGGCTCTTGACATATCGATTTTGCAATTTTGGTAACGGCGTTTTGGTCATTTTTCTGCTTCGGCCGTATCGGGATTTTGTCCTGTAAATAATTGGACTCGTCCATTTTGATATAGACATACCATTCCATATCCTATCACTTTGTAAATACAGTCGTTATGTATTTATGGCCTTAAGTTTTTAAAATATATAAAGATAAATAATTCTTCTACTTTATTAACTAAAGTGAACATGGAAATTTTATCTTGTTTTCCAGAGACAGAAAATCAGGAATTTTTAATAGTTATTAATTCTCCTCTAAAAATAATTTAGTCGGTGAACGGGGTAAATTTTTGTTTTTAATTTCTTTTTTTTTTTTTTAAATCTCCCATTGGAGTAGATTTTGACAGTAGTTTTTGACAGAGGCTAAATGTTAGGAGCGAAGAATTAATAAAATTATACGGAATGAAACATTATTTCTCTAGATATTAATAATTGAGTTTTTTCCTACATGTGATGAATACCCTTTTTCAATAAATTTAAGATGGCGGCAAAAATAACTTCGAAAGAGGTAGCAGACTTCAGATATCCATATAAGATTTAAACCAAAACTTTTTAAAGCAATTTCTAGTTTCCCTGATTATTCCCAAATTGATGTATTTTTATTGATATGGCAACAGACCTGCAAGTCAAATTTTGAGTTTCCTAAAAGTACTATTCTTGTATAATTTATTCTTGAAAATTTTTAAAAAGTTTATTCTTAACTTCTTTTATTGATATAATCCATAACCAAAAATATTTTATTTTAAAAGAACACTTTTTACTGTTACATTGTTTTATTTTCTGGTATTTCGAATATATTTAATTCTCACTGAAAAGAAAGTATGATTATAATAGCCCCAGAATATGGTAAAATTTAATGTGTTTCTGGCTCTATGGGAATATCAGAAAGCATGACTGTTTTTACTGAAATGCTTTGGTTATAATTTTTAGTAAAATTAATGATAAAATATGCTTTTATTACTATCCTCTTTTGCAGCAAATGTGATAAATTTGGTAATTTTATCATCATACCTCAGAAACTTTTTATTCGGTAAAATTTGTTATCAGGTTCGTATTGATATTAAAGGTGTGGTAATGAGATCTGAAATTTTGGAAACCAGTATTTCCTGTTAACCGTTACCATACAAAAGGAAAAATTACCAAATGAATGGCTTAACAACGTATATTTGGTCTGGTTAGTAAATTATTGTTGCGGATACGTACATTTTGGTAACGTATATTTACCAGAATTATATGTGTTTTCTTTTTCACCAGAAAAGTTATTATTATACATGTACAGTAGTTTTACCAGAATTTCTTTTCAGTGTAGAAACTGTGTTCTTAAACTGAAAACAACCAATTTAAAATGGAAATAAAAAAACTAGCTTTTATGTAAAATTACTATACTATATATATATATATATATATATATATATATATATATATATATATATATATATATATATATATATATATATATATATATATATATATATATATATATATATATATATATATATATATATATATATATATATATATATATATATATATATATATATATATATATATATATATATACTTCTCTTTATGATCCCTAAGATTAATAAACGAGAGATCATAAGGAGAAGTAACTTGTTCTTAAAGAATTAATAATATAAGCTAACGAAAAAAAAGTTATAAGTTGGAATAAAAAGGTTTCTTTTCTCTATAATTATTGGATTAAAAATAGACACTTCTTTTGGCGCATGATAAGTTTAAAAAAAGTACGTACTGTAATTCAAAAAATAAGGTTATTTATTTCTAAATTGAATATTTGATAATTGATTACTTGTAAGTGGAACTTGTAGTATTTCAAATGTATTTAGATTTAAAAAGTGTATTTTTTCGATCGAAAAACAATAGCTAAATTTAAAAACGAAATAAAAAGATCAATCTTTATGTGAAACATGAAGTATGGAATGGAGAAGTATGGAATGCAAGAATGGAAAATGTGATTCAGAAAAAAAAGTTGTTTGCAAAAGATTAAAAAAAGGATAATAAGGAAGTCTAATTTGTTTTAAAGGATTAATATGAGCTGACAAGAGCAGAGTTAATATACTCCAAAATGTAATGATTCTTTGCTTCTATTATATGTTTAAGATCGGAAGTTCTTTAAGCATAAAATAAGTTTTGAAAAGAGAAAGGAGCGTAATTTAAAAAAAGTTTTTTTTTAGTTCTAAATTGAATATTTGATATTTTATTACTTAGAGAAACTCATGTACTTTTGGTTTTAAAAAAAATGCGTTTATAACTTTAAAGAACATTTTGAACCTAAAACAGATTTTTTTAATATTTAAAACATGAAGCAATGAATAGTTTGAAAATATGAACGAAAATAGTTAAAAATATAAAAAAGAGGAATAATAAGAAGGAGTACTTTGTTTTAAAAGATTTATATGAGTTGACGATAGCAGAGATATAGCAACCTAGGATGTACTGATTTATTTTCGCTTCCTGTATTACATTAAAAGAGGGCAGTCTTTTTAGCACAAGCTTAGTTAGAAATAACGGACCGAGAAATTAAATAGATTTTTTTTAAAAAAAATTCTAAATTGGACATTTGATATTTGATAAATTGTTAGAGTAACTTCCAGGCATTTTAATATACTATTATTAAAATGCCTGGAAAAAAAACCATATATTTATTTTGAAAATATGGCTTTTTTCCGTTGAAAAGCAATCGCTACTCTTAAAATAAAAGTAAAATATCAATTTTTATGTTAAATATAAAATGACGAATGATTTCAGAAAAAAATAATGCCTAAAAATAAAGAAAATCATAAGAAAAAGTAATTTGTTTTGAAAAATTAATATGAGCTGTCGAAAGCAAAATTATTCAAACCCAGAATATAATGATTCATTTTCCCTACCATTATTAGATTAAAGGTGGGCAGTTCTTTACATTTAAATATCACATTCGTTAAAAAAAAAGAGATAAAATAAAAGCGATTGAGGAGTTCGAAAGATGGAAAACTCGATTAAGAGGAAAAAGAGCTTAAGCTTATTTGAAACTTTCTTTAACAAAGAGATAAAAAAAATCTTTTTAGAGAGTCCCTTGCGTGCGGATTTCAGAAATTGTCTTTCTTAAAGCACAGAGTCGTAGTCATAGTTACAAAAGTTAGTCGCGGAAATCCAGCTTTTCACGCTTTTTGAAAAGTAGCTTCAGAAGAAAAGAATGTTTTGGTTTGGGATTTTCAAGGGAATGCAGGGGAGAGAAGAGAATCACTAATTCTTTATTTTTATGCGGCAGTTTTTCTTTTCTACTTGATCGAACATTTCCACAAAAGTTTGAAATATTTTAGTGAGAACTAATCTAATGTGTTTCTCGGGATTTCTTAAAATGCGTCTTGTGACTCTAAAGTTATTTATTGTCATATATTTCAGCTGATTAATTTATGAGTAAAGTTGCATGTGGGGAAATTTATCAAGAAGTTTTTTACTTCAAAATTGAAAGGAGCTTTCATTGTTTTATTGAATCATAAAACAATGTGGAAATCCCACTTTTCAAGCTTTTTGAAAAGTAGGTTCAGAAGAAAAGAATGTTTTGGTTTGAGATTTTCAAGGAAATGTAAGAGAGAAGAGAATCACTAATTCTTTATTTCTATGCTGCAGTTTCTCTTTTCTACTTGAACGAATATTTCCACAAAAATTTCAAATATTTTCTTAGAAGCTAATCTAATGTGCTTCTCGGGATTTCTTAAAATGTGTCTTGGGACTGTAAAGTTATTTATTGTCATATACTTCAACTGATGATTTTATGAGTAATGTTTTATGCAGGGAAGTTTATTACTTCAAAATTGAAGAATTAATATTATTTTATTGTATCAAATTGAAGTCGGAGATAATAGCTTTTAGCTTTTCTCTTTTAAAAGTGTTTTGTGATACTTTTGATACATCAGAGATTAAAATTTTTAAAAAAATTCATAGTGTATTTCTTCTTTCCATAATCTACTGGGACAAATAAAATAACGTGTATATATATATATATATATATATATATATATATATATATATATATATATTATTGAAGACCATACAGATATGCAAATATAGCCCCTAGCTTGGTTTCTAAATTCATCAACCCCCCCTCTCTCAAGCAAAGAGAGAGCGAGAGAGAGAGAATATTAAGAATTCGAACTAGGCTGAACTAAAAAAAAATAGCTAATAGAAATTAAATTTTCTCATAAGAGCATAATTATCTTTATTGCACAATTAAAAACAAAACATACATGCTTTTCATATTAATAAACTTCTGTTTATCTAGAATGTCCAGTAGCATACGAAAACGACAGCAAACCTTCTATTGCTTGATTGTAAACAATTTACCGTTGTTATCTGACAGTTTCTAACTGTACGCCAATTTTGGTGAAAATAAATTATGAATGGAATGCACGTGAGTTTGATATAAGTTTTATGAATTGTTGGTGTTTAGATTTAACTACATCCTTTCTAGTGTATTTAAATGAGTTATTTGTAACAAAGTATTCATTCTCCCATTTTTTAAAGTTTTTAAACACAAAATTTGGCTATGTATTACACCGTAGTTTTTGCAGTGCACGACTAAACATTTTATTAAGGATGCAGCTTATTTGCATGCTTATATGCGTACCAAAGTAGGAAAAGCTTATAAATATCAAAATTATGGTTCAAAATTGGTTCAATTTCTGAGAATGTAGAATAAAGAGTTGGTCATTTCTTCGAGTTTTTTTTATTACCTCTTACATATAGTTTACCAAAGTCTTCATTAAAATTGTCTTATCATCGTTGAAAGTTGTCTTATCTTTTTTAATTATCTACTGCTTATTTACTTATTTCTCAAATTTAATGTCACAGATATATTTCAGGAATTACAGAGAGCGAATTAATCCAAGCGTGATTACTTTTTTCAAGAAAAAGATAACTTTTTGATTTTAATTACGTTGCTCTTCTGGTTGGATCAACCAACTTTTAAAAACGTATAACTTAATTTACATATTTTTATGAGTATCAATTTACATTCCTTATGCATTATTGAATGCGCATCAAATCACATGTATTTAGATATTCTTGGAGATATTTTTTCCATGATTTTAATGTGTATAAATTTGTTATTTCATGACCTATTAAGAATTTAAAGGAAAAAAAGTTTAATTAACAATTTGCTTAATTTTTATTTTACTATATTCAAATAAAGCAATCAAATAGCCATAAATTAGATGGTATTCAATCTGTAAACATTGAGAGAAAATCGTTTATTAGCTGCTTTCACCTAATACGGTTAAACAACTAATATTTGATGGCTCCAACTAGGCTCACCTAATTATGCCACTTAGTTCCTTGCAGCTGGGTACAAATTATAGCCAAGATTTCTAATCTGTCAATCTCATGACCGACAGAACTTGAGTTCGAGTACCAGTGCTGACACCGCAATATTTCTTCCATTACGTTCAACATACGAAGAGTTTCCAGTGTACTGCAATCCCTAATTTGTGACCCCTGACTTTTAGAATACGATACTCTCATTTACGCATAGCACCATTAAACTAATTAACACAAAAAGTCTAGCACTTCCCATCTCATATGAGAGCTGAAACAACTAGAAAAACTAATTAAGCTGAATTCCAAGTTTCAGTTGATAAAGCACAACTCAACCACAACCTAAATCTAATAACCATTACTTAACGAAGGCCTAGCTTCAATGTATTGTAATATTGTAAATGGTTAAAAACTGTATAGTTTTGTATTCATGGTTTTTTAACCATACTAATTGTTAACGGTTTCAAAACCGGAAAGGTAAAAATATTCTTTACCGTAAACTTTACAGTTGACAGGACAGACTGCTGACGATTATTTTACCTTAATTTTAGAATGGAAATTCTAACAGTGTGCGTATCATATTTCACTAATTCAGCTTTTTATTCATTATAATGTGTATTGAATAGCATATTCAACACTTTGCTAATTCGTATACGTATTATTTTCCATTTCCGTTTGCATTATTTAATGTATATTAAAGTATATATTCTTAGATATATTAAATTGCAAGAAAAAGAGCAAAAGAAAAATTCATATTCAAATGCTGAAACGGCATTTATAGCAAGTCGGGTTAAAAACTATTTAATTAGGTTTCAAAGATAAAGCCTTTTGTTATAATTGATACGCATTAAAATCAATAAAATTACTTTTCCATTAGCATTTTCTTAGATGTCGGGAAATCTTTTCATACACGAGTTCTTATTTTATTTTAACTCTCAACTTCTGTGAGAATTTTGCGCTTTTAACTTCTTTTATGAATTAGTTTTTTATTGAGATTTAAATAAAACGAACCTTCTAATTTATATTCAGGAATAAAATGGGAACTTTAGAGTGCTGAGAGTAAAGATTAAAAGCAAGGAAGAAAAGGAATTGCTAATGAAAGTCAAATATTTAAGAAACGTTGGTAATTTTTTTAAGTAGAGAATTTTTAAAAATTAATTTTCTAGATGTAGTTAATCCTAATTTTCAGGAGAAAATCCTCATTTGGATGTATATTTTTTGTTGAAATTTCAGCTCATCAAATATTTTTTTCTAACTGATATTTTAATGTTTAAATAATGTTAATGTTCTGTAATTACAATATGAAATTTTCAATTTACATTGCTCATAATCTGTTTTAAATAACTTTGAAATATAATGTAATAAAATATTTCATGAATTATTGATTCAATCAAATTGCTGCATTAGTTAATTCAGTTATAAAGTTTCGAGTTGAATATTTCAATTATTTCAAAGCATCGTCCTTGTTTATAATCTTATTTTAAGTAAGCTCATACGAAACTGTTTTATGAATTTAAAAAAAAAGTCAAATTTAATTTAAAACATAAAATTCATTCAATGAAATTAATATGAATTTACAGTATAATATTTACCGTGAATTAGTGGGAGTAAAAGAAAATATTTAGTATAAAATGTCAAATTCTATGCAATTTATTGCTTAAAATATCTTTATCTTTCCATTTTTACTTCCTCTTAATCCTATTTACTATCTTTGCATCATAATTGTTTAAGGTTATTTGAAATAAAATGGATTTGCTTAAGAAAGTTTATGCAAAAATTATCTCGTATTTTATTCATTATATATAATTCTAATCAAACCGCAAATATATTCTATTAAACTTACAAAAACTCGAAAAACTAAATTTATGAAAACCTAAGTAAAGATATTTCAATTAAAAATGAAATGTTTAGATAAATTTTTAACTTAAAGGAATTATTTTATTTTTCATGCATATTTATTTTCTTTCTTTCTTTCTTTTTTTTACCTCTCGTGTCTAAGAGTCGAAAATGGGTGTTCCTAAAACATAAATTTTTACATATTCTACAGTCTTCAAAAAAAATGTAAAAGTTTGTGTTATTTTAAGTCACACAAGTTTTTAAAGAATATTTTTTCACTTGCATTTCAATTTTGTTTCTTGTGAAAGAGTGAGTGTAAAATATTGGCTTTTTTCAACGAGCTGTAGAATCGTGAAAAATGAATAAATCTTAGTTTAAAATATACCCACACAGCAAAAATTATATCAGGAATGTAACTTAAGTATACTTTTGAAATGTACAAAAAATATTTCGAAAAGTCTGCAAAATGCTTCAATTACTCCTTAAAACGTAGAACTTGACGCTTTTCCGTAACTATAATAAACATTATAAACTTGTGCTTCTATAAGATTTTATAAATATTGTTAGTAGGTTTAAATTAGTTTATAAAGTTACGACGTACAATGCGCAGGAATATAAACGGATCACTCTGAATAACTTTTGATCTAGTGATCTGATCTTCGTGTTTTAAGATTCAATCTTAGTGGTTAAAGGGGGTGATTTCAAACATGCTAATTAATCTAATCAGAGGATATTGTAATGAAATCAAACACAAAAACGTATTTTCTCTGTATAAACATACATCTTTATCGACATATTCAGAATTCTGACCCCCAAATGTAGGGGGTAGTCACAATTTGGGATGTATGGTCCTTATAGTTTGGTCTGGGGAGTGGTCCGAAGTTTGGACCCTTTAATGATAATTTTATTTCTCTGGAACTTTTGAAATGAACTGAAAATTTTTGCGCACAATTATAAAATCCGTTCATCCAAAGATACTTCTTTGAAAAAAAATAACCTTTAGTAAATATTTATTATTCTTATTATTTTATTTAACAGTAGTCTAAATTTTTTTGAAATGCAAGATATACAGTTTTTACATCGTTTTGAAGAATGTAATTTTACATGGCAAAATACAAAACTTAATCGAAATCGGTTGAATAGATCCTGAGAAATCGAATTTTAAAAATATAACCATCTTTCCCAGATTGCGACTATTGATTTTGGGGATCAGAAATCCGAATCCACCGAAGTATTCAGGTAAGAGCATTCAGAGAATGCACGTTTTGTGTCCAATTTTGTAACTTAAAATATCGTCTGCACAAATTAGTTAGCATATTATAAATCCCTTTTCGAACCATTAAGAATAAGTTGTGAAGATCCGATCATTTAACTAAAAGTTATTCGGTGTGGACCATTTTTTTTCGCACACTGGTTAGAATATGCAGTGTCGTACCCGATTTCCATAAGAATCATGAGAAAAGCAAGTTTCTTCGCTAAAATCATTCTGAATTTAGTGCTTAAGTGATTTTTAGTGTGATAACACCTCTATATATGATATGAAGTGTGTGCCAACGTTGTCAAAATGCTAAAGTCATTGACCTGGGAAGCTATAGACCAAAATTGTAACTATGTCTCATGCAATTTTATGTATCCCTTCTTTTCAAATGCCTTACAGAATTTCTGGAACATTCTTTTACATCTTTACTTTTACCGTATTTAATTGTATATAAATTCATGCGTACGCGGAGAAAAAAATACTAGTTAAATTACCGTATTGTATGGCAGTGATATTTCTAGTACACCCTCCCCCATAAATCCAGGTTAATAAAACCAAATTATGCGGTATCTAAAAATTCATTTGGTAATTTTTCCGTTCATATGATAATTGGCTGCTTGAAATTCTAGTTTTCAAAATTATAGTTCTTAATACTACACATTTTGTAAAAAAAATACAAAACTGAAAAATAAATTTTCCCGAATAAACGTTTTTTTTACTAGGTATCTTGATAGACATACCAAATTTTATCACGTATTACAAAACCATATTTAATTGTTAATTTTACCGAAATTATTAAATTAGCGAATTGAGCTTTTTGGAGTTCTAATTGAGTCAGAAACATGGCAAATATAACCATATTCTGGCAGTTTTGACTATATTTTTTCTCTCAGTATGGAAACGTCAATTACACTTATACCTGTATACTGGAAATGTTTCGATAAATCTGTTGTAATGAATGGATTTTTCCGGCAGATAGATCATTGGTTGGCTTGCCCTTGCCGTTAGGCTAACAGTGGGAGGTTTTAATGATTTTTTGCTACATGTAACGCAAATACGGGTCAGTTCCCTCAAAATGTCCTCCACGAAGGCAAATTTCTGCCAATACTTAATCCAGGTGTTTCCTTATCTTCTTTATTGAGTTCAAGATTACAAGGCTACGGAGCTGAACATTAGTAGTCATAAACCCGAAATTGGGTCGGCTCTTCAATAACGGTTATAAAATTAAATAAAATAACTTTATAGTGTTTTGTAATCACCACCATTACTATTTATATTCAGATTTGTCAACTAGGATTAGCCAACAACTAACACATTTTTTGGTTGCAGATTAATATTTAAGCGAAAAAGGATAAATAACGTTATTGAAAATTTTCAAATCAACAGTGAGGAAAGTGGCATGAAAACCAGCAAAAACAATTCGACTACTTTAATGAAAACTATTACTATTTTTTTTCTTTTGTAATCAAACAAGTTTTGATACTTTCTGTCCCTCTTCCCTTTATATAATTCGTTAGATTTTGATAGCGTTGCTGTTTTTTCTCTTTGAACTATTGATTTTATTCCCCTATTATGTGTAGTAGCTTAATTTTGACAAGGATTCTGAAAATCAATATTAAAAGTGGTTACAACAGAATACTTTGAGTATTATGTTTTTAATACTGATTACTCAAATGACTACTAAAGACAAATGAAGAAAAAACATTCTGGCAAGTTTACCGTACTTTTATAGTAATGACATTTCTTGAAAAGAAAAGTCTAAAAATAAAATATTCATTTAGCAATTTTTCAATTCGAATGAGAATGGTTTACCGGAAATTCTGATTTTCAAAATTATTGTTCTTACTGCCATACATGAAATAAAAATACAAAACCGAAACTTAAATTTTACCGAATAAGTGGCTTTTATGTCATGCGCTAAGATATCATGAAACAATTACCAAATTTTATCACATTTTATTAAACTATATTTTATTGGCAATTTTACCAAAATCGTTACCAAAGCGCTTCGATGAAAATAACAGTTATTTCTGATGTACCCTTAGAGCCAGAAACAATGTAAAATTTTATCATATTCTGGTAGTTTTAACCATACTTTTTTTTCTTAATGTATAAAAAAAGTAATATTTTAAAAGTAAAATCTCTAGTATCTTTTGTATTCTAAAAAGTTTTACATTTATAGTATAATATTGTCGAAATAATTTTGAGTATATGTAAATTATGATGAGATTTAATTACTGACGCGTATTCTAGAAACAGATATTTATATTTTTGAAACGTAAATGGCGTGTGGCAAATGGTATTTCTGTAAATTAAGAGAACTGGAAAAAAAATAATAATTTGTAACTTCCTACAGTCTTGCCGCTCAACTGAGCATAAAGACAGGGCCGTCTGCCAAAAATTGCTCACAACTATTTTGTTGTTACGACTTGCTAAGAAGTTGATATTACTAGCTAAACTTCCAGTGAGAAACAAAAGGTCAATTTAGTCTTTCAGATTGTTTCATTAAGAGGTGAAACTTTTAAATAACAAAAATAAGCTTTTTTTCAGTTATATAATTTTACGCATAGATGTCATAAATGTTTTTGTTGCTTTTTATCTCAAGTTATCTAACAAAGTGTTAAAAATTTAGAGAGATAGTAATTATTAAATTTGTTTAACTACTCAAACTTAAAACATCCGTTGCACAACAATATTTTTCAAATAATTATTTTTATTTTTATTTTTTTGGTCACATATAAAGCATATAATTAATGCTACATAAAATGATATATGTAAGATGTTTCGTAAAACAGCATTAGATATCACTTTTTTTTCATAACAATTTTTTAAATATTAATATTTTCAACCCACATAAATATATAAACTTCATATTCTTATACAACTTATAAATTTTATTTGCAACCATATTTGCTTTAAAATTGAAATTTCAGTTTAACTGGCTTATAACGAGTGCGAATGTGGTCCACAATATTTGTTCGAGCCGATCACTGGTCTAGTGGTCACTGTACTGGACTACGGAGCCGGCGAATGTGGGTTCGAATCTCACCGGAGGTATAGATGTAACTTTATTCCTTTCTGCGTTTCATGTCCTTCCTTGTGCGTGATTGTGTGAATATGACCCGCCCTATAAACGGGTTTGTGGTTGTATGGCGCGGGCGAAGCTACTCCACCGCTATGGCTTAGTCACAGGTGTGACCACTGGGTAGCGATAAGACAATAACAATTGGGCATTTCGGAGGCAAATGGGAAATAGACCCAAGTGCCCGCCATTTAAATAAATATTTATTCGTTACAAACGAATTATCGTAAAAAAAAACGAGTTTTAAAAAAAATAATAAAAATTAATATGTACTACTAATACAGGAACTCATTTTTTTAAATTTTATTTCCGTAACGCTTTTTTCTGCTCCTGATCTGCGGATTCGACTTATGGCATGAAAACATCGCTAACATAGAAAAGGAATTCCTCGACCCGAAAAACATCAAGAAGCAATTTTTCAATGAAAGGATTAGTTGAGCTGTTAAGGTAGAATTAAGTCAAAAATTAATGAATCACAAAAATATAGCTTCCTGAATACTAGGGTTTGCTCGTAAAAAGCTTGAAATCTCCAAAAGATTTTACATTGTACCAACGAAGTATTTCTGATTTCTTCGTTAAATCCGGGTCCTCGTTAAATCAAGACTCGTTATAAGGGAGTTTGACTGTACTTTTTAAAAAAAAAATTGCAGCATAAGTTACTATATTTAATAAGCTGCATCTATCATTGTTAAAAGCGGCAAGCAAAAAAGATTGTTAGCATCAAACATATGAAAAAAATCTTTTAAATCTGTTTAAAGGTACAATTTTACTTTAAAATGGTTATATATTTAGTAATCTGCAATTAAATATCAATTAGAATTTCTATTTTTCAATATTTTTCATGTAAAATTCTGTATTAGATTTCTTTTGTGATTATAAGTGGCAGACAAAAAAGATGGTTTTCATTAAAAATATTAGAAAAAATCTTCTTAATCTTTTTAAAGGTACAATTATCTCTAAAGGTTCCTTTAAAACGAAAAAACGCTTTTGGTTTTATCCTTAAAAAAATAAGATCAAACTGTGCTTATAGCATAACAAAAATATCTAACAAAAATTGAGTCAACAATTTCATCTTATGTACGCAGGAATACCTTTAAAAGCGAAGTTTTTCCTTCTTTCGTGTTTCCTAAACTAACACTTTTAGTACTATATCCACCATCAATTTCTTTCTCTTAAAAGCTTTTTATATCTTTTAAAAAGATATTATCTTTATAAAGATTTCAAAATACTTTCTCTAATTCATTTGTCGAGGAAAACTGAGAATGGTCATTTTAACCTTTGAGTGGTTTTCGGTCTTTCTCCAATATCCTCATAATATATCTATTTGTTAATTTCTTAACATTTGCATTGATTGTTCAATTTTAATTTTCAATTCTGAAGACTTTTTTAATGGTAGGAACACTTTGTTAAAGCGATTGAATAAATGTTTCTGAATTTAATCATGATAGGCATGCTATTTAACTCAAACAAACTGGATCTCCGTAACATATTGCGCAAAACATGAAGTTAGCATTTGCAGCATAAAGCGTGAAAAAAAGAAACACCTTTAATAACTTTTGATCTGATGATCGGCTTTTCTATCTTAAAGATTTAAAGACCTTACTTTACGTCGAGTGTTTTGAGGTGTTTTTGCTAATTAATTAGTGCAGATGATATTTTAAAGTCATGAAATTGGACATAAAAGCGTATTTCTCTGAAGAAACTTAATTCCCCCCCACGACAAATTAAGATTCTCGATCTTTCAAATTTAGGTGGTAGCCGCAATCTGGTAAATATGGTAGAAATAGTTTATTCAAGAGAATGGTCGAAAGTTTGGATCCCTTAATGTTAATTTTAATTTCTGCGTATTTCGCCATACATAGGGAACTTTTTAAACGAATCGAAATTTTTTTTCCCACACAATTATAAAATTCGTTATCTGAAAGATAAAAAAAGATCATACTAAAATAAATGTTTTACAATTGTTTTTTAATTTTTATTACTTTAAATACGATAATTAATCAATGCAGACGATATTTTAAAGCCACGGAGTTAGACAAAAAAAACATACTTTCTTTGCATAAGTATATCTTTTTACGACGGATACGTATTCTTTATAGTAAAAATATAGTCCCAATAGTTTAATCAAAAGAGCGGTTGAAAGTATGGACCCCTTAACGTTAATTTAACTTTTTACTTGTCTCATCATATCTCCCGAATTTTTTGAGATAATCGAAAAATTTTTGCACACAATTATAAAATTCGTTAATCCAAATATAATTCCATGCACGACATAATTTGTAACAATTATTTATTATTTTTTTATTATTTTATTTAATAATTGTAGAAAAAATTTTGAATTGAAAAATACACAAACTTTTTCATAAAAATGCAATTTAAAATGGTAAAATACAAATCGGTCGAATTGTCTCTGCGCTACCGAATTTAAAAAAAAGGCGTATATTTAAATTTGATTTTTTAAGAACCACTCAAATAAAGTTACTCCTTTTGCCAAAGGCTTTGAATATTGCCTTAGAAGATAGAAACAATATTCTTTTATTTTTTTTTTTAAATTCAATAAATTTTAAAAGTCAACGAACTTTAAATAATTTAAAAAGCATCTAATAGTTAAATTGCCCTAGTTTAAAATGACGAAAGGAGAATTTTCAATGTAAGTCTTAAGAAAATGTGTTATCAAGGCTTTGAAACAAGTTTCCTCTCTTTCATAAAGCTACTTTAAATAAATCGGTGCATGCAGAAAGAGCTTCAATCTTTTAAACTACTTTTTGAAAGTGAGAGAGAAAAAAAAACTGTTTTCTGCTGCTATCTGTTCGAGAAATCTGAAAAATAAAATAAGTTTATGATCTAGTGCATAAGAAAGTTGAAAGTTGATGTTTTGAATAAAATTTCGGATCCATGAAAAACACATTAAGTTCGTGGATTAAAGCCCTTTTTGCACGCTTTTACCTAATTTTGGTTACCTTATTGCTCTTAATTTTAATTTATTTTATAAAAAATGATCTGCAATATTTTATTTTTATTTGTCTGCGGATAGTGTAGTTGAAATACTTTACACTTCTTTAGTTCAATTTAACTGTAAAAAAGGAAAGAAAAATAGTCTTTTGATAGTATATTTCTTTAATAGTAGGACTATAGTCATACTTATAGTTCTTTTGTGAGCTTTTTCTTAGTTTAATGATTGATATTTTTGGTGAACAAAGCAATCTTTTCTTTAAAGGATCACATATCTTTCAGTTTATTTACGATAATCAAACTGAATTAAGGAACTTATTCGAAAATGAACCTTCTCTTTTCTGCTTGCAACTTGAGAAGCAGTTTCATCAGAACATGTAATCGGAGAGATTTTTTATTCTGGACACAGCTCAAAATACGCGTTTATGAAAATGAACACTGCTCGAAATACGTGTTTAAGAAAATGGGCATAGCTCAAAAGCGTGTTTAAAACAATGGACATGGCTCAAATGTGTGTTCAAGAAAATGGATACAGCTGAAAATGCGGATCTAAGAAAATGGACACAGATTGAAATGCCTGTTTAAGAAAATAAACATAGCTTGAAATGCTTTGAAATTATCGCAAATAAATTAAAAGATCACACATCCTTTTATCTATTTTCGATAATTAAAATGCATTAAGGGACTTACTCGAAAATGGACCTTCTCTTCTTTGTTTGCTGCTAGAGAAGAGGTTTCATGAGAACGTATCGTCGGTGAGCTTTTGCATTCTGAACACAACTCGAAAAGCGTGTTTATAAAAATGGACACAGCTGAAAATGCATGTTTAAGAAAACGGACACGGCTCGAAATGATTGTTTAAGAAAATGGTCATAGTTTGAAATGCATGCTTAAGAAAATGGATATAGCTAGAAATGCGAGTTTATGAAAATGGACACAGCTCGAAATATGTGTTTAAGAAAATGGACACAGGGAAGAAAATTATTTTCACAAGAGAAGTTTGAAAATAAGGAATAAAATGCCATGTCTATTTTCTTGTCGAAAGCTATGTCTTTTTACTTAAGCATGTATTTCGACTTGTGTCCATTTCCTTAAAAACACATTTTCAGTTATGCCCATTTTCTTAATCACGCATTTTGAGCTATGGCCAGAATAAAAGGCTCACTCATGATATTTTCTCATAATACTCGTACATTGGCCACCTGAATATAAATTTCCTCACATCACTTGCTCAAACTACTTTCAGATTAAATTTTCTCTGTCAGCAGCTGGTCCTACAGACAGAGCGTCAATTCAGCAACATCATATATACCTTAAATTCTGTCATGAGATCTCTTATTAACTTTGATAAATATAAAATCCTTATCACTTGGTAGACTAGACAAAAATGACAGCATCCTGAAAAAAAGCGTTTTATTTCTGTCTGTGAGTGCTAATAAGAATCACACAATTGTCAAGAAACAATTTTATTTACAATAACACAAGTAAAAAAATACAATAAAATATAATAATAAAATATCTAACATAGATCTGCTATCTAGTAGATTATTTTACTTATTTGGAGCAGAAAGGTCTTTAGTTACGAATTAAAGACCTTTATGCTTGCAAAAAGGAAAATGGCATCTCCCATCCCAAATTAATAAATCATAAAATGGAAATTATTTCTATATACTTTGATAACTATCTAGTTTGGCAACATAGGTAATTATATGGGACATTACCTAAAAAAACGTTCAATCCTGACTAACTTTTGATCTTATAATCGAATTTTTACATTATAGGACTCAATCTTAATGGTTCGACAGGGTACCCTCGACTATGCTAATTAATTAATGCAACCGATAGTTTTAGCTATCGAATCAGACACAACATACTTTCTCAGTATAGACACGCTATTTTTTGGATTCGGATTTCGGATCCCCAAAATATGGCTGGCCGCAATCTGAGAAATATGGTTCCGCTAGTTCAGTCACAAGATCGGTCGAAAGTTTGGACCCCTTTGTGCTAATTTTATTTTTGCATATTTCACCATGTCTCGAGAACTTTTTAAGCGGGTAGAAAGTTTTTTGCACACAATTAGAAATTTCGTTTATCAAAAGAAAATTCCACGCAAAAAATAATTTTCTGTAAATATTTAATAATTTTATCATTTTATTTAATTATTTAATTTATTTATTTCAATAGTCGAAAAAATTTCGTATAATAAGAAATATTAAAATAAAAAAGACATTTGTAGAATAGTAAAGGTATAAAACTTTTTACATAATTCTAAGGAATGTAATTTCATGTGTCAAAATGTAAAATTTGAGCAAAATCGGTCACATTTCTGAGAAATCGAATTTAGAAAAATTGCATTGTTAAAATTCAATTTGTCAGGAACTATTAGCCCGATTTCGGTCAAGTTTTGTATTTTGTTATGCTGTTCTTTAATGGATTTTATTCAGAGAAAGTTTATTTTTGTGTCTGATTTCGTAACTTAATATATCGTCTGCAGTAATTAATTAGCATATTGGAGGTCACCCTCTCAAATCATTGAATCCCAGAACATAAAAATCCGATCATTAGATCAAAAGTTATCCTGCATGATCCGTTTTTTATTTTTTCGCACTGTATATCGGTAACATTGGTTGGTATAACGCTACACTAAGTGTGTTGTGATTTCAAGTATGTTATAAAGACAAAAGGCTCGAAATGTTTCCTGCTACTCAAATATTATAACGAGCAATTGTTATAAAGTAACAACGGTTAGAAATGAAAACAAAGATTTACCAATAGCTGATTTTGAGTGAATTTATATAAGAAAAAGATACAGTAGTGTATGAGATATTTTTTATCAGTGTTTTAGTGAGAACTGTGTTTACATCAACAAAATATAGAAGTGTAATGTGTATGCATTTACTTATAAGGCCTTATCATTTTTAAATTTAAAACATTTTCTATTTTTGCGGTTGGTGTAAATTTAAATAAATACCTAAATGGGTGATTCTCACGAAATACGACAATTGACAGTTTTTTGCTCTAAGATCTAATACTATACTAATAAAAGAATTTTTTAAAAAAATTTTAGTGAATAGCATTGCTGTTAGCATTTTAAAATGACTTAGCACTAGCATTGGCTGTTTTTTGCATAGTTAAAAATTTTAATGAATTTCAAAATGTCATTTTCCTGGTATGTCACAAACAATATTTCTAATAATAACTAGCTTCAAAAATTCCCATACATTTTTCAATAACTAATTTTTTTTATCTCAACCATTGTGAGCATTTCTGGAATATATGCAGAGGGTTTATTATTACCAAAAACTTTGTGGAAAATAATTTTTTATTTCAATAAATTGTTTGTCATATGAAAATTCGTCATTTTCCCCGCCACTATTTTTAGTTAATAATAACCAAAATAAATAGTGGCAGCAATCAATATCTTAGGTTAAGAGATTGAGTAGAACACCATCCTATTAGAACTTGTCTTATTGCTGGAATAAAAAGCCAACTTTCTGAATCAAGATCTATTTCAAAAAAATTCACAAGGTGAGCAGGTTTTTATGTTGTCATTTTCCTGTCTTCCTGAAATCATTAATAACATAAACTATATAGATTTACCTAAGTTATTTTAAGAAACCCTGTTGTTTTCTGCGAAAAGTAAACGTCTTAGGCTGGAATGTTAAATTAAAGTAAAGTTAAATGCTGTACAATGGGAAACTGTTATTATCCTGGCTGTCATTGTCCTGGCTTATGAATGCCAGGACATTGACACAGTTACCAGACATTTTCTTAAACAGTACGATCTAAAGAGGGAAAGCAAATATTAACCCAATACCCAGTTCATGTAAGATTGTAATATGATAGTAGATAATTAAAGTTATTTATTTACTTAAGGATTGCAATGTGTTAGTGTGTAACTAAAGTTAATTATTTATTCAAGGATTGATTATTATGCACAATTTTATTCTGTACATATCAACAGTAAAAACATTTTTGATATTTTTTACAGTGAATAAAAGAATTAATTTAAACAATTCATGGTCCATCTAAAGCAAAGGATTTAGATTTTTTTTTCAAACCACCGATAGTTAAAATATAAAGGATAATTTAAAAACATCACTGTATAATTTAACTCTGTCATAATCCTTAAACTCTGCTTGGGTGTATAAATTAAAGAACGTAATAAAGTTGTAAAATAAAATGATTTTAAATATTTTAAATTAAATAATATAATAAAAAAATTTTCGATGTAAATTATTATAAAATTAATTTTTCTAGGTTATTTTAAAACGTGGGTCTTAAAAACAGTCAAGGGAAGGTAAACTGAGAAAAAAACGAGAAGCTCAGAAGAAACTGTATGGGAGAATTAAAAATGATAATGAGCTCCTTAAAAAAGAGAAACCTAAAAGAAATTTAGGATATGCTCAATAGAGAAATAAAGGAGTTGCAAAGCCAATCGCAAAATTGAGTGAAAGAGAGAAAAGTACATAAGAATCATATTGCCAGAACAAAGCATCAATTTCACTTCACCAGTAAATTAAAATATAAACTTTCCACATAATCATTTTTAATTTACATTGATTTCAGTGAGAACTATAATATCAAATAGGCATCGGAATCACAAATATGCATCAGTATACATTGGAGGTTCAAGGACACAATTTATTGTAGGCACAATAGTATTATATCAAACACCAACGGAAAAGGCAACAAATTCTTAATTTTTAACTCTATCAGAATCTCTAAGAAATTACTCATGTGCTATTTGGGCACACATAAAGAAAGTTTTAAGTAATGTTACGCAGAGAGAACACTTAAAGGAAATATATTTAGTGAGCGATTCGCTTTCAACACAATATAGAAATGAAGCAACCTTTTATCTTTTAATATTTCCAAAATTTATTTTCTTTCCTCTAATTTTGCCTAGTGTATCATCCGTACATTTTACAGAACCGGGCCATAGAAAGGCTGATGGTGTTAGAGCTGTTGTCAAACGTTCTGCTGAAAAAAGTGTAGCTTTTGGTGAAGACACACCAAGTATGAAAACTTTCATTTCTGTTGTTGAAAGCGAATGTAATTTAATAATTAAAGAAGTTAATTCTTCAGATATGGAAATAGTAGATAAATTCATTGAAGGAAAGAAAATCATTCCTTTCAAGGGGTATATAAATGTGCACCAAATCTACTGGAAAAAAGATTTTAACAAGCCTCTTCTTTCGTAAAATGAGCTGTAACTGCCAGTATTAAATGTGACTTTCACATTGGTTCACTCAACTACTTACATTTTCGTATCGCATTATCAACTCTTCCTTTTGATTATGAATCATATTCAACTGAGCATGAACCTATTAAAGCTGATTCTGAGACATTTAAAGTTAATACTAGTGTGGCTGTTCAATTCAAAGATAAATGGTTTACAGGTAATGGCTTTAATTCAAAGTAAAATCCATTTTAAATGCTGAAATCAAGATTATAATTTTCATTGTAGGAGAAGTTTTTGAAGTCGTTCATAAAAATATTGAAGCAAACTTTATTATTCTTGCAGGCAAACAGACTGATAATCACTTCAAGGGGATCGGAAAAAAAGAATGTGTCAAAATTTCTAAGAATAACATCACTTAAAAAGTGTTTCCTCCTTACCCGATATTTTCCAGGCATTTTGCTTCTTTTGAAAGCTTCAAGATTAATGAAATTTTGCAATTTGTTCAGCAATAATTATGTTTGGGATTTATTTACATAAAAAAAGTAAAATTAGCTATCCAACTTTGTCTCTTTTGAGTTTCTTAAGTTGCGCTAATTACTACTAGCATAAAATGACTGTTTTCTTAACTTCTGAACTAATACGTCGTTTTCCTGGTCTTCTAGTCAGTTTCCTGGCATTCAAAATTTGGTGAATTTCTACTTCATTTTTTTTCTTGAGCAAATGTCAATAAACTACACTGCTGTCTGTAAGATATCAATAAATGTAACTGAATAAATATACAAAAAATTTGATTATTTTAAAGACTTTAAATTCGAAGAAATTTTTTTCCGAATTGTCATGCTTCAGATAAAATTTGAAAATTTATAATGAAGTATAAGAAACAATAATCTTTTATACCCAAACATAACTTCAATTAGAATAACTATATACATTTATGATTTTGTTGTTAGGAATTGCCATTATCGAAGAATTCTTTAAAACGTTAAAAGTTATAATATTCTAACTAATATATATCGTTTTTTAAATATTTAAAAGCACAATTGATGGAAGTCATTTAAAAAAAATTCGAATTCAACAAGAACAAATAAAGTTTAAAAAAAGCAAGGAAATAATTTTGTTGAATTTTTTTATATCGTTTTCCTTTAAAAAAGTATTCTAAGGGAAATAAAGTACTGGGTAGAAAAGAAAATGTCGCAATTATTCTAGACACGAATCCTCTTTCAGCACGAACGCTTTGTGCAAAGGTTTTAGGACTAAAAAAAAAAAAGAATAATCTCATACATATTTAAATTAAGTATTCGAACGTCCATATTTTATAGACACTTTTCTTTTGTTTTATGATAAATCATGGCTTTGACTTGAGTCAGAAATCACCATAACTTCATGAAATGACACCATATATTTAACCCCATGCATTTAACCACAGTTAAGTATGAGTAAAATGTTTTAAAAATTGACTTTTCCTTTTAAAAATGCTATTGAAAGTCATTTAAAAATAGATTCTTTTTTGCAATAAATACTTTAATGAGGAAATTTATTTAAAAAGCCTGAAAAATAAAAATTAGCTACTTGAATCCACAGTCTTAATAAAGAAAATAGTTCCTTTTTTAACAGGCAAAATTAAAATTCAAAATCTATTAAGAATTAAAATAACTAATAACTGACAAGATTCTACTATCAAATAAAATTTTAAAATAACTATTATCGCGGTTGAAAATGTTCATAAAGCGATATTAAAATTTCAGTAATAAATGTGATATTAGCATTCAAAATAAAATAAGAAATTTTAAAGAATTTAGCAAATGGTTTCCGTGTGATGAAGAATTTTTATAAAAATAAAGTAATATGAGTGTTCTTAATTAGTTGAATACAGAAATAATGGGGGAGAGCTTGAAATGTTTTTTAAAAAAATTGGGGCAATGGACTAAAATGATACCTGAAATTTGCCTCCTTCCTTGAGATTAGCTTTATCTGTCATCTTGGACTTACTGAGAGGGGAAATTAAACGTTATATCATGGGCATGTGAGATGTTCCACACAGCTTATATTTTCATGTTGAATTAAATGAGATTAAAACCAAGTCAATAGACCTATTAGTTCAAAAGTTATAATTTAATAGGTACAGGGTATAAAAAGTAAATTTTTTGACGTATCGGTCTTTATAAATTTTAGCATTGTGTGTATTCTATTATTAAATTGATTTGAATGAAATTTCTGCCTAGTTAATAGCTCAAAAGATATAAAAGGTTTTATGCATTAAAAATACAGTTTGGTTCTCATACCTACTTACGCATCTGACTTTGCCATCTATGTAAACATGGTATTCTTTTTAATATACTTAATTACACTAAATTCAAAGACATCAAAACTAAAACGTTAGAACTCATAGCTTAAAAGTTATGGATGTTTTAGGCGTTAATATACATCGAGGAAAAAAGTATGTCAAAACTACCGGAATATGGTAAAATGTATCTTGTTTCTAGCTCTATGAAAACACCAAAACAGCACGGCAATTTCTACTAATGCACTTTGGTAATGACTTTTGGCAAATGATTCCCTTAAAACCAGCTATTAATAATAATTAGAAAGCCACAGAGAGGAATGCCTACAGTAGACAATAGTATACATTAAATGTAGATTATTCGTAATTTTTTAACCTGCCTCATATCGTATTTTGCAACATCATCGATTTTAGCGACACCTGTGCCAACTATTATATATAGAATGACAAGGACAAAATAAAATGTTTGATACATATTTTTTGCATAATTATATGTTTTTCAAAATTTTGACACATTGCCTTTAACTAATTATTAGTATCAAAGTTGGCGTTTGATCCAAAAAAATTATAAAAAATTATTAAAGTGTCCACCAAAGATCTCCTCAAAACCAGCTATTAATAATAATTAGAAAGCTACGGAGAGGAATGCCTATAGTCGAAGTAGACAATAGAATACATAAAATGTAGGTTACACATAATTTCTTAACCTGCTTCATATCGTGTTTTGAAACATCATCTATTTTAGCGTCGCCTGTACTGACTATTATGCATTGAGTGACAAGGACAAAATGAAATATTTTTTAAAAACTATTTTCGACGTATTTCTTAGCATAATCATATGTTTTTCGAAATTTATTTATTATTTTTCTAGCAGAAATGATTATCATACAAGTAGGGGAGAGTCGGGTAGCCCCGCAAAGTGGGTACCCCCGCCCACAGTCAATTTCATATGTATAGAATATTTTTTCAAGTCAATGGCCCATCGGACATTAATTGTTAGATTAAAAAAAGATCATTTTCAAAGTTTCAAGTATTTATGCAGCTGGTACCATGGTAAACAATAGTTTTGAAAATATGTTGAATACAGTAGTCATGAAATTAAGGAAAATTGGTTGAATGTTTCGATTAAACTTCATTTTAATACTTAAAAAATAATTTTTTCTATACATACTGCATTAAAGTATGTAGTCTTAAGTTTAATTTGCACAAAGAAAGAAGTTTGTATGTAAAAAATTGTTCGAGTAATTACAAATTTAAAAAAAAATTGGATTTCGGGTAGCCCCGCTCACATGAATGTCGGGTATCACCGCCCAATTTTATTTCGTCGATAAATGTACGGTAGCAAAGATTATTATTTTATTGCTTCAAATTTGAATGTTATATACATTTTTAACAACAAATATATGTTTTAATATTAAATGAAGCATAAATTTATATATTTAAAAATGAAAAATTAAATATTTTTAAAATGTAATTGATATATCCTAATTAAATTTAATTTCAAGAAATCATAAATATTATGATAAGCTATTTGCTTACTTATTTGTGAACGAATCAATCTACAGAAGCATTTGCATGCAATTAAAATACAAAGTGAATTTGTAATTTTATAAAAAGCATTTTATATTAAGTTTATAAGAAGAGATCAACCAAATAAGTTTATATAGAAAAACAACTATTGTTATTAATTATTGTTACTTAAATTAAATTATTTTCGTTAAATATTTAATATAAATATATATCAATATTATAATATATTAATATACATTAATAATGATAAAAAGTATGACATTTGTTGTTATTAAATGATAGAATTCACTAAAAGTATATAAATATGTAATAAATAAAATAATTTTGTGATGAAAATGGTAAATGAGGTTTATCTATTGTCGATACATTGGTCATTCTCATTTACACCTGAAAAAATAGCCAAAAAACGCAATTTTTGTAACTGGGTGGGGCTACCCGACACATTTTGAAAGGAGCTGAAAAACATACTTTTTTAAATTTCTATTTTTTTAAGTTTAACTATTCTTTTTTTGTTTATTCTTTTTGCATTATTTAATTAGATGATAAAACAATAGAAACATACAAAAATTTTGATTTTTACTCAGTATTATACAGAAATATAAGCAATACTCCTTAAGTGAGCGGGGCTATCCGACTCTCCCCTACTTTTTATTATCAGAATTTTTTTTCTTTGTATATTTAAGTTAAAATTTATGTATACTTTCAATGCATAAGCCCCTTAGGATTTCTATTAGTTTCATCGACTCTCTTTCAGACTCATTCAATTTAGCGTAAAAGATACATAGTAGGAGTCATTACTTTACTTGTCTAAACAGGAATTCCAGACGCGTAAATAAATATAAATCAAACACTGTACTTCTTATATGTTATATATACTAAAACCATTATGATTTATAGATTATTAGACTTATTTGTGGTTTCTTTCAGTTCTGCGTAGAATAATTAATACGGCATGATACTTTGTTTAAATAGTAGTGTCAGAAAACAACTACAAGTCTGATCTTTTTATATACAACTATTAACCCTATTGACTGTATTTTGCTTCTTTTAATACACGCAAAGTGGAAACAAAATTTAAATTTTTTTTTCTGAAATTAAGACTAATGGCATTGAATAGTTAAAAGTTCAAATTAATTGTAGTTTTAGTAGTTATTTGTTTCTTTTGAGTTGAGTCAGTATGTCAAACACTGTTATTTTGGATATACAGTTTAAACTGTTTTTTTAGGATAAACTTTTAGCCATAAAACTTCATTTAGGCGCATTTAGATTAAGATACTTTATAGATATTTTCTTAGTTTTCTTATTCATTAATGAAATTAAAATATCTTTTCATTTAAGAAATAAATAGTTAAAGTTACATAGAATAGCTGTCTCGCACGTGGCAGAAAAAACGGAATTTTTTCCCAATAGCAACTAAATGAATTATTATGGTTTAAAATTTTATTTTTCAAGCATTGATTTATCATTCCTATTGAGTGAATTTATTGAAATTATACTACTTTTTACGGATTGTACTTAACGGATTTTTTCCTTATAGCAACTAAATGAATTATTATTGTTTAAAATTTTATTTTTTTAGACATTGGTTTATCATTCCTATTGAGTGAATTCATTGAAATTATACTACTTTTTCAAAAGTAATAAGATTTTGAAGAATACATTTTGTCTCGTAAGTGACATCCTATTGAATAAATTCCTTAAAATTATACAACTTTTTACAAAATAAAAAAAATTGAAGAATATAATTTGTCCCACATGTCACATCCAATTCAATAAATTTATTGAGATTATACAACTTTAAAAAAAAAAAGAAAAATTTTGAATACATTTTTTGCCAGATGTGACAACCTTGTTGAATGAATTTATTGAAATTATGAAAAATTTTTGAAAACAAAGCATTTTGAAGAATACATTTTATCCAATCAACATCTCTGGGGGTACTGAAATGGAAGTTGACCGTTCGTTGGTTCAAGTCAAAATTGCGATCTGTGGATTAATGAATAGAGTATGATTTGGTGCTCCCTTTAAAACGGGTTGTGACGTGTGCGTGGCTGAAGTCGTATTCTTGGCCATAGAAGCCCCTGAAAAACAAGAAACATGCCTCTGCCTTAAAAATTCGCTTGATTACAAGCTGGCTTACTAATTGGCATGTGGCTTAAGTAACAACAATGCAACAACAACATTTTGTCTCCCACAAGATATCGAAATAGGAATTTCTGTAAGTCAATAAAAAGCGGGTGACATTTTCGTTTACCTAATGTAATTTAAATACGCGATAAAAATAAATAAAATTAAATGAAAATAATATTTATAGCTCTTTAATGCAAAATATCGATTTTGTAGCACTTTGAATATATTTTTTTGAGCAAATAATTTAAAGTTCTTAAAAAATAGTTTTTTTTTCTTTCATGAAAAAGAGGATTGAAATTCACACATGCAGAACAAAGACCAAAAAGAGAGCTAAGATTGACAACAATTAGAAATAAGAGAAAACTCCTTATTTTCTAAATTTTCCTTGCTCTTAAGATATCAAAAGAGAAAAAAAACCCAAGTGAAATGAGATAGTATGAATTATGATTGTGACAGAAAGCAAATTTAGCGCTCTATAAAAAAATACAGGCATGCATATAATAACGATGTATGCCAAAATAGTTAATTCTCTGTCGAACTTTCTGATCCAATTGCATCTACAGTTTGGGTAGCGATAAGTTCTAATTTAAAGTGCAATCACAAAAAAAGCAAAACAAAAAAGAAATTATAAGATGTCATAATATTTACTATTGATGAAGAAACAGTTAAAGCATTAAAACTCTACTCACAGAACTTGAAAAAAAATACAAAAAGTCATGAAAATAACGAACAATTTAAATAGGTTTTGCAATGTACAAAATTCGATATTCCCTCTTTAATCAAACTACAGTTCTGTTATTTTTGGTAACATTGCTTCTTTATCAAAGTTTGTACAAAAATATATAATTTACATAAATATTAAGGCGCAATACAAAGACATGACATTTTCATAAATTAAAGAAACTACAGGATTAGATTTTTAAAAACGCCTACTTAAACTTAATTTGCTTACTTCAAATTTAAAAATGATTATTTACTATATGACGAAAAACAACGTTATCAGGGATTGATGTAACTTGATCGTAACCTGAATACAAGCTTACGGGAAAATTCTAAAGTATTAATTAGTCAGAAGGTTGGATGTTGGTCGAAATACAGAACACCTCATTCGACTTAAATTTATCGGCCAAAATGACACTTCATTTAGTTGTAAAAATGTTTTGCGGAATTAGCATATGCTATTGGGAAACATTTCAAAACATTTCTTTTAGTTTTGAAATAAGTTAAAAATTAAATTGCAGCAACAATGGTATTGAGACAATATGTTCCCGAAATGAAACAATACATTATATAGTGGGAAGACAAGGAAATTAATGGAATATTCAATGTCAACTTTTTTATAAAAAACTTGTATTTATGCAGTTTCAGCTTCGCCCTGAACGTGACGCTCGCTTCAATTGTTATCTATAATTTATTTTTAGACTTTCAAAAAAAGGCATTTGTCCTACACTGATAAAAAAATATGGTCAAAACTACAAGAATATGGTAAAATTTACCTTGTTTCTGACTCTATGGTAACGGCAGGAATCTAGGTAATTTTTACAGAAGCGCTTTGGTAATTATTTTCGTAAAATTAACAATAAAATATGGTTTTATATATAATATGCGATACATTTTGGTAATTTTATCATGATATCTTAGATTACGGCATTAATACAATTAAGTCGATTAAACTTACTTTTTAGTTTTGTACTTATTACTAAATGCGTCGCAATAAGAACTATAATTTTAAGAACCAGAATTTCCCGTAAACTATTAACATATGAAAGGAAGAGTTAATAAGTGAATGGTTTAAATACCGCATATTATGGTTTTTAACTCCAAAATAGTTAAGGAATTTTTTCTTCTATTTTTTTTTATAGAATTAAACTACATTAAAACTTTTTAATGCTCTAAAAATGTCCTGCACGTGATTGTGTGAGGACTCCACAAATAAAATATACGTAAAATTTAACTAGCTAAAAATACCAGACTCATAAATAGATAAAAGTTCTTGACTACTATACTATTAGTCCTATCAACTTAGTTCTAGTCTCATTCGATACAGCTTAAGACCAGCTTGTAAATATAGTAAAGTTTAGATTTCTCCCCTTTTGGACTCCCCTCTCTCTCCGAGTAAATTCAAAAGGGTAAAAGCTCATCTCGGGATAGGAATCAAACTTTATGTTTGCATATTGGGCCTAAACCCAAAGTTTTAAAACGACTTCCAGCTTCCCCTAATTTTTTGAGCATTAAGTTCTCTTCAGTGACTCAGGAACTGGCTTATAAGGAAAAGCTAAATTATGATAGAGAGAAAAAGAGAGAAAAAAAAAAAAAACCGAAACATATTTTTCTTTCTCTATCGAAACAAAATCAATAATTAATAAATAAATATATATATATATATATATATATATATATATATATATATATATATATATATATATATATATATATATATATATATATATATATATATATATATATATATATATATATATATATATATATATATATATATATATATATATTTATATATATATATATATATATATATATATATATATATATATATATATATATATATATATATATATATATATATATATATATATATATATATATATATATATATATATATATATATATATATATATATATATATATTTATTTATTAATTATTGATTTTGTTTCGATAGAGAAAGAAAAATATGTTTCGGATTTTTTTCTCTTTTTCTCTCTTTTTCTCTCTATCATAATTTAGCTTTTCCTTATAAGCCAGTTCCTGAGTCACTGAAGAGAACTTAATGCTCAAAAAATTAGGGGAAGCTGGAAGTCGTTTTAAAAATGAAGAATAAAACAAAGAAAAATTATAGACATATGAAAAAAAGGGGGGTGGGAAATAATAAGTAAAAAAAATAACAAACAACATTTTATTAAAAAAAGAAAAGAAAAAAAAAATAAGAAAAAAAAGGAAAAAAAAATTTAAAAATGAAACTTATTGTTTTTCTTAACTTTCTTAGTGTTTTCTTGTATTTATTTATTTATATATATATATATATATATATATATATATATATTTCTTATAGAAGATCTTTTTCTCAGGAATGGAATAACATATCTAGTCAAAAAAATTTTCCAATTCTTTTTTTAAATAGAATTATGGAACTCTTTTCCTTTCTTTAATACAAAATATTTCTCATCACAATTTTTTTATTTCATCTAATTTTCTGTCAGGCTTAAATTTAAAAGGCCTTATCATTTTTTAAATTCTAAAGCCATGTCATTACTTGCATTGCCTGAATGTTTATAGGTTAAGTGATGAAAAGCACAACAATAAAGCACTCCAAACAGACTTTTTTTCTTAAAAAAAAAAAGAAAGAAAAACAGTACGTCACAGTTTTAATGCAAGAAATTTTCAGGGAAACATAAAAAAATGGGTTCTAGTATGAAAGAAATTTAACTCCAATGCATTGGCAGCATTGACTTTACAAGTCAACTACTATTAAGTTGTAAAACACTGAAATGAGCAGCGATGGCTAGATATGAAGTAACCCTCGTTCAAGCTCATGTAACGGGTTGTGGAGGAGAGTTAGGAGCAGTAACTTGCCTGCCGATTCCTTTTATCCAGTTGAAGTCTGGAGATCTGACTGAGCAATCCATGCAGTGGATGTTATCACAATTGAAAAAATTCTCAACATGATTCGATCTATGTAGCATACGTGGTTAACTATTAAAATCAAATTGGAACTTACTGAATCCTTAAAAATGCAAACATGGGAATTCAAAAATACATGTCCATACTCATACCAGTAACAGCAGTTTTTCAAAGATATGAGGGATAGTGCAGCCATCCAAAATGAAGGCTTCCCAGACCATTAAACTTTCACCTTTATTATAGTCAATTTCTCGGACCGACTATATCTGTCTACCTGATTGGACGAGTAGGAGATGCCCGGGCAAGATGGACCGCTTAAGGAAACTAGGTTTAAAAAATAGTAAACTAGAGCAATTTTATATCTTTTATATTGTAGACATATAGGGGGGGGGGCATTGCTCTTACATATCTCGTACAGAAAGTAAATAAATAATAAAGTTCAATAATAGTTACTTAACATGAACAAAAATGGAACATTGTCCCATCTTGCCCGGGCTACCCGGGCAAGATGGGACACATAATTATATATTTTAAAAATTACAGAAATTAATGTCAGCATAAAATAATAATTGACAGAAAAACGTTCCTAAAGATCACAGTTACTGCATAAGAAGCGGCCAAAACCCGAAGAAGCACTGCACGCTTCATGAGCCCATTCTAAGCAATCTGAACATTGAATCCAGTCTTCAGTAACAGTAAGTTATATTTGCTAGTTAATATATTTTTTTTGTTAATATTACCTTATTTTTTATGCTTTTTGCCAAATCCGGAGAGTTTAATTTTTATTTTACACTCTTATTCTACTTTGGATGCCCGCATTGTATATTTTTTTAAAAAATTATCTGCAAATTTGTTTAAACGAATAAATTTTAATTTTCACTGCTCATTATGTTTGTACAATAACAAGACTACAGTGCCACAAATTTGAAAAATTATTGCAATGTATTAAGCAAATAATAACAGCCTGGAAAAATATTTTAACACGTTTTAAGTAAAACAAAACAATGCTTGCATTTTGGTAACACCTTGTGAACTGACGAAAAAACTTGTGCGTATTGAGAACAACAATATTTTCTTTCTGAAAACGCACTTTAGATGTCGTTACCGTGATACGCATAGTACAAAAAGCGATGTCCCGTCTTGCCCGGGCTTCCCCTATGTGCACCCAGAAAGATAAATTGAATGAGGATTTTCTCTACATCAAAAGATGAGACAGCTTACGCCGCCATCTGATTCAAAGCCATGGAATTACGATCTTATTCTAAAAACAATACAAATTGGAAGCGAAAAATAAATTACAGAGTCGTTGTACATGGTCCATTTAGAGTAAAAACACCATTTGATTAAAACCACCAATTTTAGCAAAAACTTGAAAAACACGCATTTGTTCGCTCGCAATTTCCTATAAATTGATGGTATAAAGCTATTATAGAAAGTAGAAAAAAACTAGAACAAAATATGTTAGATTTTGATTTTTGAAGCTGAGAATTAGACTAAAGCCTGGACTATTTGAGGCTATTTAAAGATTGGACATCAAAACAGAAAAACAAATGTATGTCTATGTAATAATTACTAAAATATAGAAAACTTAATACACATTCCTTTTTAAAAACGAGAAAAAATAATGAGTTTTTAATTATAAAACACATCTTTATTACGTTATTTTAGTTGAAAATAATCTTAAGAAATAATGTTTCTTTTCCTATTCTTTGTTATATTAAATTCTTATTTTGAATAGAGAAAAGTTCTTCTGATGGCAAAGATGTTAAGATTTTTATTTTTATTTTTGTCTAATCTAGAAAATTAAATAACAAAGCTTTAAATAATAAAAAAACTAAGCTCATAAAAAAAATGGCTTAGGTAATTCTCATTAAGATTAATTTACATTTTCCTTAAATCAAAATGCATAATTTATTTTATGGGGAATCTTTCACATCGAGTTTTCTAAAATATTAATCTAAAGCTCAATCTAATTCGTAAATATTTCCAATGTTTGACTTGAATAATTAATTAATTATAATACAATATTCTCAAAAACAATTTTTTTGTTGTACACAATTTCTGGAAACCTAGTTCTTTCAAACATTTAGATAGATTGTACACATATTTTTCTTCGAATGTCATATTTAGTTTTTAAGGAATAAGCTGTTATTATATTAAGTTGTTTATCATGTTCTTTTGCTTGTTTTGTTGTTTTCCGGGAACAGTGTTATTTACCTTTGATTTAATAGCATAATGTAATAAAAACCAACAGAAAATTTTCAATGTGTTGGAAACTAAGTTTCTCAAATTAAAAAATAATTCAATTAGTACTTTTGAATTTATGTCATATGATTTTTTTTTTTACCAAAATGATTTTTTTTTTTGTCAAACAAAATGATTTTCTGTTCATTCTTTTAAATTTTCCTTATTCTGTCTAAAAAAATTACCTCATTTAGTTTTTAACCCATACCTCTTTTGCTATTTACAAAATAATTACTAAGCTAAGTGATATTGTTTTGTCCTTGCATATATTTCATATTTATCTTTAAACCCCAAAGCCACAAGCTTAAAATGAAGTTTCAGAGAAAAAAAATAATATGTAGTTTCTTTTTTATTTAACACATCAAGATTAAAGACCGAACCATACATAATATATATTATTCAAAAACCATGTAAGTACACTATAATTAAATACTTTTCATTGGTATGAAGACAACAGTAAATATAGGCATGTAACATGTAATGGATCAATACACGACATTGCGCATGATATTTAATTTCAAAATATTCTTTACTTAGGACAATTAATAGGTTGATAAGCTGATTGGCTTGAAACCACAAGTAAATCAAAGGTAATTCCTGGTGTAGTGAAACATGTTCTTTGATACTATTTGGAGTTATGTAGCCACCACCTTGTTTCATATTCAGTAACACTAAAATTAATAATTACAGTAAGATATGATACGCGTAAAAATCACTAAAGTTACTTTTACGATACACTCTTAAAACAAGAATCATAAATTTACGAGGCATATATACAATATTTCCTAAAATAAAACCAGTTTGATAATCAAACATACATATAGGACAGATAGAATATTAATACGAATTCGAACAAAACCGAAGTGAATAAAAGCTAAATATTACAAAATTATTTTTTGTAATTGAGAGATTGATGTAACTCTTATTAGAACATAAATATCTTTATCATATAGCAAAAACATACATGTATACAACTTATAAAAATAATAGTTTATGTGAACAGTTTCTCAAACTAATCCAACAAAAAGATTTAAATTGCTTGTCAAATGATCGACCACAGTTTATATTTTTTATCAATCAGTAATATACCCACCTCAAATTGTTAAAATGCTGCTTTGAAGAAATTTCATAGTATTCACTGCAGCTGGTAAATATACGATATTTAATGTGTAATAGAATGGAATCAACAAGTAAACAGCATCAATAGAAGTATCAGGTCTACCAAGTTCAACAATTTCAGATCAAAATATAAAATTTTTGTTCAATACGTTTTGATCAATATATATTTTTGGAGAGGAAGAGTCCAAATCCGGGATTCTATTCCCTTCGAACTATAGTTCATAAATAAAGGGAAAATTGTTGAAGCAAATGTACAATATATTTAAATGGTGCCCAGTGAAGTTTGGAATCACCCTTCTTAACTGCAGAACGGCTACAGCTATAATTATAAAAATGGTGCTTTGCATAGTGATGTGGACTATGCACTATAAGATGGCACCACTTATGGTTTCACCTAACTGAAAATAATAGATTTAATGCTTCTATTTTGAAAGCGAAAAAAAAGGGAATTACAAAGCTGTAGAGTGCAATGTGTAGTTCAAGAAAGTTCGGAGAATCCAAATGCGCATTGTAGCTGACGGAGATAATTTTGACCATCTATATTAAAGGTATTTCAAATTAATTTCGTTCTTTTTCTTCCTAAAGTCATTTCATGACGTCATAGTGCAAGAATTTGAAAAATATGCAAAACTGCATTTTATGCATTTAGTTTTTCTCATTGATGTTCAGAAGGTGTTTTTTGTTTTGTACTAAATCGGTGAAGCTCTACAACTTTGTAATTCACACTGTAATTCACTTTTTTTGCAATTCACTACGATGAACGACCATTTGGACATCTTAAATAAAGGTAAATGAGAGTTTTTTATAGTGTTACGTAAACTTAAACCTACCGTTACTTAATATGTAAATAAAGGAAACTGAATATTAAATAGTCAAAAGTAGGGCGTTTTTCCTAGATAGGACTTTTTACCGTCATACTTAGCAATCATAATGGAAAAAAAGTTAATCTTTCTTTCATTTCTTTGTAGTGGAAAGAGGACAAACTAATTCTCACTTTGAATTATTAATAATTCGCACTCAGCTTTTCGTTTGAACTCCATATTTGTTTCATTATCAATTTTAATAATGTAAAACATTGTCTGCTGTTACGTATCAACCAGTGTTATCGTGAGGTTCAAGTAAAAATACACTGTAAAAATTCCCGGACCAAATTACGATAAAAGATTCTGGCACTCAGGGTGCCAGTTTTTTTTACTGTAAAAAAAATTTTTATCTTAAAATTTTACGGAACAGAAAGATCTGATAAATCGTAGTTTTTATAAGAACTATGTTAGTTCTATTAGTAAATAGAACTTTTATAAGAGCTATTTACTATGAAATCACTGAACCACAATAATTAAATAAATATTATTGTAAAAATTACAGTATAAAATTTTATAGTAAAGAGGGAGTTTACGGTAAAAGGGATTTTATGGATGTTGCATTCAGGATGCCAGTACTTTTTAGCCGAATTTGATCCGGATTTTTTCTTATGGTGTAAAATTTCTTGTTCAAATGCAATTTCTCCTTGTGGACCTGTTTCGATTATTCTTAAATTAAATTAATCTGTCATTACATACTTTGAATGCTCATTAGGGCTAAAACTAAAATAAGGGCACATTTATCAGTCTTTTCGGCATTTATTCAATATATCGGCTTCAGTTTTCATTGTGTAGAAATCACTTATCAACAGTGTTATTTTCTCCCTATTCCAGATTTTGTTGTTTTCTGTAAGTGTGTTCAAAGCTAATACATTTTATATTTCAGTTGACAGTGTAAGTAAATGTTAGTTTTTTTTAATAATCTTTCAAACAACAGTGTGTCGAATAAAAATTTTGCCTCATCATAATGACCATCTATAATAACAAAATTATTTTTCAACAAAAGTACGCGAAATATGTCTTTCATGTAAAAGTATGTAATTCCTTATATGACAAACACAGTTTTCTGTTGGTTAGACCATACATTTCTCCCCATTACAAATTTTGTCGTTATCTTTAACTGTGTTCAAAGTTAATGATGCAAGGGTAAATCGAACAGTTCGCAGTCTTCGGTATCTAATTGATTTCAAGTCAAAACTTAAATACTATTTTCTTAAAAATAAAATCTATCCCATACTACTGTCTCAAATAAAGATGTAGCCTCAGAATTATGAGCATCTAAAAATAAAAAGATATTTTTCAACTAAAGAACAAGGAAAAGCGTCTTTGATATGAAAGCATAAGTACCGTTTTCTTCTGGTTCGATCACATAGCCTAGAAAAGGAAAGGCTTCGTCGAGTAAAAGCTATAAGCTGCTATTTTGTTTTGCATCGCTTTGCATCTCAAAATTATAATATTTACAGTGCAAATAAAGAGCCCTTATCAGTATTTGATTTATTTTATTTTCTAAATAAAAATAGTCCCGAAATATTCTCTTTTTTTCCAATTCTACAGATCCTTAAACCCTTAAAGCATTCATCCTTTCGAAAGAAATATCATCGAAATGACACCCTTTCAATTCCATTTTAAGTTTTGAGAATCAAGAGACAGTAAAGATTTCAAAATGAGTGAAATACATGGAATGATATGGAAAAGTGCAACTTTCATTTAATTTTAAAATTTTTCACCAATAGTTTTTTTTTGTTATTTTTATCTTCCCTCTCTGACGAAAACAGTTTGCCAAATTCAATGTATTAGTATGAATCTTTTTTTAATATTTTTATAAACTTGGAATTATAAATACGTTTAAATACGTTTGCCTTAATATTATCAAAATGCAATGATAGCGAAAATAGCTTGTCAATTTTCACACGTTATGCATGTATGAATTTCTAAAAATTATATTATTATTGATCCATTTGAGGCAAATGATGATTATCGATCTACTATATTTAAGTTTTAAAAAAGAAATAAGAATTATATTTTATCATAATAAAACGTTAAAAAAATATTAATTTCTTTTTGATCGTTGACGGAAAAAAAATTATGAAAAAAAAGTTATGAAATATTTGAAGAATTTCATTTAACTTAAAATATATTTATAAAACATATCATAAAAATATAATAACATATGACTCTTTCTAAACTAAAAACAAAATTATAATATTTAATCAAAGCAGAACGTAAGAAAAAAATTTCAGAACAGACCATTTCTTACGTTAAAAATACGTATGAATTGATAGATCACTAATATTAGAGTAAAGCATCACCAATCATTTATGTTTACGTGAATTTATTTAAAAGAAGTTCTCATTAATGTTGCTTTAAGATTATCAAAATGCAATGATCGCGAAAACAGCTTGTTAATTTTCACATGTTATGCATGTATGAATTTCCAAAAATTATATTATTATTGATCCATTTGATGCAAATGATGATCATTGATCTACTATATTTAAGTATTAAAAAGAAATGTGAATTATATTTTTACATAATAAACGTTAAAAAAAATATAAATTTCTTTTTGATCGTTGAAGGAGAGAAAAAAATTATGAAAAATTTGAAGAATTTCATTTAATTTGCAATATATTTATAAAACATATCATAAAAATATATATGCACATTACTCTTTCTGAAATAAGAACAAAATTATATTATTTGATCAAAGCATAACGTAAGAAAAAAAAATTCAGAACAGTCCATTTCTTATGTTAAAAATACATATGAATTGATAGATCACTAATATTAGAGTAAAGCATCATCTATCATTTATGTTTACGTGAATCTATTGAAAAGAAGTTCCCATTAATGTGCATTATTGATCTACTATTTTCAAGTATTAGAAAATAAATATGAATTATATTTTTACATAACAGAACGTCAGAAAAATATTAATTTCTTTTTGATCGTTGACGGAGAAAAAAAATTATGATAAGGAATTACCTAATATGATGAAGTTTACAGTGTTTTCGGCATTACGGAAACACCAAAAAGCTCCGTACTTTTTATCAAAGTGCTTTCGTTATGAATTTGGCAAAATTAACAATAAAAAAGAGTTTTATAATATGTGTTAAAATTTGATGAACGTGATAAAATTTATTAATTTTATCATGATGCCTGAGATCATGACATAAAAACCAGTTATTCAGTTAAATTTACTTTTCTGTTTTGTGTTTTTACTAAACGTGTGGTAATAAGAACTGTAACTTTGGTACCAGAATTTCCCATAAACAGTTACCATATGAACAGAAAAATTAGCAAATAAATGGTTCAAGCACTGAATATTTTGGTTTTATTAACCATAATTATGTTTTTTCTTCTTCTTTTTTTATCAGAAATTTCTTTTCAGTACAGTATGGTTATTTAACAAGGATTTTTTTTCTACTTTCACGCATGTGTCATGTCCTAATAGTACAATGCTTTCAGTTTTTTTAGACTTTCTTGAAATATTAAGGTCAGGACAAAAAACTATGACATTTATGAATATATAAACATTTATAAATAAATAGAGAAACAAATTAATGCAGTATTTTTTACTAAATATGTGGCAATAAGAACTAATGTATTAAATGTATTATATGTATACATAATAATACATAAATAATGTGTTTAAATATCTCCCAATCATAATTACTGTTACTTTTTTAAACCAAAAGCCTTTTTAGAGCACTAAGAGGCAAACAATGAAAATAATATATATATTGAGAATATAATTTTTATATCACTTATTTATTACTATATTACATATCAATTTGAGAATAAAATTTTATTTTATAATGTTGAATTTTTATCGAGGAAAATATAAATATTAATGAGTTACATTTGTCATAGAAGATATATTAAGCAATTCAGCAGAAACATTTCTAAAATGAATGTTAACAAAGGAAAAAAGATTATATTGCTAGTATTTGAAGTTACACTATACAAAAGTACTCAATAAAAAATGTGTTTTACTTTAAGTTAATATACTAAGGAAATATATAGGCAAAACTTTTATTAAATTAATGAATTCATTTCGTATTCATTTTACATGTTTTCATATACGTGAAGTTTATTAAATCATCATTAAATATGTCTCCTCACCTTTCACATTTCCAAATTAGAGTTAAAGAAATGAAAAATTATTCTGTATTCGAAACAGAAATTGCTTTTTTCGATTATTTTTCTTATGAATTGCTTTTAGCTTTAAAAGATTTGTACTTTTTCAGACAAAAAAAAGAGACAGACGCAAAAAATTAAGCTAAACTGAATTATGCAAATGTAACAGCAAAACTATTTCCGAATGAATAGATTTAAAAAAAGTGACTAAATAAACTAGAAGAAGTGTTTTTGATTTATACCGTGTTTTTATCTACATTGATTTTTCGTGTAATTTAAGAATTTCTAAGGCCTGAAGTCTCATGTTTACTTTTGTTTTCTTTCAAAACAAAATCGATTTTTATTTTTTATTTTGTGACAGTTTATCAGCTTTGGTAATAGGTAGTATTAATAAAAGTAAACTGAGAAAAAAGTATGGTCAAAACTATCTGAATATAGTAAATTTTTCCTTGTTTATTTCTCTATGAGAACATCAAAAAGGTTGGTAATTTATATCGAAGTGCTTTGGTAATGAGTTTGGTAAAATTAGTAATAAAATATGGTTTTATAATATGAGAAAAAATTTAGTAAATATGATCAAATTTGGTAATTTTTTCATGATACCTAAGAGCTTGGCATAAAATCATATATTTGGTTGCATTTATTTTTCAGTTCTGTATTTTGTACTAAATGTGTAGTAATAAAAAGTGTATCGGTAATAAGAACTGTAATTTTGAAAACCGAAGCTAGCGGTAAACTGTTGACATATGAATGGAAAAATTACCCAAATGAGTAGTTCAAATACCGCACATTTTGGTTTATTTTACCAAAATTATAGTCTTTCTACGGGAAATATTATTACCATGCAGTAATGCAATTTTACCAGAATTTTTTTCTTTGTGTGAATTGTAAATAAGATGTAAAAGATTTTTGGCGCATTCTATTTTTTGCATTTTTAGAGCGTTTTTAAATTTGCATTTATAATGCGTAACTTCGTTAGTACAAGTACGTACTTAACGATCTAAGGGTTTTACTTAAATCCTTAATGTGCCTTAAAAACATTTTATTTCTAAATCAATTTAAATCCGAATTGGGAATTCTACGTAAAGAATGTAGTTTATTTGTTTTCACATGCATATGAATTTGAATATTTAATTTATGCAGCACTTTTAAAAAAAATCTACTTCATTTGTCACATTGCCGAAGCCACATTATTTACCGTAAAAATTTTGTTAAAATGAATAATATTATTAGCTTATCGTGTAACATACATTGGTTATTATAAATTAAGGAAAAATTACAAAATGTGGGATAACCCTCTCAAAATCAAGCCAATTTCAATGAAATTTGAATATGTCATGAAATAAGAGTTGCTAAGTGAAAGTGCAATGCATAAATTAGTGACTTTGCAATGGAATAATGTCATCTTCAATGACCTTAAAATTTTATGTTCGATCGCAAGCCTGTTTCACTGTGTTTGTGAAATCAGAAATTTGAGATAGCCAATATGTTAACAATAACCTCCAGGAGTAATTTGTCCAATGAACTGCGTTGGGGATCAATTGGAAGAATCAGGACAATATCAGATGGAAGTGGCCAGATGGCTAAATGCGAGTTCGCCTGTGGCTCATAGACTTGGGTATTAATTTGTTACCACAGGTTCTGCATCCAGAAAGTTCAGCGAAGGAAGGCCAAATGTTGCTCCGATGAGATGACAGATATTTATCGTCACGTGATCGAAAGAGTAGAACAGCAACTCCGAATCTGCTCAGATACTTTAATAGTGCTGCCATAGAAATATTTTGTATTTACCGTTTTGTATTCTGTATACATTCTTTTCTGTATATAATTATTGTTGAACAGCTGACCCAATTTTATAGGTTAACGACCACTAATGTTGGGAATGGAGATGAAAACCATGAAACCTCCAGCAGTTAGCCTGGCGGCAAGAGGTCTCTAACCCATGATCCGTCTACCACTAAGGATACATTACGTCAGTAATGTAGTCAGTGTGAGTCGGGTACGGAATTTGTATCGACCAGCCATCGTTGGGATTCAAACCTGGTTCACTTCATTGGAAGATGAACGCTCTATCCCCTGCACCACCACGGCTCTCCCACCTGAAGATTTTATTTTATTTTATAACCATCTTTGAATATAGCCGACACAATTTTGAGTTTATGGCTACCAATGTTCAACTCCGTAGTCTTGCAATTTTAAAAGCAATCTAGAGGACATGAGAACTCCAGTATCAAGTATTGGGAGAAATGGGAGAAATGTTACTTTGTGAAAGACTTTTTGGTGGAACTAACCGCATTTGCTTTACATGGAGAGGAAAACCATGAAAACCTCCCAAGGTCAGCCTGACGGCAAGGGGATTTGTACCCATGATCCGCCTACCACTAAGGATCATTTACGTAAGCACTGTGGCCAGTGCGAGCCAAGTGCGGAATTCTAATAGACCAGCCATCGCTAGGATTCGAACCCGGTTCACCTCGTTGGAAGGTAAGCGTTCTATCCCTTAAGCCACCACTGCTTCCCTGTCTACCATTTGGTGTTAACTTCAACTGTGCTTCATGAACATGGTTTGTTGGCTAGGAGACCAGCCATTTCAAGCCACTCTCGTCACACCATAGATAGGAATGTTTGAGGAGGAAGCAGCAACATGCCCACTGGACAGCTGATTAATGTAGAGCTGATCTCTTCGCAGATGAGTCCAGGTTTCGCCTCCAAAGTGATAGTAGGCATTGTTTGATTTGGAGAGAACCTGAAACCCGATATCATTCAACTAACATGCATACCAAGCAAGCAGTGCCTGTGTGTGGGGTTGTATATGCACAGACCTCATGTCTTTCCACGTGGCACCGTGAATGCTCACGCGTAAAGAGATGGCACCCTTGATGTTTCTGTGCGCCCACCTGGTGGTGCAATCGGTGAAGATTTCACGCTACACGATGATAACGCAATCCCGCAACGGGCTCGTTTCGTGAATGATTATCTTCAGCAGCAAAGTATTCAGCTCTTGGAGTGACTAGCTTGATCACCGGACTTAAATCCTATCGAGTATTTTGGGTTGGTTTAGGAAGATGTGTAGCTGCTCTCAATCTTCCTTCTCAGACCCTTTTTACGCTTGCAATTGATTAGCAAGAACAATGGCTCACATTTCCAATGAAATGCACTTCCAACAAAGGAATCACTCATCGCTTCATGTGCTGTATTGCTGCTAAAGTGATCTTACTCCATACTTAACGCTCTATTTCTATTCTAAACAGACGCATTTGATTTATTCATTCCATACATATGCTAATTTCTGTAACACCATAATTATCTGGTTAATACTTTATATGTTATTTTATACATTATTGGGTGCACTAGAATGTGTGCCAGTTTTATCAAATTCTATGAGCAACATTTTGACCTATGGTGATTTTTGTGATTTTTCTTTAATTTACGGTAACCGTGTAATTCGAATTCCTTATAAGACTATCTAGAAATCGTATACATTTTTTATTTTTTACTCGTTAAATTGTAATTTAAAACGGAGTGAAAAAATAACTTATATCATTATCCGTTTATCATTATTATCAGTTTTACTATAATTTAATATAATTATGTATAAATTTTCCCGCCTTTATGCCGATAAAAATTAATGAGACATCGAGATTTGCAAGCTATTCTAAAATATCTGTAAAGCTTTATATTCAATGGCTAATAAAATTGTTTCATTGGTTCAATAATATTTCATTTTTAAACTTCAATAGTTGAAGTATATAGATGTTTAAAAAAAACATGAAAATGAAAAGTAAGCGTCAAGTTTTCGCAAGAAGTTTTGAATGATGTCATTATTCAAAACTTCAAACTCGATGGCACTTTTTGAGTTATGCCTTAATAAGTCAGCGTATACGTTTTCGGTGTTGAAAATTTTTAAAGCTCACTTTTTTTAAGAACTTATTTATCGCGAAGAAATGTTATTTATTTTGAATTCTTATCTAACTCTTAATTTTGATTATTTTTCTGATATATTTTAGGGCAATTTTATGAATTATTATTCAATTAAATAGTCATAAACTTTCATTTGAATAGTGAATACATTTGAAAAAAAAACGTACTTTTTTATCATATTATTTAAATTTAATTTATCATTAAACTTTTTCGAATGACATTAATATAGAATGAATTCATATGCTATAAAAAGTACAAAAGTAATTAAAATATAAGAAATAACGTAAAATGCTTTGCCTCAAGATTTAAAACTTACTGAGATTTTCTTTCTTTCTTTTTTTTGGTATTAAGTTTTATAAAATTGCGATTTCTTAACGTAAATATTTTAGGTCACTTTAGGTTGTAAATACTTTAGGTTTAGAAACCCTTTTTTACAATAATTTCGAATCAAATAACAACCAGGAACATTTCAAATGATTTTTCAGCACTGATGAAGAGTATGAGTAATAATGTAGAGTGATGCATTTTACCCTGATTTGCCCCTCTCGGCCAATGTGTTTCTCGGCCACTTTTCCTGTTTCATCTTTTTTTCTCCCTCTGCTACCGTGGTTTTTCTACTTTTTTTCTTCACCTTTATCTTTGCCTTTTTCGTTGGAATCTTTACGTTTTACATTTCAAATCACTTTTTCCTCTAATTCACCTTGAAAATGGAAGCCTGTTTTTGAGCACTTGAAACTTATTTCATATTTGCATATTTTTGAAACCAATAAAGTTTTTAATCAATTAATATCTAATCTCTTCAGTTTCTTGAAATTATTTATTTCAAAGTGATAACGGTTTTCTCAAAAGTTGATGCCTGATATATATCGAAATATGTTTCTGAATAATAAATCAAATGGTTCTTCTGAATAATAATATGAACTGGTAAAATGGGAAATTATACTAACAGTTGGATTTTGCTTTAAAAATTATTTTAAGTTATGAAAAAAGCATTCTCTTGAGTATTTTAAAAGATATACACTATCCTACAATAATAAGAGATACTTTCAGTTTTTGAAATTTTTTCGAATTTCTCAAGAAATAGTTCCTGATTATTTTGTTACTTTCAATACAATTAGTTCATACGATATTTTATACTTAGCAATAAAGCTTAAAACTTTCAGAGGTTTCAGGTACCGCCAGAAAGGGCTATGCCAGAAGATCAAGCAATAAACTTGTAAATTATAATTACAGTTATTTGCAATAACTGCATAAAATTTCGTAAACCTAGCTGGAAGAATATTTATGGAGATATGGACATTTTTGTAAAAAAAAATATTTTTTTGTTTCACATTATTTTGCTATAATTTTAGAAATATTTCATAAAATTAAACAATCTTTTTTGAGCAATTAAAAAACAATTGCAAAATTATTGTTTTGAAACTTGAAACATGAACATGAGTATTCAAAGTAGCTATTTTATACTGCGCCTGCGCTAACAATGTTTAAAAATCTTTTCCATAATTTTGTAGTGAATCGTATTTGGCAACTAGGAAAAAAAGTGTGATTTGAATATCTTAAAAATTTTAAGAGTTTCAAGAAATTTTCTAAGTAGTTCTTGTACTTTTTAAAAGAGAGTTCAAAATGATAAGGGGGTTTCCGAATATTTTAAATTGTACAATAAGACAAAATTTAATAACAGATGATAATACCTTGCAATAATCATCCGGATACCAAACTGTGATAGTGCAAGTAATGAAAACATGCGAAAAAGAACATTCTTTTATGGGGTATGATCCCCTACAATGCCGATGTCATTTTTTAAAAAAAAAAACCTTTATAATATTACAAAAGGAAATTTGTGGAAAAACCCCTTTTTTGTTTTGAGCTTTCTTTTAAAAAATACAGAAAATACTTAGAATACAGTAGGACATATTTAACATTAGTATTGAAAATTTCAATTTTTGCTGATTTTGTTATGTTTTTGTTTTTCCTGAATTTATGGAGACAAGCGTAACTGCTTCGGGCTTTGTTTAATATATTTAGTATATCTTCATCAGTTCCTCTTTTGCTGTTAGTAAAATTGAAAGATGATAACAAACATCAAATTCGATTTTGTAGGTAAGACAGAATTTAAAAAATAATTAAATAGTTTTAGTTTACAAGAACCTGGAATAAACAAAACTATTTTATTCCTTCCTTTGCAAAAACATATATTAAAATAATATTTCGAATGGCATAAAAATATAAGAAGAAACGATTTTAGCAAACAATAATTTAGAATATGTGGGAAGGATAAAAAATATTGGCTAAGAATTTGCTTTATATTTTTTTCTTTGCTTATTTTTAAAAAAAAATTCGCCAAACTCAGTGTTTAACTTTTCATATCATTTAAGAAAAGAAATTTGGATGCTTGTTTTGATTTCGAAGATGACTTTTTAAAAAATTTATTGAAAATTTTGTCAACTAAACACAGTTTAGCAACAAAATAATTCAAGAATCACATATAAGGATTTTTATATGAGGATAATATAGGAAGCAGGGATGAACTAATGACTAATATTTTTGTCAATGATTATGACTGAAAACGTAAAATAATTATTGTCAACAGAAGTTTTGATTTTGATGTCTTTTTTTTACATTAGTTCTTTTTTAAGTTTCATGAGTGTCTCAGTACTTTCATGAAAACTAATAATGATAAACACACTTCTTAATCTATTGAAAAATAATTAATTTTAGAAAAAGTATTTTCCATACAAAAACTGTTTTGTTAAACTATATTTCCTTAACTTTCAAAGAAAGCAGTGTAATAATAAAATAATAACTATTGAAAAAAAATAACCAAATGTCAGAAAATAATCAAGATGAGCAGATATTATTTTCTGTAGCAATAAAGTTACGAGTATAATCAAATTCTTATCTTGAAATTATATTTGAGAGGAAATGCAAATATAGATTTATTTACTTTATAGGCCCCCTTTTTCATCGCTATTTTTTAATGGCTTAGTTGTCAAGAACCAACAGATGATGTGATTATTTGGTAATTAATCGGTTCTAATACGAAACGTAAACTAAAACTTTCAATGTTAATATTTGTTTAATCTAAAAGAAAATAAGTAAATAACCAAACCTTATTTGTTCTCTGCAAAATGTTTGACTTTTTTATATTCCAATTTATTTTCTAGAATTTGAAAATGTGTTTTGCATAATTCTTATGGAAATTTGCTGTAACATCTATTACATAAATGTTACAATATTAAACTTATGTTGCAATTTATGTTGTAAAATGTTACTAATGTTATGTTATAAATGCTAAATGTTACGTAAACTTATGGTATAAATGCTAAATGTTACGTAAACTTATGTTATAAAATGTTATAATATTATTTAGTACTATATACTAAAATTTTTAATCAATTACACCAACGTAAAAAATATATTTTTTAATTCTTTGTGTTCAAAGATAAGAAGTTCATTTTCAATAGATTTTGCCATAACCTAACTTTCTGTCTGATTTAGATGCTTGATTTAGATAGACGCTATCCGGTTTCTCCGCATTACCCGGCTTTATCCTATTCCACCCTACTATATATTATCCATTGCATAATAAATTTAAATAAATTAATTTTTTTTACCATGACTTCATAATTTTATTTAGCAAATACTGGATAAATCAGAAGAAATGGGATCATTTACAGAATTATTTACAACTTGTTGCATAAATTTAGTATTAAACTGATTAGTTTAAAAAATTAGATATGCATATTTTCTAAGTTATGCATGCCAGTTATTTATTATAAATTTTATAATACGTATGCAAATAGAGAACATTATAATAAATTTCTTGCACCATTTTAAAATTTGTGTTTATTCTATTTAATGTTGTTTCTATTTAATGATGTTTTTAATTATGTTACTTAAAATTTGTATTTGTAATTATTCTATCTATTGCAAAAGCCCTCATGAGTTCTCTTATACTGTAAAAACTGTATACCTATCTGAAATTGATGTTGAAATTGTGTCTAAAAATTGCGTGAATGATCACTTTATTTCCGATCTAACGTTCATACACACTTTAGATGGTGTAATTATGTCTTAACCCGAGTAATTGATAAAGCTTACACTGAAATTAGAGGCATATACTCGGTGAACTATTTTCGCTAAATTTGGCATGCGTATGGAACCATCCGACCATAGATTGTTTACAATCAAGAAGGTTCAAGTTTGCTTCGCTTCGCATGATGCTAAGCATATAACAGAAGCAGAAGTAAACTGTTATAAAAGTTATGTGTATTTTTTGTAGTGTATAATAAAGATAATTATATTCTCATGAGAAATTTCACATAAATCTGTCTATTGTGTTAAATAATTTTATAATATCTAATTTCTATGCTCCTCGATTTTGTTAAGCCTAGTTCGAATTCATAGTAATATTCTCTCTAATCTGTTGTACGTTTAATAAGCAAACTAAGTCTATTTTAAGAAATATTGTACATATGCATCCTAAATTAATAGATCTTTTCTTTATACTGTATCATAAAAATAATTTTCCTGACTCTTATGGGTATTACATCTTACTGTAATTATCTTAGTGTTATTGAATAACAAATCTGTTGGCAGCTACTTTACACCAAGTAGTATAAATTAACATTCTTGGTGCTTCACTACACCAGGAACTATCCCTTGGTGTAGTGAAACACTTACACGATAAAAAATTCCAGATCAAATTACGGTGAAAAGTGCCAGCATTCAAGGTGATGGTACATTTTACGGTAAAATTCATTTTTACAGATATATGCTGCGGAAGAAAAAATCTTACAAACCTTTTTTTTTCAGTAATAATTAATTATCCTCAAATCCTTGAATCGCTCTAATTAAATAAATATTTCCGTAAAAATTACGGAAAGTAACTTTACGGGGAAAATGTATTTTATGGATGATGCTCCCAAAGTTTAAAGATCAAAGAGTTGTCTTCGGAGTTTTACTTCACCACTTTGGGGGGAAGCAGTTTCCGTCATTTCGGTCCTGAGGTACTCTAAAAAATTTTTATAGTGAATTACAACATTTATAAGAATTTAAGATTAGTTTTTTTAATAATATTTCCCTAATTTAGGGAAATTTTATTAAAAACCTACAATATAGTTTAGAAATTTTTTTTCTGGTCAACGTATGCAGGGTTTAGAATAATATTCAATAACAACATTGAGCAAATTCGGCTTATTTAAGCGGTTAGCATACTAGGTAGACAGGTGGTCGGGTTACAAAGTTTTTCTCCTTTTTTTATTATGTAACATAAAATATGTTCCTGATAATAGGAGTTAACTTAGACCGGTGGTCAGATTACAAAGATGGTCAACTTGACATATTTAACTTTATATTATCTAGTACAATATAATAAATAAAAAGGCCTTGAAAAGTAAGATTTATCCATAAAAATGAAATTTCATGTTCTAAGAAAGTAAATCATATGAAAATATAATATTAATTTGTAAAGTTACAGTTTTGTTAAGCCTCATATTGCAAATATTAAAACATTACAAAATCCCTGCTTGAATGACTTGAAAAATAATTCGTTTTAGTTTCCATAATATTTTCTGCAGGCAGTAAAGTGTTACAGTACAAAATTAAATAATGTATGTATTTTACATAATTCAATTTTGCTACATTGCTAATTCTAATATTTGAAAAAAAATCTCAGTCATTCATTTTCTTCCACAGGAAAAAATGTAGTAAGATGTGAGTAATTATGTATTTCAGCATGGGGGATGAAAACATAATTTACTTTAGAAAAGCATATTTTCCAGCTTGTTTCAAATTCAAACTCCAGATCTTCTAAAAATAAGAAAACTTTATTTTTGTTGCAATTTAGAATGGAAGAAAAGATGCAAGACAGTAATACTAAGTAGTTTGCGTTTTCTTGATGTTAAGAAATCGCGTGATAGCATAAAATAGGATGCATAGAGGAAAAAGTCTTATTAAAATAAGTTCTTCATTTTTCATTTATTCCGTACGAAACGAAACATACGACTCGTCATTTGAACTGAATATAAATATTTTATGGTATGTGTAATGCATTTAAAGAGTTTATAATGTATATGGTAATTTTGTAAGTTGATTTAATGTTTCCCGAACTGACACTTATTAATATTATTATTCTCAATACTTTATGTATTATGCTTCTTAAAGTAAGTGTAAGTAAAGCTATTACTAATACTTTATGTTTTGAAAGTAAGTTTGTGGTTGAGGCGCAGGAGAATTAAGCCACAATTGTCTTTTTTCTACTACAAAGAAATTTTTTTATAAAAATTGCTTTTTATATTTGGTTACTACCACAATTTGGTAACTTTTGGATTCTATTCAGCACTGATCTCTTTTTCGATTATCAAATGCCTTTGTAAAATATGATTATTTTTCACTTACACCAGTAAATATCATCATTCAGTATGAATGAGTTTTTAATTCATACTTTTGTTGAATAATTATTTCTCACTTGCATTAACATTTTTAATTCTGATCAATTTCTTGATTTATTAATTTATCAAATTTCACCTCATTTTAATTTAGTTAAAGCGTTATAAAAATTATCTATTACCTCTAGTTAAAAATTCGAATTGGAGTTCCGAGTCTTGCATTGATCCTAAATATTGGATTCGTTTATTTAATTTTATTTGTTTATATTAATGAGTTTCGAATAGCAGAAACTTCTGCATTGATCTGCACAGATAAAAATTTTAAAATTTATCTGCAGAACAGGTAATAAAATATTTGTAGTCAAATGTTACACTTGGTTAGTTTGCAAGTTTTAAAATTTAAGAATGTTTTAAAATTAGGAATGCTATGAATTAAATGCACTGCTGAAACAAAGTGCTTAAAATTACTTGATTTAAGTTTATTTGAGGGAAAGAAAACTTAAATTTATTCTTATGTAATATATCCTATCTTCATCTTCATAAGTTAAGTAGCGTTTATAAAGCAACGAAACAGCCAATGGAGGGCCAAAGCCTACTGCGCCCATCCCAATTTTCTTGACCTTAAGCTCTAGGTTGATAAACTGATGTTCCGGTTGAATGGTGCGAATTGTTTTTGTCTGCAAGGCCACATTAGATCTGCGGAGCCCATCTTCGTGATTCAGTAGTTCTAACTGAGGTTTAGTTATTGTTTTTATCATGAATAGAAGTGAAGTATTTTTTCTTTATATCTTTTGCAAGTGATAACACATAACTAAGGTTCAAAAATATTACTTAGCTGGTATTGTTCCCTATTTATGTGGAATATTTCATTCAACTGAGACTTAAACTTTTTTACAAGTTTTCATAAAAAATACTTCTTTTTTTGTATAATACAATTTCTGTTTTCCAGATTCCTTACTTTTCATAGAATCGGAGATCATGATTCCTTACTTATCATAGAATTGGAGATCATGATTCCTCACTTATCATAGAATCGGAGATCATGATTCCTTACTTATCATAGAATCGGAGATCATGATTCCTTACTCATCATAGAATCGTTGATCATAATTCCTTACTTATCATGGAATTGGAGATCATGATTCCTTACTTATCATAGAATCGGAGATCATGATTCCTTACAATCAGAGATCATAATTCCTTACTTATCATAGAATTGGAGATCATGATTCCTTACTTATTACAGAATCGGAGATCATGATTCCTTACTTATCATAGAATTTTGTATCATAGAAGACAAAGAAGCATCAGACAACATACGCTAAAATAACTTTTTTCTCCTTAATCACGAATACGATATTTTTTGTTAAAAATGTCGGCACTTTAAAGACCATTAAAGTACCTTTGTAATTTCTATGAAGTTATGTAAAAGACCAATCCAAAAATTTAGAAATTGGACATAGCCATTAAGGCATAGATTTTCTTAACTGCATTTCTAGCTTCGATGTAGTTTAGTTAAAGCTTCTTCTAGATTATCCTCTGTAATTAAAAAATTTAATCTGATACTCGAATGTCCCAAAAGAATAAGTAATTTCATTAAATAAATTTCATATAATCATTTAATCTTTTTAATCTAATTATTGCTACTAAGGATAAAAATATAGTAAATATCTTTATTTATATCTTTTGCAAGTGAAAACACATAATTGAGACTTAAAAATATTACTTAGTTTATTTTAATTTTCATTTGTATGGAATGTTTTATTCAATCGAGATTTAAACACTTTTGTAAGTTCTCCTAAAAAAAATTATTTCTTGTATGATTCAAATAAAATTCCTATTTTTTTTTCTGAATCCTCACTTATCAAAGAATCGGTAAGACTTAGAAGTGTAAGACAACATACGTTAAAATTACTTTTTTCCCCCTAAACCACGTATGCAGTATTTTTTTTATTATTATTTTGACATCACTTGGAGTATGTGCGAGTAATTTTACTTTAGGCAATGAAATAAAATAGAGTAACTCCCTCTCTCATCTTTCCTCATAGATCGGAAATCAATAAAATATTATCGGACCCTGAGAGAAATGTTCAAATGACTTTTCATGTTTGCTTATTTTTGTGAAAATAAGGAGATTGCTTCGAATTTGTGAGCTTCACTGATAATGTGGATAATAATTTTATTCTCATCTTAGGGAAGTTATATAGCAGGTAGCACTATTTTCCTAATGATATTTCTAATTGCTGAGGAATAAAAATTACAAAATAAGAGTTGGTTGTTTGTTTAATAAAAAATATGAATATGTATGCTTTTTAGTATTTTTTTTTTTTTGAATATTCACATTTGTAAATAATTATTTGCAATTAAAGTGAAATTTGTTTTAAGCAAAGATTTTCAATGTTGATGAAATAATAGTTCGTTACTGATATGGAGGTGGGAAGGACACCTTTGAATGATTTTAAAAAAATTCAGGCTTTTCTAATTTAAAATTTATACAATGTGAATTAAATAGTGCTCAGAATATACATATAAAACTTTTTAGCTTTTAAAACTAAAACTGAAAAATGCCTTATTGTTCTTGCATATTAGTATTTTTTCCTGTGAATATTCACATTTATAAATAATTATTTGCAATTGGAATGAAATTTGTTTTAAACAAAGATTTCAATGTTGATGAAATAATAGTTCGTTACTGATATAGAAGTGGGAAGGACACCTTTGAATGATTTTAAAAAAATCCAAACTTTTCCTATTTAAAATTTATACAATGTAAATTAAATAGTGCTCAGAGTATGCATATACAACTTTTTAGCTTTTAGAACTAAAACTGAAAAAGGCCTAATTAAAGCAAAATTTAAAGTCTTTTATTTATATCTTGTTCAAAGGTTGTGGGTAAGTATGTCCATCTTCTGTTGTTCGCCAAATTAAATATATAAGCTATATATCCTGCATGTTTAAATGATATTTTGTAAAATGATATTTTGTGAAATGATATTTCGCACAGTTTTTATGCATCATTCCTTATATTTTCATCAATTTTTTAGGGTGTCTTCCAATTTTTTTACGAATGTTTAAAATTCTGTGTTGCGTTTTACTCTCAATGAGAAATGAAATGGATATTTTTTAAAATTAAAATCTATAATTTTAATCATATCTATTTATTTTAAATAATGAAATATATTCAAGACATAATTTTCAAAATAAAGAAATAAATAAAGTATTGAAAAACTAATTAATTGAAGTACACGGAGAAAAATATATGGCAAAATTACTGTACCGTATGAGGATGACTTTTCTGAAAAAAATTAATTCTGATTAATAACACTGAAATATGCGATATTTGAACCATTCATTTAGTAATTTTCCTGTTCATATAATAACGGTTTACTGGAAATTCTGATTTTTCAAAATTACAGTTCTTATTATCACAGATTTAGTAAAAAATACAAAACCGAAAAATGAATTTAATCGAATAAATGGTTTTTATGCCATGCTCTAAGGTATCATGATGAAATTACAAAGTTTTTTCACATTTACCAGATTTTATCACTTATTATAAAACCATATTTTACAGTAAATTTTACCAAAATCATTGCCAAAGCATTTCGCTAAAAATTACCGAGCTTTTTGGCCTTTCCATATAACCAAAAAAGCGGTAAATGACCATATTCTGGTATCGTGCTTTTTTTCCTCAGTGCAAGGACATTTTCCTTTTATTGTCTGAATTTGTTCTAATTTGAAAATTTTTAATTTATTACTTTTACATTTTCTGATGTATTTATTTTGCATTAGAAGACGTTCAAAGATGCCTCAGTGTGGTTGTGCAAAATGTTCCATCACTTTAAATTTTTTTATCACAGGTACACTGTAAAAAGCAATTGTAGATTCCTCAAAAGAAAAACACATTTTCCCCGGAAAAAATTGTTTTAAAATTAAAACAAACAGGCAGATTTTTCCTTTTTTAATCGTTATTCGCGCACTGTAAATAATTCCTGTTCGTTTTACAGACTTTTTTTTTGTGCATATTTGGCGATTTAAAGCTGCTTTGTTGACTAAACACTTTGATTCTTGTTTTTCATCCTAAACATAAACTTACTTTGCTTTTCAACCTAATCATAAACTTACTTTGTGTTTCATCCTAAACATAAACGGATCCAAACTGTCAGTTAAAATTCTAGCTTTTGCCATGTAGTTTCACTTGCCTTACAACGATGAATATACCTTCTTTTCAAATTATTTTATGATTAATTATTTTTCTTTTTAGCAATTGATTTCAGCAATTAATTTCATTACCGTAATGACTCGGTGATTAGGACACTAAACTATTATTGTGAGGAGCTGGAGTTCGATCCCCAGTGGCTGTTTGAAGCTCATCTAGCTTCAGATCGATGGGTACCTGTTTTTTAGAGAAGTAAAGGCAGCCTGTGAGCAGTGCTGATTACATTGCCACGATCATGTCGTTGGTTACGAAATTGTGGAGCCTTATCCTCCATGACTCCCCTGGCCCTCAACGGGCTGTTGCAGGAATACTTAACTTTTTAATTACTTTATGGCCTTGAGTATTGTATGAAAAACTGTAATTCGACTTTATTGTAAATTGATACGTTACCTGATTATTATGTTTTTTTAGTTATAATTCTTTTGCTAAGTTAAGTTGCCAACCATTTTTCTATGGATGGGCCATAAAATTTTAAACGTTTTGACACTCAAATATTTTTTGTAATAAATAAGACATTTAAGATAAAAAATTTTTAAGATTTGTCTTCGTTTAAAGATGCTAGAGCTGCGGTAGCTCATGGAGCAGAGAGTTTGCTTGCCAATAAAGTGAGCCAGGTTTGAATCCTAGTGTCGACTAGTGCTGCTCTCCCACTCGAATGCGTGAGCCGAGGAGCAGGATTTGTGCACACCGCACGAATGCTGTTCTCGGCTCTCGCCGGCCTGACGTAATTGGTTTATAGAGTTTTTTCTATTACTATACCCGAGTATGCTAAAATACACTTCTTATCTGTTTAAAAAACAGACGTCTGTTTTTAAATAACATTATTTTTCTGTATGAAATAAACGGTTTTATACTGGTTCAGAAGGTGGTAGTTTTATCCACAAATATCTAATAAAATGAGCACAATAATAATAAAAATATTTATTAGGGATTTAATACAAAAAGAATAAATTAATTTGAGTTGAAAGCTGAGAGCTAATGCAAACTTTTGTTTCAAAAGTTAAAATGTTTTTTTAACTCAGACAGCAGCATTGATTGCTCAACTTGACTTAACTTGTTGCTTTAGATTAACAATTATGTACTCATACCTGTATATAACCAATATAATTGATTTCTCAGAAAATATTTAAGGTGTTCAAAGCTTCTCATCTCCCCTACAGAGTTTTCTGAAATTACCACCCATAATAACAACTTTAAGATTTTTTGTTTAAAGAGGAGTTGGAATTATATACACATTAGCGATGGCTTTGTATGTATATGTGTTTGTGCTATTTTGTACTTTGTACGTAAAATTATCTAGTACTTTAATTATATATATACTATCTACCAATAAGTATTTGGACGCGTGTGATTGAAGAGAAAAACAAACTTTATTCACAATCAATAGTTGGTAGAGCCTCCATGAGAGGCAATTACAGCGTGAACCCTCCGGGACATACTTTCCATAAGTCCTTGTGTGACGGCTAGTGGTATTTTCTTCCACTCAGCTTAAAGAAGACATGTAAGTTCCTTAGTTCCTTCACCGATTTTGGACGGGTAGTACACCCCTTAATTCGGCGATCCAACTCATCCCAGAGGTACTTGATAGGGTTCAGGTCGGGTTCTGGGCATGCCAGTCCATTCGATTTGCCCCATTGACACCATACCAAGCTTTGGTGACACTCGCAACATGACAGCTGGCATTGTCGTCCTGGAAGTAACAGGGATCTGCACCGTAAAACTGCCACAACGTAAGAAGCACATTGTCATCCAAAATAGTGTAGTAGGCATCGGCGTTGAGCTTACCATGGATGGGGACCAAGGGTCCCAATCCATACCTGGAGGGCGTGACGTATCTCAGGACCGCAGATATAGTGATTTGCATAGGTGTCCAAATACTTATTGGTAGATAGTGTAGTGCATTAATAAATTAACGAGTATCAGTTCCGATACAAAATATAATTTTTTAAAAAAAATTTAAAACTTGCTAAAAAAAACATATGAAATCTATTAACTTTATTTAAGAAGTTATGTTTATAAATTATTAAATAGTTTCTAGGTGATAGTCCAATTTTAAAATTTAAACTCTGATAACTACCTAATCGTCTTTATTTGAATATGAGGCGGAAATTAGTCAAATATCAGTTTCGCTTAAAATCTACTAAATACTTTCTATTCGTATCAGTTAGAAAATACTCAATCAACGAAGAAAGTTAACCATTTGGATTAATCTGAGGATATAAATCCAATATCAGTTTCACCCCACGTATCATTTAGAAAGTACTAATTTGAAAAAGAAACTGTTATTCTCAATGAACTTGGCAATACTTTTAGAATTCATTTAAGATTAGTACCGAATCAGTTAATCTTTCGAAACGATACAAGAGAGTTGATGCCTGAGGATAGATATATCGTAGATTTCACTTTATTTCAAACTTATATAATGAGTTTCGTACACTATGTATTTGTATTTCTTGTAATTACTCATAATCCTTGTAGTCATAATGTTTAATTTGAAACATTACATAAATCCACATATTTTTCACATTTACTTGGTGTAAAACTAATTATTACTATTTTATTATTGTAATTTTTATTTGTTTTAACTATAGTTTTCAAATGGTTTTTTTCGAAGTATTTTGATAAAAACAAAAAACAGTTTTTTTATGATTATTGTACATTATTTAATTACATTTCTTTTGCGATTAGTCATAAACATATTAGTCATATATCTGTTTATATTAGTCATAATTTTATTTAGCTTGAAGCATTATAAATTTTTATTGTCTTAAATATAGTTTACAAAGAGTTTTTTTCCTGAACATTTTGATGAAAATTAAGAACAGTTTTTCCTGATTATTGTGCATTATGATGTTATATTTTTGTGTGATTAGTCAGAAATATATTAGCCATATATCAGTTAATATTAGTCATAATTTTGTTCAACTTGAAACATTATAAAAACCCCACTTTTCTCACGAATACTTAATGTAAAACTAATTATTATTATTATATTACTCTTACTTTTTAATTATTATAATTTTAATTTGTTTTAACTGTAATTTTCAAATAAATTTTTCCCCCGAATATATTTTCATAAAAACTAAAAACTATTTATTATAATCAAATTTCTTGTTTTAAATTAAAAGGAATATTTATCATTTTTCTAAAATTTTAAATACTAAAATAATTTTTGAGGGAATTTACCGAAACAGGAATAATTTGGAATAATAATGTTTCACTAACAAGAAAAACAGGAATAATGTTTCACAAAGTATTTTCTCGTGAGCTGAGATACTTACTTTTGCTTTTCTGACAGCTAATTAAATTCTCAAGGTACAAATAAATTAAAAATTTTCAGCTTTATGTTATAGTTTTTATGTGCTTAGTATTTCTATTTTATTTGTGATTAGCACGTTCCTTCCTATTTATTTTACTGTGTTTTCTAAAAACACAGTAAATTATTTCCATTCTTAAAAATGTTATTTGGAAATTTATTTCAGTAATTAAAATTAGTTAAAGTCATGGGACATCTAATGTATAGGTTGTTTCGAAAATTACTCAAATATACTTATCACAATATGTTATACTTATCACAAGTTATATTTTAAAAACGTATTATTTTTCCCTTAAGAATTCCACTGTTTTATTTTCATGGAATCGGAAAATAAATGCATCTTTCTTCTAAAATGAACTTTTAAATCACTACTAGCACACCAACTATTATTTTTGTTATAATCTCTAAGAATTCCTTTGCAATCTTCTCATATCCCTATAGTTCATTAAAAATTCTGTTTCATCACTTTAATTTACCAAAATTAATTATTTGCTAACACATTTAAGGATAATAAGCCTTACGGTGTTATGCTATAAAGTTTGTAAGGAAAAATGTAATTTTTACTCGCAAATGGCATTAATTAAATAACTGCAAAGCGATGTTTTTATTCCTTGAATGGTTTTTCAGAAACCTCTGTTATTGTAGAAAATATCAAAGATTCACAGAGAAGGTAACCTAAGCTTTTGAATGATTAACAGATTCCCTAGAGTTATGCAAATATGATAATTTCAAGGTGGATTTATTTTTGAAATTGAATTGTAAATGTTTGACCAGCCAGTCATCGTTTCATCAGAAAAATTAAAAATTAAAGACATTGTTGCCTTTTGTAATAAACGAATTACAATGAAAAAAAGAAGAATTGAAAATTTGCATTAAAATTTAAACTGCGTGAAAAAGAGGAAAAAGCAACTGAAATCAATTTGGAAACTTTGGGAAATTAACTTGTAAATGTACTACGAACAGCTAATCATTGTTTCATCAGAGAAAATGGAAATTGTAGACAATGCTGCATTTGTAATAAATTAATTACAATAAAATAGAAAAATTGAAAATTTACAATAAAATATAAACTGCGTGAAAAAGAAGAAAACAATTAAAATCAATTTTGAAACTCTGGATATGTGATGTATATATACATCATGGTCTTTCAGATAAATGTTTTTTTTATATTTAATTTTTCTTTTTTAAATTTATGACTGATTCCATTAAATTGCACATCAATTTTATTTGGCATCATTTCTAGGATATGCTGCTAGTAGAAACAGGGATGAAAATGCACATTCAGAAAAGGTGCACTTCGATGCTTGAATTTGTTGACGCTACTAAAAGGGCGTAAATGGTACCCAATCGGTTAATACTGACCAATTCCGATAATGCATGACTTCGGTCCTTGATTGAGATCTTGTATTTTCATCCTGGCATGTCTGTTGATAAATTCAAGTAAATTGACTAATAGCAGAAAACAGTTTTAAATTAAAATCACAATTTGCGCTGAGCGCAAAATAAAAAATTTAAAAAAAAATCACCCTGACTAACTTTTGATCTAATGATAGAATTTTTAAATTTTAGGACTCAATCTAAATGGCGACCCCAAGTATGCGAATTCATTAGTGTAAACGTTATTTTAAGTAAAAAAATCAGACACGAAAACTTTCTCTGAATAAACATATCTTTCGCATGAAGTATTTGAATTTCTAATTCCCGAAATATAGAGGACAACCACATTCCGTGAAATGGGGTGAATAGTTCCGTGAATAGTTTCCGTGAATAGTTTGGTCAGGACAGTGCAGAGTTTGAACTAATTAATATTAATTTTAATTTTTAATTATTTCTCTAAATCTCGAAAACATTTTAAGCGAATTGAAAAATGTTGCACACAGTTAATAAATTCGTTTATCCAAAGATATTATAATGCAAAATACAACATTTAGTAAATATTTATTATTTTTTATAATTTTATTGCAAAATAGTCGAAAAAATATTTACTAAATGTTGTGTTTTGCATGTAAGTATCGTTAGATAAACGAATTTTATAATTGTGTGCAAAAAGTTTTCAATCCATTTAAAAAATTCGAGAGATATGCAAAATATGCAAAAAGTAAAATGAACTTTAATTAGTTTAAACTTTGGACAGCTCTCTTGGCCAGACTATTGGAATCATATTTCCTAGATTGCGGCGACCCCCAATATCTAAGGGGTGAGGAATTCGAATCCGCCATTGAAATGTTATGTTTATTCATAAAAAGTACATTTTTGTGTCTGATATTATCTGATTCTTTTGTGTAAAATTTTAGGGGAAAATTCAGATTTAACTTTCTTGCACTAGGCTCACCAATTTTGGAAAGCAATTTATTTCGAATTAAATATTCTTAAATCAGTCAAATATAACCAATTTTAATAAGAATTTGCATATTGCTTCAATCAAATGTGAAACTATTTTAACTCAGTTATTTATGTACCATAATATCCTTAACTAAGTAACTAAACTGCAATATAGTTAAAATTCAGAATATAGATTGATTTTGAAAAAGGTTTTCTGTTTATTTCTGAACTTTAAAACTTCAATAATTACAAGCACTTTCCATATGGAATTTTCATTAATGCTTCGAGAAAGTTCCCTCAAGCGAAAGTCTTTTATTTTATCAGAAATTTCAGAACGTAAGCTTCATAATTATATATTCGATTCATTAACATATTAAAAATAAGCATAAGTCTAGCTATATATCTAAATGTTCTCTTAATAAAAACAGTCAAAAACTATTAGTATTAAAAAAATCATATTGAAGCATAACAGATCTTAATATCTGTGATTTTATGTTTCTGTCATTGTTTTTGTTGAATGACTTTAATTATGATAGAAGGATCATTAATGTTTTACACCTTTTCATGGTCCATTTCTTTGCTAATGAAACAAATACTAAGCAAAATCTTACGTTCGCGTTTTGCAAATTGAAATGTTAGTTATCAATTGGTTTTAGTGGTCAAGGATACGTTTCTTCTTGTTTCTTTTTTAATTTCACAGTTATGAGTAGATTTTAGGCCCCAGTGTCTTCGAGGGTCTATTGAGAGTTATGCATAAAGAAATAAATATCATTCATACATAAACTAAATTTATTAACTAAAACAAGAACACAACCATCTGATCTGACGGCCGAGAATGAAAAGTGAAGCTGAGAAAATGAAAAACCAAATTACAACTACAGTTGTCAACCGAACGTTGCCAACGGTGTTAAATAAACTTAAAGCTTTAAATAAAGTTAGGTGAGGCTGGATCTATAGCTCACCATATAGATGTAGAGTCTTAACTCACGTACATTAAAGGAGAGAAGCATTTAAATGAAAACTATAATGAATGAAAATAGTCGAAAGTTTCGTTTAGAGCTTTAAATCTATGGGAAATTGCTTGAATGTTTTGGATTTTAAGTGTTTATAAGTGAAGTGAATGCTTTGGCGCTTTAATTTTTGTAAGAGATTCAAATCTATGTATGATTGTTTGAGTATTTTGCCTTTTTTTATTGTTTATCTTATCTAAATAGTAGAAAAAAATTCAGGCAGTAGTAAGGTATTCGAATTTGTTTAAAGCTGAATTAATGTTTAAGCTTTTAAATTGTTTATCCCGCCTTGATTATAAAATTGAGGAATGTTTGTCAAATTTCTTAAATCCAAATTTAAATTTTTTAACTAACTCGGGGAACACTGGCTTGTTAATCTAAATAATAAATATTTTTCTTTAAATCTGAAAACATTGTTAAATTTTTAGTTCTTCGCACTTAAATTCATTATATTATAGCACATTTAAAAATGTCTTGAATCTCTGAAAATTGCTGGTCTCGCAATAAAAAAATGGCCTATTTTGTTTCTGGATTTTACGGCATTTCAATTGGAAATAATGACATAAAAAAACTAAACTGTCATGAAAAAGACATTTTTTTGTGGGAATTTTAAATAACTTTTTACCAATTAGTTTGATTTAATCATTCTTAAGAAGTTGTGGTCTCTCCATTTAAAAACCATGCTTTGATATAAATTTATTTAATTCTCAAAAATATCAGGGATGAATCAGAATATCGTTATTTTATACCGAAATGAGACCCCATGTATTTTGCTCAAAATATACCATATTAAAGTTGAGAAACATTTGAGCGATATTTTGGTTCAACACGCTTCAAAACAGTTTATCATCATAGCACCGAACTCTTAACATTCTTATAGTACAGGTTAAAAAAAGAACTTCTTTTTGATATTTGAAGTTTTGACATTGATTTTTACTATACCTTATATGCCAATATAGAGCTGCTTTTTCTCCCCTAATTTGATATTAAAAAAAAAAAAAAAACTAATTTACATAGTGTATTATTTTCATGATTTAGGAAATATTTTTTTGTATTATGCTACCGGTAATTTAAGTCTGATTTTGAATATATTTGGTTCTCTTTTATAGTTAAACGGGAAACCTTTTCTTCTTCAAAGAAGTTTGCTGAATTTTGGGAAGTTACGCTCAGCAATCTAAGTAGAAATTTTAAAGAGAGAGTGCTCTTTTAAATTAAACCATTTCGCAAAATATAGTAAAAGTTAAATAAATTATTCTAAGCAACTTCGTTTCAGCAAAATATTAGTTTTAGATTGTCTATTTTAGAATTTTAGAGAGTTGATGAATTTGTTTCTAGTTAATTACAAAAGTAACGCCACATGATGTACACTTTGAACCAGAACACCAGTTTAAGCTAAAATCAGTTTAAAAATACCCTGTAAAAAGTCCCAGATCAAATTACGGTAAAAAGTACCAGATCATAGGGTGCCAATACTTTTTACCGTAAAATTTTACAGAGCAAAGGATCTGATGTACCGTAATTTTATACTGTAATTTTTACTGTAAAAGCACTGAATCACTGAACAAATTAGGGTTTAAAATTTAACAGTAAAGATGGACTTTACGAATGCTGCACTCAGGGCCCCTGTACATTTCATAGTAAGAATTTTTTTCAGTGTGGTCACTAATATCAATAAAAAAAATCTCAATTCCCTTAGTTAACATGTTTTGAGCTATGACAAGCTTTTTATCTTTAATAAACGTCGAACGTAGAATTCAAATTTTTAAAAACTTTCGGCAAAACTGTATAAGGGCATGTATAAGGGCAGATCATGTATAAGTTTAGTTTGTGAAAATTGAAGATAAACAGTGCCCTCTAAAATTTGTATCCTCACAGTAAAAAATTCCCATTCTTCTTACAGAATTTCTTTGTATATTGGACGGTTCAAGCTGTTTTGTTAATAGAGTAGTTTTTCTCTGTTTTTCGTTCGAATCATTATTGGATTAGAACCGGCAGTTCAAATTCTAGGTTTTGCTATGCAGTTCCACTTACCGCATGTTAGCTCTACTTTTATTCAAACCATTTTACGATTATTTTTCATTCTTGCCTTTATTTTTCAGAGTTTATTTTATGGTTATGAAGCTCGTATAAATGAAACTACGATTCGATTTTATTATCAAATTAATGTTCTACTTGATTATTATGTTTCTTTGGATATAATACTTTGGTAAGATAAGACATTTTTATACGGGTGAGCTACATTAGTCATAAGCGTTTTAACCCTAAGATATTATTTCAATAAGTAAGAATTTCAAAACAATTCAAGATTTCTCTTTATGCTCCGACATGGAAGCTACGGTAACTCTGAGGACAAACCGTTCGTCTCCCATTGAAGTGATCCAGGTTCGAATTTCATCGTCGACTGGTTGTACGAATGCTGCTCTCTACTAGCACCAACCACATTGCTGACATAATTATTGTATAGAATTATTTGTAAAAATAACAGGGTTTGTTAAAACAACTGATTTTTTTTGGTGAAATAATAGTACCTATCTGCATAAAAAACAAGCATTTTTTTTTTTTTAAATAACAGTATTTTTCTGTTAAATAAACAATTTCATACTGGCACACAGGAGGACAGTTTTCTTCATGTAAACTTATCATATTTTTCTACTGCGTGCTCTCTTTACTTTTAAACATTTGCAGCGATAGTTATAAAAAGGTTTCTAGGTATAATTAAGTGGCTTTGTGCTACCAGAAAAGACCACTTTCAGTTCCACTTGGAGCAAAACGAAGTGCAGAGTTAGCGCTTCAAAACCTCAAAAACAGTGTGAAATATATAAAAAAAAGTGAAGTATGAAGCTCTAAAGTACCATTGAGTTAGTAAAATAGATAACTTATTAAGACTATAGGGAAAAAGAAGCTTAAACTCGCAATAATTTCGATAAGGCCAAATTTCATTCCATCCTGATCTCATCAATTCATCTTGATACTTTGGAATCTTGTTTTTTCCATAGACGCAATCTCAGAAGTATGGTCCCTATAGTTTAGGCAGATCCAAAAATTGCACCTTGCATTGCAAAAATTGCATTGATCCAAGAGCAATCCAAAAATTTTACCCCCGAGTGTTAATTTTACTTTTTGCATATTTCGCTATGTCTCAAGCATTTTTGAAGTGAATTGAAAAAATTTTGCACGCAACTATAATATCACTTTTGTCCAAAGATAATTCCATGCATGTGATGCCAGAATTTGGCATTACATATTTATTTCCTATCTTTTTAAAATATCCTTCATTACTTAACCTTATTTTTAATAATGGAAGAATTACTTTTAAAATAAATCAAAAACTTAATCTTTTTAAACGAACATAAAATATTTATTTCTTCTCTTCCAGATCAATGTAACGGATACTTTCTTTTTATTTCATTATTAAGCAGACATATTAATTCACTGTCGCCTCTAATCGAAAACAAAAATCTATTTATAACTTTTTATTCTAATTTTCCAACGGCTAAAATGTTTCGGTTGCATGGTTATAAGAATTCACATAAATTTGTTGGCGACTCGTTCGGTTGCATCTCCTACCCATACTCTTTCTCTGTCCGTTGAGAATAAATATATTCACTTTTAATTTCTAAATTGGTGAGGCTGGGACCCCTTTTGGGGGCCTCCCAGTCTCAATTTTCTAACGGTCAGAAATGTTGTTCTGGCTTTATGATCTCTCAATAGAGAGTATTATTATTTCATCCCTTTAAGGGATTTCTTATTTTTTGGTTGAAGATGTGGCCACTATCTGATTCAAATTATACTTAATAAAATCTAAATTTACATTCAACGATTTGTACATTATTTCCTGGAAACTCAACTGTTATATTCATTCAATATTGGCCCAAATGAACATTCATATATATTCCACTATCAACTATACGGCTAATGACGGGGAAGCAAAGCCTTCCCTCACAATGCACAAAATAAAATTTATTAAATAGTTATTAATTTTTATTATATTATTTAATATTAGTCAACCAAATTTTAAATTGCAAGGTATAAAATTTTTAACATTATATAATAAATTGTATAACATGCAATTAAAAATTTTTTTTGACAATTGTTTAATAAAATAATAAATACTTACTAATTCCTTTGCAAGCAATTATTATCTTTGGATAAACGAATTGCGTGCAAAATTTTTCAATTCACTTAAGAAGTTCTCGCTACATGGTGAAATACTCAAAAAGTGAAATTAATATTAAAGGGTCAAAACTATGGATTGCTCTCCTGAGCAAACTATGGGGACCATATTTCCCAGATAGCGTTTACGCCTTCCAATTCGGGGGTCAGTAATCCGGATCCGTCGAAAAAATGGTATTTTTATTCGGAGAAAGTACATATTTGTGTCTGATTTCGCAACTTAAAATATCATCTGCACTTATTAATTAACATGCTTGAGGTCAACCTTTCAAGCCATTAAGAAAAAGTCCTAGAACGTGAAGATCCGATTATTAGATCAAAAGTTATTCAGGGTGGTCCTTTTTTAGAAGCACTGTGCACTGTAAATAATTTCTGATGAAATTACGGTGATAGTAATTTTAACCGCAAAATTTTACGATTGAAAATAATATAATGCACAGTAATTTTTACAGTACAGTATACTGGAATTTTTAAAGTAATATCTACTGAATCACTGTAACTAAATTAATATTGCTGCAAGAATTACAGCATAAATTTCACGGCAAAAATGGAGTTTAGGGAAATAAGTACTGCCACCCTGAGTGCTAAATTTTTTACCCTAGTATTATTAGTTTGTTATTTTATAATATAATAAAAATCAACTTTTGTGCTTATATATTATAAAATGATCAAAAGTTTAATCTTATACTAATAAATATATTTATAGGCATGTTTCAAAAACTAGCCAGATAGAAACCCTTGGGTAAGTAATGTTTTTCAGACTGAAAATTAGTATGTCAAAACTTATTAAAAGAAAGGTTCGTTGAGCTTGAAATTTCAGTATTCGTAGAGAATCTGCAATTTCCGTTGAAATTGAATTCGACTCTTCTTCCGAATCAGAATCTTCAAATTATATATGTCTTCTTATCTTCTTCCTTAAAAAATAAATGAAATATATATATATAAAAGAAGACATCTATATTTATCTTTTTTAGCAAATCAAATTGGATTTTGAAGTTTAGATTAATCATTTCTTATCAATCGATAAACTTTTTATGACATTTAAAACCCACCTTTAGTACTCGAAATTCAAAATACTTCATTCAATCATCTGAAACAGATTTTCTGATAAAAAAATGTTTGAAAGCAAAAAATAAATGACTCCTATCAGAAGGATGAAACGTCTTTTCATGATTTGTTCTTAAAAAATAATCTCTTTCCGATTACTTTTACCTACACAATTATTCATCATCTTTAAAACATTAATAATAAAACTGACAGATATTTTATGTGATTTAGGTAGATTTTGTTTGCTCATAAATGTCAAACGAGTGGTTTTAATATATGTTATAAAACATAGGTTGTAGAAACATATGTTTAAAAAACAATTAATGTTAAAAAGTTTTTGAATTGTTAAAAAATTGAACAAAATCCATTTTGGAATTACCTTGTTTTATTATGTTTAGATTAAAAAAATTTAGTAAGATCATGATCAATTTCTTTATTATGAACAAGTCCTATGGTGATCGTAAAAACATGGCTTCCAGCAAAACATCGAAGTCAGGAATTACTGGTTGCAGCCAGTAAGCGGGTTGGTGACCTCTTTGATCAGCCAGCATAAAAACCGCTGGTGTGTGGTATTGTTCACGTTAAACTGTTCTACCGTAAAGTGTTCGATTTCGTGAGCAGGTCATCGGGCTACCAAAGCAGGGGAGACATCCCCTCTGCAGAGGATCAAAATTATGATGGCATGTCTTCAGAATATCCTCAGGGAAGTTTCTCAAACCGTCGCCAATAGCTCATTGTGTAGCTCTAGTGCGACGTAAATAAAGTATCTATCTACCATTATGGACCAAACATGAGTAAGCCAAATTTAAGAAAATAAAACGTTATTAAATATAAAAATATTGAACGTTGTAATAATTGTTATGATCTAATATTTATTTTAAGAAGAGTTTATCATATTAGAAACATTTTGCTTATTATTGTTAAGGAATCCTACTCAAATTATAATTATTTTATGGCAATTTCAACTTTCCTTCAATGAACTATTTGAGAAAACATGAATAATGTTATTTCATTTTGATTTACGTGATGTCTTAAATTGCGGGGATTTATTTTGCAGAAAGAAAAGAACCCAGCGAATTTAAAAGACAATTGCCCTTATCAGTTATAATATAAGCATTTTATACTTAAAATATTACACGCAAAAAATTTCTGGAATTAGTTTAATAGCATGATGAGTCCAATTTTTTCCCCAAATTTTATTTTCGACTGAGGGCAATAAATTACGAATAATATTTTTTTTGATTGTAACTACTGACAAAGAATACAAAATCAGTTGTTTCCCCTGCGGTAAATAGTAAGGGGGAAACTATGTAAACCAACTGATTTTCTCAATTTCTTTGACTTTCATCAACAATATTTGAATTAAAAATTACCTTATTAGTGCATCAAGCCATCAATTTTAAAGAAAATGATATTGGACTTTATAAAACAAAAATTATCTCATATAGAGTTGAAAAAGGCAATTGTGTAAATTAAATAACAAAATATATAAAAAGTAAAATCCTCTGCATATTCACCACGGAGCATAAATTGTTTGTAGTGTCCCATCAGGTCTTCGTAATGCCATTGAGTCTTATTTATTTCATATGAATGCCTAAAGTTACTGAATTAAATGATCCTATTTCTGTTCCTGTTCTTAAATATATTCCCAAATGATTTCCTTTTTTTTCAAACATCACATTCCCCTGGGCTACTACAGTTTCAGTTTTTCTCAATTATTTCTCTTCCTTTTTTTTGTCACCTAATGTTCCTTTTCTTATTTCTAACCTATTATCTTTCCATTGTTTATGTATAGTAGTTTTGACAAGGGACTTAAGGATCGAGTGCTCAGAATATGTCGGCTTTTCATTCAATTGAAGTATTATTTCCCCGTGCCAACCTGGAGAATAATCTTATATTAAGGACAGATTTGTTGGCCCCTCTTTCAGGGGCACCATATTAGATGGGCCAGCGAAGCTCCCACAGTAAGGACAGATAGTACAGAGAATGAAAGAACATCCATGTCTTGCCCGGGATTTGAACCCAGAACCTTTCTGATGAAAGGCTAGTTCCCGAATTTCTACAAAGACCCGTCGTCATTATTTAAAGTATAAAGCAAAAGAATTTCCTGCTTTTTAAACTTTAAGAATATCAACGTAAATTTTTAGAAAATTTAGTTTCCTGTCTACTGGAAAATGATGTATCCACTTGGAGTCTCACAGTTCTTTAAAATTATAAAATCAATACTTCTGCTGTTTCAGTACTGCTGTCTGACTCTTTTAGCCTAATGTAATATACTTAGTTTAATACTGTTCTCTAAGAATGGTGAAGGGCGGTACTTTTTTTCAACTTATATTTTATATAAAAGATTGTTTCTAAAATATTTTGCCTATATGAAACTGAAGGGGTTTGCTAGACAGTTTTATACCAACTATCTTTGCGAATATTTTATATTTAATAATAAATCAGTTTCTCTCAAATGTAAAGAAACATTTCAGAGATTTAAAGCAAACATTTCATCGATTTTTATGGGTTAGTCGTTCTGCAAACAATATATTTAAGCATCACCGAAAATACTGAAAGGGAGTGTCATATCATTTATAAAAATGCAGAGGAGCGTTAAGTACATTCAAAAGTTGGAATGCAAAACGTTTATGCATTTAAATATGCGTTTAGACCAAAGTAAGGTTTTGATTCCTTTTTTGGAATAAAATATAATGCAATAAAAAGATAATCTCAATATATATCGAAACTAAAGAATTTACTAACAATATATGTTGAATAATGCTAGAAATTCTGCGGCTAGTATGCCTGCATGCATATTTTCTAATTATGAACAGAAAAAAAATATTACCATTATTGAGCTGTAATTAAAAATATTTGATCTCTTTAAAACATATTACGTAATTTTAACTTTGTTTTTCAACTGTTCATTGTTTTTAGTATAATATATTTAAACTTAATCTCTAATTAGACTCATTATTTTTAAAATTTTGAATCTAATTGTCAGATTTGTTATAATTTTTGGCCTAACTAAGCTGAAAATATAATGATTTTTATGACACAACCCCTATTTCTTTTGTTATTGCAATAATATTTTATTTAATAAATTTAGGACTTGAATTGACCATTTTTAATTATGCACTTAAAAATGCTTTTCTCATGTTATGAATAGTTGTAAACATGTCTGGCTACAATATCTTTATGAAAATGGTTCTAGAATATTCTTGTTATATTTGTTACAATATATGCGTGGCTTGATAGACAATATTAGATTTCAGAAGAAACTTTGTTTTTTAACTAAATTGTTAGTTTTTTTAAAAAAAACCTGAAATATACAACAAACAGTGATGTTTCAAGGAATGCTATTTTGTATGTTAAGACAAGTTTGGCAACAATGTTGCCACACTTGTTTACTAAAATTATTACTGAACTGTATTTGTTCTTGTTACTGAACAAGCTAAACTGAGTTCAGTAACTGTATTTGTAACTATTAAATTGTATTTGTAACTGCTTCTGAACTTTGATACTGTTACTGAACTTTTGCTATATCAGGTTTACTAAAATTTTTACTGTTACTGAACTAAAACCGTTACTGAATTTGCTTTTCTTCCTTGTAATATGTGCGTAATTAAGTTGTCAATATTATGTTTTTGATGATACAATCAATATTCTATTACTGCAATACTAGAATCTGAATCTGAATCTGAAATATCCGTTGATGCAATATTTTTTATGTTTGGTTAATTTTGGTAAAAATGTCTAGTAACAATGTCTTGGTATGTAAACGTCGTTGACTGTAAAAGTTTTTTATTTATAAAATAAATACTATTTTGTTACTGCAATGCTACTTAATTTTTTTTCTAGAGCATGGACTGATACACTAACAAAAAAAGTGGATCAAATCTACTAAATAGAATATGGTAACACTTGCCAAGTTTTAGGCTCTATAGCAAACAGCGAAAAGATCGGTAATTTTTACCGAAGCGCTTTGGTGATGATTTTGGGAAAATAAACAATAAAATATGGTTTTATAATATGCAATAAAATTTAATAAACGTGGAAAAATTTGGTAATTTTATCATGTTGACTTAGAGAATGGCATAAAAGTAATTTATTTAGTTAAATTTACTTTTCAGTTTCGTATTTCTTACTGAATGTGTGGTAATAAGAACTATATTTCTACAAACCAGAATTTTCGGTAAATCGTTACTAACGGAAAAATTAGCAAATGAATGGTTAAAATACTGTAAATTTTGGCTAACCATAATTGTGATTTTTTTTCTTTCTTTATTTTTTTTACCATAAATATCCTTACCATACAGTACGGTAATTTTACCAGATTTTGTTTTCCTCCGTGCAGTAAATAATTTTGTATTAAGGAATGCCATGTTTTACTTTACGTTGCTAATCTTAGTAAACAACAAACATTGCTTTTCAATTCATTTAATTGGCAATTAATATTACGATATTAATTTTAGTAGAATCTTTAATTTTTGATGTTTCATTTGATTAACCAATAAAAACATTGGGCATGCTGAACTGAAATAATTTATTCATGGACGTAGTTAAACAATCCGGTTGCTAACTTTCATAATGTTATGTTGTATGATTTCAAGCAATACAAAATGAGCTTTATTTGAATCAAGACCTAGCAACCTAAAGTAAAAACTACTTATTATAGTTACTTAAGTGTAAAAAGAGTCTTAACAAAAAAGTTTTGTTTTTCTGATGTTTTCAATATCTTTAACTAAAATATATGGAATGTATGAGAATATATGAACTTGTAATGTCTTTTAATGCATGAAAAGTGTTTTTTTATATTCTGACAGTTTAAAAAGTTTAGTGCAAAATATACATGTATTCATTAATTAATTCAAACTCAAAGCACCTGCAATTCTACATTTTTGTTTTCTTCCCTCTCTTTCATCTTTATATTTTTAAAAGAACATCAAGACCGATGTTATCTAAACATATTGGGATTGCATTTCATTGCACCATAATACACATATATAATTAACCGGAGCTTCTAAATTCTACTGCAGTAATGACATTGAGGTCCAACATACGTTAATATTTCAGCAGTGTACAAAAAAGCCTTTTTTTCAAAAATAACTGTGTTCTAATCGAAATTGTAATTCAAATTATTCCTTAATAAAAAAACGTTTTCTCTAAGTGTGGTTGATATTTTAAAGCGTATTTAAATTTATAATCCTAATATATAATTTTAAATCTTGTAAACACAAAACTCATTTTTAGTTTGAATTAAATTCTTAGACACAACAAATTTACAACTCATTATGACACTCACTTAACATTATTGTTTAAAATATTTCTCAAATTACCAAAACATTATTATCATACTATAAAAAATATTCGCAAGTATGTGATACCATTAAATTAAATATTGATAAGCAAAAATACCTATTTATTTACCTTATGTTATCACAAATGATGTTAACATATTTTATTAAAGTTTAACACAGCAACTCAAAACGCTTTAAAATATAATTAATATTATATCATAAACTGAGAAAAAAATATGGTTAAAGCTACGAGAATAGGGCAAAATGTACCGTGTTTTTTTCTATATGGGAACATCAAATAGCTCGGTAATTTTTATCGAAGCGCTTTGGTAATGATTTTCGTAAAAGTAACCATAAAATATATTTTTATAACATGTGATAAAATTTGGTAAAAGTTGCAAAATTCGGTAATTTTATCATGGTACTTTAAAGCAGGGCATACAAATCATTTATTCCGTCAAATTCACTTTTCAGCTTCGTATGCTTTACTATGTTATGTGTGGTAATAAGAACTATAATTTTAAAAACCAGATTTTCTAGTATACTGTGTTACCAACACGAACAGAAAAAACTCAGCATGAATGGTTTAAATATCGTATATTTTGATTTTTATTGCTAGAATTATGGGTTTTTTTAAACCAGAAATGTTATTATCATACTTTATGGTAAGTTTATCAGAATTTTTTTCTGTGTAAACTTAGTTTCTACTATTTATTCTAAGTGTTATACTTAGTATTTTGACAAAATATTTAACTATCAAATAATAAAAAGTAATCCATACATCAGTTTAAATGACTAATAAATCATAATTTTGCAAACAAAGGCAACTAGTCATTATCCAGGTATAAACGCAAGCTATTAAACGTGGATGAAAAATTAGCCCAATAATTCAAAACACTTTTTAAAAACGTTGTTGTATTGCAGATAAAACTTTCTACTCTTCATTATTGAAGCTCGAAATATCTACTGATAACAGAAGTGAATAACGAACAGGTATAACTTTCGCCTTTATATCACACTTCGAAAATGAGCTCTTAATTGTAGAGAAAGCTCATTCTCGTAAATTTGTAATGCAGATGTCATTATGCTCTGAGCTGATAGTTTGCAAGGTTTATCAGCAAGTTTCGATGGAATTAACTCTGTGCATGCATTTGGTAAAATATGTAATTTACAAAATTGATATAGGAAGTGCTATAACTCTCAGTAAGTTATGGGACGTTACTCTGAAAACAGAAATCATTTGAAAAAGGCAGTTTAAATGTTAAGAGAACAAAGAGAATGTTTAATGTTTGTGTGGCTCAGTCACTTTTGCATTCCTTGAAAACAATATTTAAATTGTTACCTTTTATAATATATACAATAAGTAAGTCATTACATTTCAGATTTAGTTCAGATGTATTTGAAATAATTTCATACTTGCATTAAAGTGCAAAGAAACAGTCAAATTTATTTTAGAAACTGATGATGATTAATTTTAAATGTTCAGCTAAATTTTATATTGTTAAGAAGCACAAAAGTACGCAATTTTTCACTTTAATTTCTGAAGAAAATAATTTTAGACTATTTAAACTCCTAACGTTTGAGTTTTTATCAAAATCAAAAAATTCTTATACAATAATTAAAATAATATGGTAATTTAAATTTTTTTTCCGTATTTTGTTGAATTGTAAAGATTGTTTGAGAGTACGTTTTGTTTTTTTAAAGTAAGGTACACATAAAGTGAAAAAAAAGAGATATTTAAAAAAAATTAGACACGTATAAATAATTTCAAATTCATTTCTTTCTCTCTATCTATACATATATATATATATATATATATATATATATATATTGATTTATTGACTCGACAACCCTTTGTGGGCCAATGCCTTCTTCAAGAGCTTTTTATTTTCTGATAGTAGTATTTAGCAGGTTACAATATTTTTGCGTATATTATATGCGTATTTTTATCGTATATTTTACCTGGTTTTTTTCAATTTTTGACATTAAGTTCTTGGAAATCTCCATTAATAGAGACAACCCATCTTAGTCTTACTCTGCCTCTGGGACGTGTTCCTGTCTTTTTTTCAAAATATTGATTCAGAGAAATTCAAAACACTAATTAGGATGAATTTAAAACACTGATTCAATTGAATTCAAAGCACTCATTCAGAGAAATTCAAAACACTGATACGTATGAATTCAAAACACGGATTGAATTGTATTCAAAATACAGATTTAGATGAATTAAAAACACCATGATTACTTCAAAGTGTCATACATGTTCTGATAGGATCTGTCGGGTCAATAAAGTGACTGTGACTTAATACTTGAAAAAAAAAAACAGAATTACGTTTCAGAAACATTTATACACAATTGACTAAAAAACTGCAAAATGAATAAAAATTAATAATTAATATTTTTTTATAAATACCGCTTAAATTTTATATCATATTTTTTAAAAATATTTTAATAAAAATTCATTTCAATAATTATGAGCTTATCAATTATTACTCATAATCAATTTTATTATTTAAAAAGCAAATGCATTCAACATTTTTAAAATTCTAATTTCACAAAATTATTAAATATTTTGGGTATAGAACATACAGTTTAAGGTAATTGTTTTTAGAAGAAAATAATTAAAAAGGTCTTAGCTTTTAAAAATGATGGTTTAAAATAAGTAAGCTTAATACAGTGCCCGCCGCTAATAAAATCACTGGATAATAAAATCAGCCGCTTTATAAAATCAAATCGGCAAGAACCAAATCGTTACAATATTAATGCATGTTAAAAGCATCCTTTAATAAAATCAATGCCGCCGCTTTTTAAAATCAAAATTTTGACTACATAATAAATCAAACGTGCAGTATTTCATCTTCTTTTGTTCTTATTAATAAAATTTTATTTTTCGAAGTTTAAAGATTTTTTTGAGGAAGCAACAGTTACTCACAAGCCTGTGAAGCTGGCGTGGCTAGCATTTTCCTGCGATATACATAGTGTAAGAGTTAAGGAAAAATGTGGATGGTAAGCGGCAAGTTCATAGAAATCAATGTCAATTCCTTGACTTGAATGAAGTTTGGAGAAACCTATCTCACTCAACAGGGGGTCGAATTCTTATCTTACTTTTTATTGAATGAACCATAGAAGGGAGAGAAGTTTCTTTTGTTATCTATCTTAACAGAGAACATGAATGGATTTCCAAAAACTGTGCGCATGTTCCGTAGCTATTGACGATAAACTGCAAACATCAGGAGAAAAATCTGATTTTGAAATTGTTACAAACATCAAAAATTACAAAGTTATTTTCAATCAAGAAATGGAGGAATCAGACTCAGAAGATGAAATGAACTCATCAGTGCCATCTTCAATGGAAGTCAGAAAAGCACTTAATGTAGTGCGGCAAGCTTTAGAACAAAGAGGAGGAAATATCGAAAACTATAAAAAACTCTCAAATGATGTTGAAAAGTTAATTTTAAATACTGAAACTCAAGCAACCATTGATCGGTTATTTGCAAAAATTTTGTAAATTTAATCTTATGTAGGGTTTTACTTTATTAAAATAATTAAATTAGTTAAAATAAAACATTAATGTTGTCATTATTTCAGCTTTTAAAGTGTGTGCATTTAGAATACAAATTTTTTTTTTTTTTCCAAATGTTGAATCGCCTCTTAATAAAATCAGCCGCTTAATAAAATCAAAAGAGCATAAAACGAAAGTGATTTTAATAAACGGCGGGCACTGTACGCATTTATTTTGCGTACTGAAAATGAGTTGCATTCACAATTTAAATGTATTTTATTTATAATTTCTTCAATTCCTTAAATATTGTCTATTTTCAACAAAATGTAGCCCTAAATTTATCATATAACTTAAACTAATAAAAAAGGAACTCAAACTTGCTTTCTTAATTAGTTGTACAATGCTCAATTATCTGGAAACATAGTATAATTAGATATCTATTCCGTGTAATTCAGTCAATTATTATAAATCATTAAAATCAATTTTATTTCGTATGTCATTTAATTTCAATGCTCTAGACAATAGGTTATATTATATTATTATATTGCAAGCTCATTAAAAGTGCCAAATTGTTTGAATAATTTTTCAATTGAATATGTTTTGTATTATAAGCAGCATTTTCAAAATAAGTGAAAAAAATTATTTACCTTAGAAATGAGTTTTTAGAATATTTGGAAGCCTCTATATTTTGGTGCTGTTACTTTTACTGTTATTTAAAACATTTAAACAAACATTAGATAACCGTTATTGAATATTAAAAGAAATTAAAAAAGAGCTTCAAAATAAATAGAGTTATTCAAAATTGCATTGTATTTAAACTTGTAATAGATGGATGGGAATGATAAGATTTATAATTTATTATTACCATTTTTTCTAAACTTTTTCTATTCTAGTGTTGTAGTCTCATATAATAGCAATGAAAATATGGTTCCTATTGTAATCAGGATGTTTCTCCTATATGTATTTAAAAAACAATGCTGCCTAAACTTGTATAGCTGAAATAAAGAAAAAAGCGATAATTGCATTGTCATCAATCAATGAATATTAAACAATGGAAAATCTGGAACTAGCTTATTTACAAAGAAAGACTAAAATACAATAGAGCATTTACAAACATGTTAACGTTTCAATTTTGTGAAATGGAACTTTACAATTGTAAAAGGAAATTAATATTTAGTCATAGTGGTTGGAACAAGTCATTGATTATTTTACATACTATTTACTTTTATTGTTTCTTTGTAAACTGTTTTAAACACTGAATACCAAAACTTATTTTTTATCACGATTTTTCTCTGACACTTGCAAAGATTATTTTAGCTGATTCAAATTAAATAATTAGACATCTAATAATTGATATTTTCCGTACAATGCCGATTAATAATAATAACGTAATAACAATAATAATGTAATAACAATAATAATGTAACTATTAAACGCATTAAACGCATAATAAATTGAATTAGCTTTCATATTTGTCACCAAAGTTTTATTTTGCTCTTCCAGGGCTCTTTTTTGCTATCTGTGAATAGCTTAGCAACACGGATAATATTCAATTTTTATTTGTAAATTATTATTCATATTTAGTTAAGTCCAAAGGAAAAAGTCTTAATGGACCATTTTTAAGTAAAATAATAAATATATGTAATTTTTTTGCATGCGTATTTCCTTAAATAAACGAGTTTCATATTTATATGCAAAAATAACTTAAATTTTTTTTCAATTTAGTTTTAAAGTTATATCAAGATTCAACATAGAGAAATTAACATTAAGAAGCTGAAACATTCAACCATTTTTCTAACTAAACAATTGGTTTCATAATTTGTTGATTGAGATTAACTCTTTATTTAACATTTTCACCCTATTTAATGATTTTATTTAACATTTTGATTGTTAAGAATCTCAAATTGTTAAGAAAAGAAAATATTTTTGTTTAGAGAAAGCCTGATTTTATTTAGTCTGATTTGCATACTAATAGGCAGTTAGCCTTAACTTAATAGTATGTTTGTAGACAATTTAAGTCATTGTTTGAAAAGGTATTTTGTATATGAAAATGAAAGTTATTCAGCGTGATGTTTTTTTTCTTCATCATTATTATTTTTTGGCTCAATGCTTAAATCCCGTTAAGTGTACATTATTTTCCTGGAATGAATATAATCTAGTAATTTATTTTCTGAATTAAGTTTTTCATTGCTGCAATTATTCCAGTTTTAGCAAAATCTCCATATTTGTAAACTTTTGTGATAAAAAGAAAAAAAAAATTTTGATACCGGTTCTTTTTTTTTTTCCAGCTACCCCTTTTTTCTGAATAGTGGTCGGACGAATTGTCATTATGGTTGGTGGCCTTATCGATTATTATTTTCTATATTTATGTATTCTTCGATTGTAGCTCTGGAATTCTCCTAACAGCTTTAGCTAAATCTGAATTTTTTTGTCAGTAATGTTCACTTCAAATATAAAAGAATTTACATTTATTTGAATTAAAGATAATCTAATATCTAAAATAAAAATTAATATTAAATTTCGTTAAAGCTGCTATTAACCTTGCCATTATCGAGTCAAGTAATATAAACTGTTATATGGCATTAAATATTTAAGTATATATATATATATATATATATATATATATATATATATATATATATATATATATATATATATATATATATATATATATTAACATAAATTATGGCAGAGTCATTTTTTAAAATTTTGCTTCGTTTTGTCAAAACAGAAAGCTACTCATGTGCTTATTTACCTAGAATTCCAAAATTACTACAGATTAAAATTTGCAGAAAAAAATGTGTAGAAATTGAAATGTATGGTTTGCTGCATTTTGTTTAGGAAAGTAGGAGAATTTCTTCATCAAGTTTCAAAATTTGGTTAAAGATCCCTTTAGAGATTGGGATGATGAATAGAGAAACTATAAAACAATGTTTATTTTACTCCATGTCTGTCTGCATTCCAACTGAATATATTAGCACTGGCGTCTGTTAAATTTGTCCTCATGATAGGCAACGTTTTTTCTGTAATAATTATTTCAAAAATATTATGTTATATTTTTTTCCCAAACATACAAATTTTTTTACAAATTTTAAAAATTGTAGGGAATAAATATTCAACAGAGCGTAGTAAACAGTGCATTTATATCTATTTCCGTTTCTCTTTAATTAATTTTTAAATCATCTTTCTCATCTCTTTCAATCAATTTCTTAAACATCTGATATCTGTGATTCACAAGAAAATGTTAGATTGCATAAATAAAAAATTGTAGAATTTGCATGAATGCAATGGCATACGTATATGTGAAATATACATCCTATCTTTATGTGTTTACGCCCTTGGTCTGGGCTGTATATTTAACACACATAGTGTTTACGCAAATTGTGATTGTTCAAAAATACTTATTCTACGTTTTTTTCTGCTTTTCATTACCATTTGGAATATGTGTAACTCAGTACTTACTAGATGTACGAGAAAAACTAATGCAATTACTAATGAAATTTTTTTGAGACTTATATAGAATATGTAAATTAGCATAAAAAATAATATTTAATAGTTGAATGTTAAATTTATGTAAAGTGTTATGTTAAAAATTCCCTTTTTGGAAAGCACCTAAAACTTATACGCACTGGTAGCTATAAAAATGCTTAACATGTTTCTAATATTTAAAAAAGTAATAAAAAAAGAGTAAATTAAAAACTTAATAAAATCAGCTTTTAAAGGAGATATTGAAAACGCTTTCTGTTACGAAAGGGGCATTGATCCAAAGAAAAAAGAATTTCAAAAATTAGACGCGGAAGAAAATTGAAATCAATACAATAATTTTAAAAATCCACCAATTCGATAGATATGTTAAAATAACGTAGCTAATTGTTTTTGTGTTCTAATTAAAATTTTAATTTGAGTAAATCTTTAAAAAACGCTTGACAATCTGAAAATATCTAAAGTAATACGAAAACGCCATTTTATTTGTAACAAAAAAATTAAACGACTATGATATAATTCCCTTTTTATTTTGTAAAAGTCACCAAATTAATTTTGAATAATCTACATATAATTGAATTAAGATCTTCAAAATTAAAAAAAAAGGCATTTGAAACATAGACAAATACATTTTTTTGCACAAAAATAATTTGCAAACAATGTATAAAGCTTTATATTCTTATTTCTGGACATTGCAACTTAGATTTAGAAAATCTTAATTAAATACATGTAATGAAGTGTCATTTAATCTCAAATATTTCCAATGAAATGAGAAAAAAAACAAACAACGAAATTCCTTGTAAAATCTATTTTATTCTGTTGTAATTTACCAAACTTTTAATTATTTTAAATTAAATACGTGCCTAGCGAATTGCTTTTGAAAAGAAATTATTTCGTTTGGACGGATTTGTCTGGTGATAAAGAAACTGTGATTTAATCAATAATTTAAAAAAAAATTATAATAAACAAAAATAATTTAATAGGACTGCATTACTTCGGACCCAATGAAAAAGAAAATAACAAATGTAACGGGGTGTAGTTATTTAATTTATCATGCGCATTTCAATCTATTTATTTCGGGATGTTTTATTTTATTTTATAACCGTTGTTGACCCAATTTGAGTTTTCGACTACAAATGTTCAACTCCGTTACCTTATGACTTTGAACCCAATCCAGAAGACACTCTCTTGGAGAAACAGGAACTCGTAGATCAAGTATTGGGAGAAATTTGTCTTCGTGGAGGACTTTTTGATAGAACTGATCCTCGTTTGCTTTACAAGGAAAGGAAAACCACGAAAACCTTCCATGGTTAGTCTGAAGACAAGGTCCCATGATCCATCTACCACTGAGAATATTTTTACTACAGCACTGTAGTCGGTGCGAGCCGGGTGCGAGCTTTGTATCGACCAGCCAATGGGAGGCTATTGGGAGGCTTCGTATCGACCAGCCATTGGGAGGCTAGCACTCTATTCCCTGAGTCACCACTGCTGTATTTTCGGTTATTGTAGAAATGAAGATTATTCTGAATTATTGGTTTGATCCTTTATAGTTTTTTAGGCTTAAAAAACGAAAATAAGCTGAATAACGAATAAATGAGAATGAAACCTTTTCCCTATAAAAATAAAACGCTCTTTTTTAGTCTAAATTTAAAGTATACATAACATATCTAAACAATTTTTAATGTAAGTTATTTTTAATGTAAGGAATGTTAAAAAAAAGCGGAAAACTAGATATTACGTTTATATATTCATAATACGCTACGAAAAACAGTTTGGTTGAGGCTACAAGAATATGGTAAAATGTACCATATTTTTGGCTCCATGGGAACACTGGAAAAATCGATAATTTTTACTGAAGTGCTTTGGTGAAGTGCTTTGAAGTGCTTTTTTTTTTTTTTTTTTTTTTAAATATGAAAAATTTAGTAAATGTGGTAAAATTAGGCAATTTTCTCTTGATACCTTAGAGCATGGCATAAAAGCTATTTATTCGGTTAAATTTCATGTCACTTTTGTATTTTTTACTAAGTGTGTGGTAATAAAAACTATTATTTGACAAACCAGAATTTCTAGTAAACCTTTACCATATGAACGAAGAAATTAGCAAATAAATGGATTAAATACCTTATATATTAGTTTTATTAACTAGAATTATGATTTTTTTACCTGACATGTCATTATCATGCAGTACAGTAATTCGTTATTATTTTCCCTGATGAATACAAATCATCCGCAATGAAGCGAAAAATATGTTATGATATAAAGACAAATAATTAACCAAAGAAAATCCGCTCTTTCTTCATTAGGTTTTATGAAAGTCTATGGTGGGAAAAATTTAGAATTAAAAAAAGTTTTATTATTATTTTTTATTTTTTTATTGGAATTTTTGAGGGAGTCAAAGAGTAGAAAAATTAAAATTTTCAGCGAAACATTGTTTAAAAGTTAAAAGTATAAAAGTTCAGTTATGTTTTGAGAAAAATCATCAACATGAAAATTTGGTTTCTAAAATTCAGCGTTTTCATGAACAATGAGAATCATTGATTTGAAAGCTGATGGTGTAAAAAATTCCGTGCTTAAAGGAATTATTATTTTTTTCCTCTGAAATTAGAAATTAGACTATTTTTAGAATTTAGGAATTAAATTTTTTAAAAATCTTCCGTAAATTATATCTCATTAATTATTTATCCAGTTCCGTTTTGTTTTTTTAGTATTATAGAAATTCGTTTCTTTTTAGTATCATAGCTTTTTTTTTATCAGGTATGACTTTTCTCCAAAATATAGAAATAATTTTTTAAGTTAAAATTATTTTTCATATTGTTTTCTACATACCTCAAAAATTGTAGAACAGTACGACAAATATTGATTTAGCAACAAAAATTTTTATGAGCAGTTCTATACTTTTTTTCTAATTTTAATAAAACATTAAACTTAGTTTTCTTTAAATAAAAGTTTTGAAATTTTAGCTGCCTAGAAAACATTTAGGCTTTTTTTCCCAAAGCTTCAAACACTTTGATTAGTTTAGACATACGTTAATAATACTAATATAGTTAAAAGAAAGTGCAGATTTCAAAATCTAGTTATAAGTGCTTTCTTAAATTGTGAAACTCGGATTTTTTTAAAGTATTTTTGTTGCCATCTCTCAATGCCTTAGATCACCTCGTCTCAATGGAATATCTCAATCTAGTATCTGTAATAATCTTTCAGAATTTCAAGCATTTTTCACCTTAGAGTATGCTACATATTATTCAGCAGAATATTATAGTTATATATTAAAAGCTTCATATAAAATATTCAAAACTAGGAGAGCAGTAGCATTGCGAAATTTAGGTAAATTTTTTTTATCCATTATTAAGTTTTATATATGTTGCCTTCATCCCTTAAAATATATTTCAGAGAATAAAATTGTACCAGAGCCCATAATTATAAAAATTACCTAAGAGATACCGCTTCCCCTTCATTCCAAATTCTTTTCAGTAATTTTTAATTTAAATATTAAAAATAATATATAATAATTTTAAAATATTACCTGGAATAAATTATCTTTGGATATCCTAGTTTGAATCCAAGTTCTTTTCTTATTTGAATCATTTGATATTACCGGGAGTTTTGTAAAGAATGATTTGATATTTTTAGATTCTTCACCAAACAATGAAAACGACAAAGTTTAGCTACTGAAGAAAGGGCGCATAAATTGATACTGATTTTTGCATGCAAAAAAAATGCTCTCGAAATCAGACAAATTAAGGAACCCGGGTACATGGAAAATCAAAACCTGTTTGAATGCAGTCTGAAACTTAAAGGTACCTTTAATAATCATTTTTCAACCCCGGTCTGCTTACATCCTAACAGGATTTGGAATAATACGCACCCTCCTTCCTCAATGATAATTCGCCTGATTTTGATAGCTTTTTTTTTGTTCATAATAAATAGTTATTTGCTATCCCCAAAGTTTAATTTCTTTTGCTTTGAATTTTGATAAAGATTTAAAAAAATCGGTCAATTTTTATGTCGGCCCTGATATTAATACTGGAAGAAAGAAGTTTAAGAACCAACATTAAACGAGTGCTGTATATCTTGTATTCTTTAAAAAACATTTTAGTCAAATTATATATCTTATCACCCCTTTCTAAGCATTCTATCATTGATTTAAATTCAATTACTTTAGGTATTGATTAGAGAAAATCGAACACAGCATGAGAACAACACTACGGTAGCTCTCATTTAATTTTCATGATACCAATTTTGACTTATACCCATTTCAACTTTTTTCTCAGTTATATTTTCATTAGTAGCTTTTTTGTTCACCTGCAAGCACGAAAACAGAAAAACGTATTTTTAAAGAGACATTGTAGTAAAAGCAAAGTTGCAGTAAAAGCAATCTAATAAAATTCGTAAAAATCATTAATGTGTAACCGATTTCGAAATTTCTTCACGTATTTATCTAAATTTTTTTAATTTAGTATTATATTCACTAATATTATTTAGTAGTATATTTAGTATTTTTTTTATTTAGTATTATTTATTTTGTTTAATATTTTTTCATTAATATTATTAAGTTTTTTCTGAATTTCCTCTAAGCATTTAATAATATAATGTAAGTTTTTGTGATAGGGGCTGGTAAAATGTTCAAGGAAAAAAAACAGAATTATTTATGTACAATATTCTTGTTAAACTATTAATCTAATTTATTTTTTCTTTTCAATATTGTTTATCTTATTCTTTATCTAACGATGAATCACGACTCTTACTGCGTTGTGTCTAGGGACTTTTTGTATTTTTGATAAACTTTCTTCACTGTATTTTAGATAAACTGCATAATGCGTAAATTGTTAATGTGAAATCAGGTGGTATAATTACTTGTTATTCGCACCATGCTTTTTAAAGATCGAGCCATGCTTGGATATAAGTTAAGCTAGCATAAGTTGATGAGAAAAAGCTATTATTAATATACATTTTTCAGGAATATTATTCTTTTCTAATAAATAATATACATAAATTTGAAACTAAAATTCATGCATAGAAATAACCATTCAAATTTAATGTGACTTTGAAATTAGAATATTACTGTTAAATACTGAAATACATGAAGCAACTATATAAGAAATTGTACATTTTTTAAGCTAACGCTAAACATTTCTTTTTTCCAAACATAATTTTCGTTTTCATTCACTTTGTTTATTTTTCTACTTCCGTTCGTTAGAGTACTTCAGTTCGTTACGTCTCTCCATTGTATTTAGGTAGCAATAAAGAACTTCCTTATTTTTGCAGTTACTGAAAAAATGTGCATTTGTTCTCTGATTTATGAGCAAGAATAAAATTGATATAAAGCAATGATTGGATTTATAGATTTTCATTTATTTTGTTTACATGAATTGAGTAGAACTGAAATTCATGTATAGCAATAACCATTTAAATTTAATGATATTTTAAACTTTGAATATTACTATTAAATAATGAAATACATGAAACAACTATATAAGAAATTGTGCACTTTTTATAAGCTAACGATATTTTTTTTTCTTATTTGCAAAAATAATTTCTGTTTTCATTCCCTTTGTTTATTTTTTTACATCCGTTTGTTTGAATACTATAATTCGTTACGTCTCTCCATTGTATTCAGATAGCAATAAAAAAATTTCCTCATTTTTGCAGTTATTGAAGAAATTCGGATTTTTCATTTGATTTATGAACAGGAATAAAATTGTCATAAGGCAATGATTGGATTTATAAATTTTATTTATTTTGTTTTCATGAATTGAGTCGAAACTCTCAAGAATAATTTAAACAAAAATAGTAATATCAAAATAAATAGATAAAACAGTCTAACTTAAAGAAAATCTGTATTCTTACAAAATTCATTACATAGATTTAAAATTTAGTGACTACAAAAAAGTAAATCAAGTTTTATTTATCAAGTATAATAGATTAAGTATCACAATATGGATATATTTTTACATTTCTTTTGATGTTTTGATTAAACTCTCGAATGTAAGTTGTTTTTCATCGGAAAGATATGATGAATGTTATTAATTTAAGTCCTGTGATTTTAATGTAACTACTCCTGGAATTTTGCTTCATAATTAATGTATTTGCTCAAAGCATTTTTAATATATTTTAATGTTTCGACTCATTTTTTCTTTGAAAACACAGTCAAGCTATATTAAAAGTGACTAATAAAATATTATTTTCGAATATTTGTTTTAAATATTTACCTCAGTTAAGATTGCTAATTAGTAAGCATCGGATTTAATATTAGGCCAGTTGATAATTAGTAAGTAATTGGTTAATTAGTAGCTATTGCACTATATTTACTCTTCATCGAGGCTTCTTAACACCGGGCATCTTACATTTCACTGATAATATGACTATCAGAAAAAAGTTTTGAATAGATTTTATAATGATATTTTTTGTATTTGGTAAAATTAAAAATATTTTGTTTGGATTAATTAAATTTGGAAAATGAATATGAATTTAGTTTTTTAATCTCAATGAATTTAAAATGATGTTAACTTTCCACAAATAATGTCACGTTTTTTAAGGGATTTGCAAGGAGGAGTAACAACACTGTAAAAATTCCCAATCAATTTTCGGGATAAAGTACCGGCACTTTGGATGTCTCATCCGTAAAATCCATTTTTATCGTAAGATATGGTACTGTAATTTTTACAGTAATATTTATTTAATTCGATTTATTCAGTGATTTTATGATAATTATTTCTGTAAAAATTGTGCTATATCAGATTTTTTTGTTCCGTAAAATAGTTCGGTAAAAATGAATTTTACGATACAAAGCAACGGCACCGGTGCCGGTACTTTTAACCGTAATTTGAACAGGAATTTTTTTTACATTGAAAAAGGGTTATATCACACATTTTGGTAAATACAAAGACAATTCAAATCAGCTAAGTAAATATTTTTATTTTATTTGTTTTTAATGCAGACTTTTATTTCAAATAGATATAAATGCTTATAAAAGTAAGTATACGTATAATCATTATTTTTGTTATTCTTAAAAATGTAATTAAAATACGTAGCAAAAATTTGAAATATGATTGAGTTGTGCTTTGTTTTTGATACGCCTGTAGTTTATAGGAATAAAAATTTTGGAAAATTTTTTTTGACTTCATTTATGGGCAGCTTCTGTTAGTGCATATGTCTAAAATTATCACTATATTTATCAACTTAATAATATTCGAAAAAGTGAAAACCTTTATTTTTATATAATTTTCAAGAACATATTTTTTAATAAATGGAAAAATAATAATATTGAAACAAACATAAAAAATCTAGTATAAATAGAAAAAAGTATTATTTCGAATAATAAGGTTCGAAGCCTGTTTAGAAGATGAAAAGTTCACTTCCAATGAGGTGACGCAGGTTCAAATTCTGAGTGATGGTTGATCAATTTGTAAAGCTACTCTAGACTCCCAAAGACCAACTGTAGACGTAAAACGTTCATAATGGTGAACATATCATAATTTTGATTCAACTTGCCATTGGTCAACCATGAGAGGCGTTCGCGGTTTTCATCGCTATGTTACGCAAGTGTGGATTAGTTTTAATCAAGAAAGGAGACGAGAGCCTTCACAGAGATGAGACTGTTCTATTGCTTGTTCCAAGAGTTCCCTTGTCTTCTGGTCTGAGTTTAAACTACAAGTCTACGTAGTTGCTCACTAATAGCAGATTCTACTACATTTGTGATAAAAGTAGCTATTTAACGCATTAATTTCATAAACAAAATGTTAATTTTTTTTTAATATTTAAAACATTGTGGCTCAGTGGTATTGATTGTTTTTCTTTCAATAAAGGTTATTAATTTTGCAGTAAACATATCACGTTTCATTTTGTCCGTTTTCCAATTTTTGCATCGAATTGAAGGAAGTAATTATTAAAAAAATTAAGTTGCATTAAATTTTAAATTGTAATATGATATATCTTTCTTTTATACTGTCAAACATTTATTTTTAATAAGAGTATTTCCACTGATTCATGAATTATGATTCGTTCATAATTGCTGGTGAGAATGCGGTCATTATTTTAGCTTTATTTCTCGTCTTTAAAGACGTTTTGTGCATTATGCTTTTGTGCATTATGCATGAGTTATGCATTGTGGCTTTTGTTTGAGTTTCTTTTATTTACTTTTGCACTCACAAAACATAAATACCTCAGGCAATATTACATTGGTCACTTTTTATAATTAGAATTTTTTAGCTGTCATACAAAAATTCTAATTTTTGATTATTTTCCTTGCTGTCGAGAACACACAATATCAAACATACTTATACCTTTTAATTACATGTATCTCTTAACTACGCATACCTTGTAAATTTATCAATTTCAAATTTGCTTCAAATTGAATATACAGCAAAGTAAAAGACTGGGATGGTATTTATTAATCTTGATTGTGATAATGTGGTTCAAGCTCAGAACAATGATGGTAAAGTTACGGAGGCACTGAGTTGAGGACAGTGGTTTTAGAGAAAGGGTTAGAATTGCTTAGAAAATAGAACAAGACTCTAAATAAAGTGACCCAGGTTCGAATTCTGGCGATAGATGGCTGATTCAAATAATGCTGTTCTTTTATACGAACCATTGTACGGAAAAAATTATTCCTGTGGTAAATGGATCACCGATAAAATTCCTCTCTCCAGACAAGCTGACCTTTGGAGATTTTCGTAGTTTTCTTTTCCTTGTGACACATATATGGTTATTTCCTTTCGTAAAAAAACGCAGAAACGAATGGGTATGAATACTTTGTATTCATACCCATTCGTTCATACCCATCTTTTATATTGGTTTCAATATTAAAATACTACGGAGTTAAATATTGGTAATCGAAAATTTATACTAAACCTAAAAGAAAAAAAAATTTGAACCAAAATTGAATTTATGAAGCATATACAAAATTTGAGCTATTAAAGTAATTATATAAAATAATTATCCATTAATTCAAAACTTTTTACTACCCGAAACTACTGACAAGGAATGGTCTTAATATTTCAATGGCAAATTTGATCTTATTTAGATGGCACAAAATGGAGTTAAAGTAATCCCTATTTTTTTTTCAAATCAAGGATATACGATATTTATATAAATTTATGCCTCTCTGAATTTAGATATTAAGTTCTGTCGGATTTTTTCTCTGCTTCACCACTCAAAGAAATGCCTCGTGGATTAAGCAGCTGCGAAAGCTTAGATTTAGCATCTTTTCTTAAGGAAATCTCCTTAAGAAATATGAGAATTCTTTTACTGTCTAAGATAACGCTATTCACGTATGTTTATTGCGCAAAAGAGACTTGTCAAAGTCTTATTTAATCATTCTAGTATATTATAGGAAAGAATTTTAGTTAATAAATGTGTTGAAAAAATAATTATGCTTTCAAAATGTTCTAGCTTAAAATATGCACTAGGACAAGTGAAAAGTGTCAAGTTAAATAAACTTAGTACAATTTATTTGAGGTAAGTGAAATTGGCAAAATATTTTCATTTTTATTTTGAAATTTTAAAACATAAATCTTACAAATGTTAAACCGCATCTAATATTAATTGATTAAAAGGAAAGTTTATTTTGAAAGATGCCACAAGATAAATTTTGTAATAAAAGAAAAATATTTTTTATCATATACAGTTAATGTACTCGGTTAGTACTATGATTTCTGAATTTTGCTTAGATTCTTTCATCTTTTATTTTATGTTATTTATTCTCAATTATTTGATTTTTATTCTTTTAGAAAGAAAAACATTTATTTTATAACTAAAAAAAGCCAAAAACTATTCAACAAATAAATAAACAATTAAACCACAACTCAAAAGCTGACAATTTTTTGTCTCTTCTCTTGATTTCATTGTTTAAGACTCAATTGATAGAGTAAACTGAAAGTGGGTATAACACTTAAAGAAATGAATAAACTTGTTTCATTGTATTCATTTAGTCTATATTGTCAACATCAATATTGTACTGTAATGCATATAAAAATTTTATAACAAAGGGATTCAATATTAATCAAATTTATCTCACTCATTTGAAATTCAGTTTTTAAGGAGCCTTGTTTGTAAATTGATGTTTGCGTTGCTTTTAAAAGAAGTTTTGATAGAATATAGAAATAAAAATTTAGGAAACACCTTAAGAATTAGAAAATCTGCAACTAATACGAATTCAGTGAAATATCCGATAATTATGGTTATTTTAAAGCCGAAACCTGAAACTGACAATCAATAAAATCTCGAAGTTATTCGTAGGTCTTACTGCAAAATGACCATATTCTATTTAGATTAATAACCTTTGAAATTTAAATTTTAAGAAATCATCTAAAATTATTTCTATAAAAAATTTTTAGCTTCATTTTTAATGAAATTAAATTATCTTCAGTGCTAATATTCAGTGATACTATACAGCTTTATTGTTTTTACGTGGCTGAAACCGGTTAGCATTTGTTTACGTTCGTGTATCAATTGGTTAACATTGTAATGCAATACGTTAAAAATAAATACAAATAGGAAGTGCATATAAAAATATCCTGAATAAAAACCCATTACATGGGCGTTTAAATATAAAAGTATTGCTTATAAACTAGTGCGAAACACGCAATTATTAAAACACTGCAGTGTGTCTAATAATTTGGTCTAATTATTATAATATACAAATATAATAACTGATATAATAAATATTCTATATTTATTTAATACAGGTACATCGTCGAATTTATATTATATATCCTCTAATTTAACAAATTGATACATGAACGTAAACAAGTGCGAACCAGTTTCAGTCCCATAAAAACAATAAAGCTGCATAATATCACTTGATAATTAAGATATTAAGATTTACATAGAATCTTATAGTGCGTCTAATATCTAGACATATATATATATATATATATATATATATATATATATATATATATATATATATATATATATATATATATATATATATATATATATATATATATATATATATATATATATATATATATATATATACATATATATCCAATTTTTCAAAATTTGAAGGAAAAAAAAACGTTTTCAGCTTTAAATTTTAAGAAAAAAATATGCAACTTTCCTCCATTATTAACGCATGTTGATTTTTTGCCTTATTCACAACTAAGAATATTGTTAAGCCATTTCACTATTAAGGAATCAATCATTCTCCTGTCACCTTCCTTTATCTTTGCAAAGAATAAAGAGAGTAAAAAGGAGAAAGATACTGCTCATATTAAATATTTCCAACAACGACATCTCTTGATCTTTTCATCTGGACGATACTGGTTATGACATGACACATCACAAGCTGAAAAGAAGCCTTAAATACTCTCAATCCCTTTTTCCACTAAAAATTACTTTTTACTTCTAATCAATTTGGAGATTGTATTTAACACAGCTGGGTTAAAGAACAGAAATTTAGTCGTTGAGATGTTCATATAAATGAAACATTAATTCAGACATCTGACAGGTGATCAAATGTCTGAATAAATTGTGAATATAACAATTCTATAGGGTCTCATACCTCTTACAAGTATACATCGCAGCTTTTTTCTTTTCTTTTTTTTGAAGCATCCTGGGAGGTTTACATTCAAGGAGATATCACTACGTTTCCTATCAATTGACGGGGAGGTATTAGACGGTTTAAACTTAATAATTAAACCGAGTGAGGAAGTGAAGTAAGACTAAAAGCGCCTATTTGGTATTATAAAACTAACTTGAATGTCTGGGTAAATAAGAAAAACATACTAATTTTTCCGTAGCTACATCTAGAATTATGAATCAAACTTTGCATCTAGAACATGCATCAAACTATTTCATATATTCTTTTTGCCTTGAAAAAAAGCATTTCTTAAAAGTTTAAACAAATTTTATTGTAAATAGTTATTGTGCATCATTTAATTATTTCGATTGTTCTAAAAACATTTTACGGCGTTATAGTGAACCCTTCCTGTAACCTGATTTCTCTCGTAAGCAGACAATTTTTTCTGTCCTAAGAGCGTCTATTTAACCGAGATTTCACTGTGTATATAAATATTCATGGAACAAAAGTGCGTGTAATCCACAACGAGACAGGTTTGATTGAGAGAGAATACAAAGAGAAGTTAAAAGGGGACTAGAAACAGTTTCAAGTTTAATTTTGATTCGGTAAAGGTTACCAATTAATTTTGTGAGATCATTTTACATCTGCCGATTTTTACTGAACAGGCCAGATATTGTAGCGTTTTTGCTTTTTTCCTCGGTTAAATATTAATTTGCGGCGTTTTGTTTTCCTCTTGGATTCCTTTATGCATATGAAGGATAGTCTTTACGGAACATTACATATCTGTATGTTTGGGCATTCCTAGTGATATGTTTCTTTAATTCCAACTATAAACTATACTGCAAAAACAGTGGTGTAATACCTATCTGAATTTAGTGTTGAAAAACTCTGCGTAAATGGTTATTTTATTTCAAATCAACGAATATATAAACATTATATCAAGCATAACGAATCTCGCATTCTTATACACTTTAAAAAGTTTAGTTATATCTTAACACCAATAATTGAGAAAGCTTACATCCTTATGCAGCTAGTTGGTGAAGAAAGTTGCATTATTCGGGGCTTCGTAAATTTCAGCAATGATTAGTGCATATATGAATTATTTAGCAAACTTCACGTGCAAAATGATGGCAGGGCATGGTTTAAGAGTGCAACTAATGCTTTTGGACCAATATTAGAAGTTTAAGGCAAATAATTGAGCAATTTCAAGAAAGGGACAATATGGCCGGCCAAGATAGCGATTTTTTTACATGAAGTGTATTAGTGAAGTGTACTACCAAGTGAGTTTCAATCCTCTTTACTAATTGATAAAAAATATTGAAAGTGGCAAATTATTTTCCAAATAATTTCAAATTTCGTGTCTGATTGATTTGACCAACAACTCTTATAAATTACTATAAATTGCAGCAGTTGTATAATAGTGATATCTATGTTTTCATAAGATTTACATAAATCTGTCCATTGTTCTAAATAAATTTAGAATATTCAACTTCTATTTACTTAGGTTTTGTTTGAATTCATATCAATATTCTGTCTGTGCTGTGGGTTTGCTTGATAAACAAACTAATTTTATTTTAATAAATATTATACTTATGAGTCCTAATTTTATGATTATTGCTTAAGATTGTATTGTAAAAGTAATTTAACTGATTCTTATGTGTATCATATTTTAATTTAATTCTAAATTTTAATGTTACTTAATAACAAACATGGTGGAGATTACTATACATCGATTAGTGTGAAGAAACAGTCTAAGTGTTTCGCAACACCAGGAACTATCCTAGGTTTTGGCGTAGTGGAACATTTAGGGCAATACCATTTTGATGTAAAGTAGTTACACTATTTTTGGTGTTGAGGTACACTAAAATTTTTTATATTGTACACTCTCAGAAATAAAACTCTCACTTTTGACGATTCTGAAATCCTTAAGCTATATTTCATGAAATCATGTGGTATGGGACGAAACGGGAACTCTCAAATATATTACGAAAATGTTTCCGCAACTCGAAACCTCATCGTAAAGCATTGTGGGAGAATGATAACTAGAACAAAACTAGGATGAAGACTAAACGGTCGAAAATAAAGCAACAAAGTAAGCCGACTGTATAGTGGTGAGTAGTTCGCCTCGTACCATTAAAAATTCAAGTACGAATCCCGCTTCCGGCATCGAACATCTCATTGTTCGATTTGTCTCTTTCTTGTGTTATTAAGTTGACATTGACTTAGCTGTATGTAGCTCACTATAAAGTGATCATTAAAAAAATTAGACACTAAAGGCATTACGAGTTGGTTTGGTTTCTTTTGGGAGGGGGAAAATAGAATGACGAAAATTTTTTCCATGAAGAAGTGACGATAGTTATTTCGTCACTCTGACGAAATGTTCGCTCGGAGCATACATCAGGAAACAGTTTCGTCAAGAACGTGAGTGAAGAAGAAAGTGAGGTAAAATTTGAATATCCATTTTTTACAAAATACAGAGGTTATTGAGGTTAAAAGTTTTATCAAATTAATAGTGTATATAATATTCAGAAACTGTAATTGCGGAATCAGTAAATTAGACATGGGAAAATCGAGCACTTTTAAATTTTTTTAGTGTTCTGGTTTATAATATTGATCATATTTCTTGGAAATTTTATGATTGCTCAATTCAACCATAATATCGTATTTCTTAAACTTGATTGCGCATTGTTATGGTTCGACTTAAACCTCATTTTGGTTCATATTAACAAGTTACTTAGATTGCAGCAAACTTACACTGCCTTATGTCTTGACGTCAATGTTTCGACCCTGATTTTTATACACTGTAAAAGAATCCGGATCAAATTACGGTTAAAAGTAGCAGCACTCAGTGTGCCGGTAGTTTTTACCGTAAAATCCATTTTTATCAGAACGTATTACGAAGCAAAATATCTAAGACCGTAATTTTTACAGTAATAATTACCGTAAATTCATTACCATAAAATTATGGTACATTGCGGTAAAAATTAATTTTAGGGTAAAATGGATTTTACGGCACTCGAAGGACCAGTACTTTAAGCCCCAATTTGATCCGGAATCTCTTATAATGTGGGTAATTAGATAATGCATAAATGGAAACGAAACATATTTTTTTAAAAATTCCTTCATTACTGTACTTTTTGAAATATATCAGAAATTCTGAATACATAAATTATCCTTTATTTTTGAGTTTTAAAGAAATATTTTGTAGAATTTTATGTTTTATCTAATTACAAAAACAAAGGGAAATTCAATGCTTTGAAATACTATTATTTTAAAACATTTTCTAAACCAGATTTAGCTTAACAAATTTCAGTCTCTTTCTGCGGAAGCATTTAGATTTATTGAATTTTCGTATTTACAGTTGCTTTCAGAACTTCACAAATTGAACATTTGAAATCGTATTAAATCTATTGAAGGTATTTACTTTAGTTAAATAACATTTCTAATTTACTTTCTTTATAGTCACATATCATTTATGATAAAGTATTTTTTTGTCTTAATTTTCTTCCAAAGTAAACAGTAGTAAGCAACTCCATCTTCTCTTTGATGAAAGCTTTAATAGATAATCTGATTATTTTGAAAAATATAGTTTGACAGGCACATGGGTTAAATGATTTATGCGCTTACAAGTGAATACTTTGAATTTCGGCGGATGAAAGAAGGAAAACAAGATCTGAATATTCAAACAGACAAGAGTATCCTGCTGTGAAATATCTGATTTAAAATAAAATAAATGGGAACCTTTATTCCTACAATTCTTTTCATACCTTAAATTGGGTATTTGTGGAAAATTTCTGTCAGCCATACACTTACAGAAAAATCAGTTTAATATTAATAATAGCGAGCTTTAATAACAAGTAAAATTGAATTATATATACGTTCAATTTGAACTACATTAAAGCGAAATTAAATTTAAGAAATTAAGTTCAGAATTTGCATAATAATATGGCTATAAAAATATATCACTACATTGAGAAAAAAAAATGCGGTCAAAACTGGCATGGCATTCATTAATTTCGTTAAATTTATTTCTTAGTTTTGTATTTTTTATAAATTATTATTTTCATTAATTATTAATTTTATTTATAATAATTTCTTTTTCAGTTTTAAAAACCAGAATTTCCGGTAAATCGTTACCATATGAAATGAAAAATTATATAATGAATGGTTTAAAAATTTTATATTTTGGTTTTGTTACCAGAATTATGTTGTTTTTTAAACCAGAAATGTCATTACCATATGATACGATAATTTTACCAGAATTTTTTTTGAGTTCAGTAACTGAGTAAGCTAAGTGTTCAAGGAGTTTTTATGATTATTTTATAATCAGAAAAGCTATTAAAGAAAAGGGGGTGGACAAAATAATGGAAACACTAATGCACTTTTTCATATTTCTTCAAAAATACTTAGCGAATTATACTACAACTTCTGTAGTGTTTAGATCATGCGATTTCTCATACTTATCAATGAAATTTAAAGCCTTTAGAGTTTTGAAATGACCGACTATAAAGTACAAACGGTAATAATGTTTTTGTACATCCTATGTTAAAAAATGTAGCAATAGATTTATAGCTTGTGACAGTTATTTTTGTTGTTATATGCAATAATTAAAAGAAAATTTGTATGCCTAGCATAAATATTTATGGTGTTATGGACGTTTCTAATAAAAAACTATTTTCTTTGTATAAAGTTTTTTTGTTATAACTTAAAAAATATTCAATAAAATTAAACAAAACTTTCAGAGCAATTTAAAATTAGATGCAAAATTTTTGCTTTGAAATTTGAAAAAAATTATTTTGAAACTGCGCAAGATATGAGTAATTAAAGTAATTCTTTTACACTGCACATGCGCGGGAAAAATTAAAAGCATTTTTTCTTAATTTTATAGTGAATCTATCGTATATGGCAACTAATGAAAAAAATTTGAATATCTTAAAAACTCAAAAAGAGTCATGCAATTTTGAAAGTAGTAGCTTTTGAATGAAAGCTCAAGAGGATAAGGGGATTTCCTACAAATATTATTTTGTATTATAAGACAGAATTCAATAAAAATAATAATACCATACAATAAACGGTCATGCACCAAAATGTGATTTAATAAGGAAAGAAAACAGGCGAAAAAAGAGATATTTTATTGGGGGATTATCCCCGACAATGTCGGTTTCATTTTTAGCAAATCTTGCTTAATAGTACAAAATGAAATATATGAAAAACTCCATATCATTTTGAAGATTCTTTTAAGAAGCAAGAAAACTACTTGGAAAATTGCTTGAAACTCTTTAAGTTTTTAAGACATTCAAATCGGACTTCTTCTTATTAGTTGCCAAATACGATTCACTACAAAATTAAGAAAAAAGTTTTTTTTTTAAATTATTTCCGCTCATGAGTAGTATAAAAGAATTACTTAAATTACTCATATCTTGAGCAGTTTTAAACGAATTTTTCTCAAATGTTAAAGCAAAAATTTTATAATCAATTTTAAATTGCCCTAAACATTTTGTTTAATTTTATTGAGTATTTTTAAAGTTATAGCAAAAAACGGTAAGACGAAAAAAGAGTTTTTATAAAAAATGTCCTTATTTCCATAAATATTTAAGCTAGGCTTACGAAATTTTGTGTAGTTATTGCGTAAATAGCCAAAATAACTGCTACAGGTTGCAAATATATTGCTGCAATTTTTAGCATAAGGTGCTCAAAAAACATTATTTTCCGTTTGTATACTTTATTGTCGGTCTTTCAAACCTCTAAAGGCTGTGAACTTCATTGATATGTATGATAAATCACATGATCAAAGCATTCTGAATATCGAAAATGATTCTTCTATTATTTCTAGATAAATATGAACAAAAATATATAAGCGTAGAAGTGTTTCTATTATTTAGTCCATCCCCTGTACAGTGGTAATCAATAGGCAATAGTAACCATTTGCGGTTAGAAAATTTGATTGGTTGCGCAAATTTACTTCAATCTAAATAGGGAGCTAAGTTGAACTGTGTTCAAGTAAAAAATATTCCTTCCTGAATTTGAATGTTCAATACTATGATATAATTTGAAAGAGAACATAGTTCACTTTAACTACTTATAAAGGTTGTAATATATGTATGAAAGATCATGGTTCAATGTTGAACCAATGTGCTTTATGAAGACTATTAAATGGTTCTATTATGGTCCATTGTACTTTATGAAAATTGTTTCATTTAATCATATATACAATTTGATTTTTTTTGTTTTTTTACACTACACTTTAAAAACTGTGGAGTAATATCTATTTAAATTTGACACTGAAAAACTTTAAAAATTGCGTGAATAAATACTTTATTTCAAATTAATATCGAATCAAGCAATTTTTTCACACCTTAAAGGGTGTAGTTAATTTACTGAGAAATAATTGGGAAATTTTACACAAAACTCAGATGCCTTTATTCCATTCAGGAATTACTTTCGACCACTTCTTTCTTGGCTTAAGTTTAAAAAGCGTAAGATGACATCCTTAGATTGTTTACAATTGAGCTCGAGATGGTGAAAGTTAGTTTTTGACTTGAATCTGTTACTTTACCTGAAACAGAAATTAACTGTTATAAAAGGTATGCATGTTTTCAGTTGTATGATAAAGATAAATTTGTTCCCATGAAAAGATTTACATAAATCTGGTGATCGTATTAAATAATTTTATAATATATCATTTCTATTTGCTTCTGTTTTGTTAAGCTTAGGTAAAGCTACATACACCGTTAAATAAGCATAAAACTCTCTCTCTAAGCTCTTTTCATTCTTCTCAATTGAAACGCATTTCTGGATTCGATAGCATTTACTGGAAATAATTTCTGTTCCTGAGGACAGAATCTTTTTTAAACTAAGTTTACTCTTTAATGAATGCTTCAAATTAATCTTTTGTTCTTTGAAATCAAAAACCGACCCTTCTCACACTCTAAAAAGAAGATAGAAGCTTCTGAGAGTAGTTGGATCTGTATGCACGCGAAGATCCTCTTCAACATCTGCGAAATTAGAAGCTTTTCATATTAATTTTGTCTATCTGAACAAGTTATGAAAACAGGGAACAAGAAATAGAAATAAAAATCGAAATTAAAATACAAATAGAACTAATTTAAAATAAAATTATTAAACAACATTATTTAATTTATAAGATAAAAAATCCCATATGAAAAAAGCGTTCAGTTGAGCTTTAAGTGTCAACAAAGACATAAACCACTAATTTTCATTTCAAACTTGTTTACTGCTACTTTATAAAATAAAAATTAAATGTAATAAGATTAAAATGTAAATTATTAAGTGAATTGTTTCTTCTAATATTTAAATTTCATCAAATGAAGGCCTAATAAGCCTTCGGAATTAAATTTCTCCCCAAAGGAGTAAAGTGCTTTCGAAAGTAGCATATTTTGTTCTACATGTATATACTATCTAGGATTTCAATGTCTTCAGAATTGAAAACTTTCGGCTTCATTTATGTCTGTCCAAGGCAAAACCTATCTGGCAAATGCAGGTTGGAGTTGTGTCAAGGGATTATTGCAGGCTTAAGGTGTCCGCGAAAGTTAAAACAGGACACTTTACATAATGCAATTTTATATTGCAATTAAAACTAAAACTCTTTTCTTCTAAATCTCTTTGCTCATTTAACTCGACTTAAATTACCTTCTGCAAGTCGCGGTTCACAAAACCACAATTCTCAATCTACAAGTTAAAACGAGGAAGATAAATTGAGTAAATAGATTTTAAAAAAAATAAAAGATAAAAATAGAATAATAGAATTAAAAAAAAACATTTCGAAAAAACACAACATGAAATAAGTTTAGTTAGGCGCTTAACATGTCAATAGAGATGAGAATCGGAAAATGTGAAATAACGGATGGAGGAAAAAAAATTCTGTTAAAATTACCGCACTGTTTGATAATGACATATCTGGTAAAAAAAGGCCCATAATTCTGGTTAATAAAGTCATAATATACGGTATTTAAACCATTCATTTGGTAATTTTTACGTTCTTACAGTAACGGTTTAACGGATATTCTGGTTTTCCAAATTATAGATCTTATTACCACACATTTAGTAAAAAACTGCGACGAAACTGAAAAGCAAATTTAACTGAATAAATGACTTTTATGCCATGCTCTAAGGTATTATGTTAAAATTACTAAATTTCACTACATTTATCAAATTTTATCACATATTGCAAAACCATATTTTATTGTTAATTTTACCAAAATCATTACCTAAGCACTTCGGTAAAAGCTATCAAACTTCTTGGTGTTTTCATTGAGCCGGAAACACAGTTAAGTGTACCGCACTTTTGACCATACTTTTTTCTCAGTATACAAATTTAAGACCACAATCGTAAAAAATATTGAAATTGACGTCGTCCAATTTTTTTAAATTTTCATGAATCTGTTGGAAAGGTTACAGTTTCTAAACTCATGTGAGTTCTAAGAATTAAGTTGGAAAATTTTATTGTCTGAATTTATGATTTTTAATTTTGAAATATAATTTTAAATATAATTCAATCTATTATTAACACTTTTTTAATTTTTTCAATTTCATGGCTTCCCTGTAGAATTGCGTAGAAACTATTTTGTTATCGCGCTATTAATCTGTTGTCTATTCAATTAAGTTAAAATATTACTTATTTTTTAAAGAAATAATTAAATTTTAAATCCAAGCAAAATTATCACAATAAAAATTTCTTACTTTGATTTTCCTTTAACTTCTAATGGGGTAAAATTACTTTAAATAACACACTTACCTGTAAATTTCCATAGAAGTTTTTCCAATTCTCGTTGTCTGATATTCGAAACTTACCTTATTCAATTTAACACTAAAAAGCATTTGACTGAGGTGACTAATTGTGTGTGGACTTATTTTGATGCTGCGAAAAAATTGTAATTGCTCTGTAAAAAATCCTTAAAATTCACAGTAAAAAGTGCTAGAACTATAGGAGGCAATGAAATTACGCAAACATCTTGAAAGTCCTGGAATTTCTTTATTAATAGAAATATAAATACATTAACGAGAAAAAAAGTTCCTGTAAAATTATCATACTTGTATTGTAAGAATATTTTTGTTTAAAAAAATGATGGTAATAAAAACGAAATATACCTCATAGAAGTCAATCATTTGGAAATTTTTCCTTTTGTATGGGAATATTTTACCGAAATTTCTGGTTTCATCATCAAACAACCATGGCCAAACACCAAGCAGCGCGTTTACTGTCAAATAGCATGGTATTAAAAAAAATTCATATTTCATTGTTAGTTTTACCAAAAGTCATTACCAAAGCACTTCGGTGAAAACTGCCAGGTGTTTGGTGTTCCCATGGAGCCAGAAACACTGAAATTTCAACCATATTCTGGTAGTTTTGACTATACTTTTTCTCAATGGATAGAATGAAAAAAATTGCGTTTGTATCTGAGTCAGAAAGTGAGACAAGACATCAATGGGGGGGGGGTCATTACTGCGAAATTCATTACTAATTCATAATTAATTTCATTACTGCGAAATCAATGGGGGGTCCCCCCCCCGATTGATTTCGCAGTAATGCTAGGTCTTGAAGGGTTTTTTTCCTCCATTTTCAACTTTTTTAATTTTTTTTTTCAAGTTTAATGCACTATATATCATTTTGGCTGAAACGTATCAGTTGGGGATCAGATAGATATTTCTTAGAAGTTAGAGTTCCACAATTTCATGATCAACAGAATGATAGTTACAAGGGATCAGCAATGCAATTCTTTACTTTACAGGAAAGCTTGTACCCGGTTTGAAGTTCGGTTCATAAACAAAAAAAGTTTATTAAACTTGGAATGTATATGCTTCAGATATTTGATAATAATTACTTTTTAAGAAGTTCATACAAAATAATTAATTAATGAAATTGAAAAACTAATTTATTGAAAATATTGCTTTTACATCTTTGATTTATAATTTATTTAAATAATAATAAAAAAACTGATTTTTAATTTTACTAATAATAATAATTAGTAATAATAATAATGAATTCGGATGAAAATTCAATAAGAAATTGTTAATATCAGAGTATATTTTCAGTTATATAAAAAATTACGAACAACATTTCTTTATATTTTAAATTTTTACTATTTTTCTTAAAATGTCTTGCATAAAATATGTGAATTAATTGTGTATACTTATTAATGGGAAGAGGCACATAAAAAAACTAAAACTTAAGCGGTATCAAAAATGTACCTCAGATCTTTTAAAAGAGCTAAAGCTCATAAATCAGAAACGTCAGGGCATTTTTCATAAACGTGCGTGGGCATGAAATAAGCTCTCGTCAAATTTAAATGTAATTTTCAAAGCTTTCATCTTTTATCTTAAGAAGAGATTCAGCTTTTATCTTTCCCGCGAACTTATTACTATTAATATTTTCATACAAATTGCTAACAATTTTATCAGCGTGTTTATATCTAATGTAGTTCCCGTTTCTCGAAAAAATATTCTACTGCTAAATTGTTTTTTTTTTAAATTGTTTTACTGCGCTTACAATTTTAAATTATATTTTTAAATTTTGATGAATAAAATGCATGTTTGCAAAAGTTTAGCTGAAAAAAAAACCTAATGATACCTGAATTATTTTGTTGCTAAACTGTGTTTATTTATTAAAATTCTAAACAAGTGTTTTAAAAAGACATTAGAAATCAAATTTAGTATTTGAATTTTTTTGTTTGTTAACTGATACGTAAAATAAAATACTAAATTTGTTGAAACGTAAAGAAAAATAATTAAAGAAAAAATGTAAAATAAATTGCTAGCTAATATTTTGATATCTTTCCTACATATTCCAATTTGCTGTTTGCTATAATCTTATATTCCAAATATTGTTTTCATTTATACACTACTGACCCGTAAAATTGCTACACCAGAAAGGAATGCAAGTAACAGAATAATATTTATTGGGCACATATATTATAGTTGGAAGAACAAGTGATAAAATTTTCGGGATATTTGGATGTATAGATCATTAGGAATCAGTACTCAGAGCAGCCTCCATTGACGGCAGCAATAACAGCAGTTATTTTTCTGGGAATAAAAGCCGAACAGAGATTGGATTAGCATGAACGGTTACAGCATTCCATGCAGCTTCAACATTATGCCACAATTCATCGACCGTAGTGAATGACGAGTGGTGGCGTGCCAGTCGTTCGACAACCATTGACCAGACGTTTTCAATGGATGAAAGATCAGGAGAAAGTGCTGGCCAGGGTAACAGGCGAGCATGTTCTGCGTCAAGGAAGGTCAGGACAGTGCGGGCAACATGCGGTCGTGCATTGTCTTGCTGAAACGTAGCGTTTTGGAGGTCTCGAAGATAAGGCAAAGCAACTGGTCCTAACATATCAGAAATGTAACAGTTACTTTTCAAAGTGCCGGCAATGCGAACAAGAGGTAATCGAGACGTATATCCAATGGCACCTCATACCATTACTTTAGGTGATGGGCCAGTATGACGATGTCGAATGCAAGCTGCTAATGGGCGTTCTACATAATGTCGCCAAACACTGATGCTGCCATCATGATGCTGTATACAGAATCTGGATTCGTCTGAAAAGACGACGTCATGCCATTACTGCGCCCAGGTTCGTCGTTGATCACATCATTGGTGGCACTCCTGCCTGTGACGCAGCGTCAAGGGTAGCCGAAGCCATGGTCGCCTTGCTGACAGTCCATGCTGCTGCAAACGTTGTCAAACTGCTTGTGCAGGCACTTGTTTTCTTGCAAATGACCCCATTTGTTCACTCAGTGTTCATGACGTAGCTGTACGATCCTTTAAAGCCATGTGGATAACATGTCTGTCTTCTCGGCTGTTAGTGATAGGGGGCCGCTGACATACTGCACAGCGTTCCACATGACAGTCATGAACCCTTCAATTCCATATTCTGCTAACAGTCATGGGATCTCGATCAACGCGAGCAGAAATACTTCGGTATAATAAACCACAATCCCGGTTGGCCACAATGCGACCTCGGTCAAACTCAGAAACGTGATGGTACGCATTTCTCCTTCCTTCACGAGGCATAAAAAATCTTTTTCACCCACGAACAACGCTCAAATTCAATTTCTGTATGAGAAACTTACTGTCAAATCTCTTTTTTTATACATATTGTAGGTGTTGCTACCGCAGCCTGCTTTGCATGAATGCGCTGATAAGCTAATCATTTGCATACCACAACATGCTTTATACGTCCTGCAAATTTCACGTTCGTGTTGTGTCGCCTTCCTAGTGTAGCATTTTTAATGGCCAGTAGTGTAGTCTTGTAAAGGAAAGATAAGAATAGTTGTATTTAATCCAGATCTTTATTACTTACGAAATCTAATTGGTTTCTCGTTAATCTTTCCTTTTTTTCTCAATTAATTATAATCTTTCAATTTTAGTAAATAGTCAACTTATTTAAAATAAGTGTCATATTAAAATTTAAATAATAAACCGTAGTTAAATGCTGAATTTAAATTCAATAAGATTTCGAATCCGACTAAATAACATTTTTTTTTCTCATTTCAAGTTTCAGTAATTAATATTTTTCTCCTACCGAGAAATGTATTTTCTCATCATCTTTTTCATAAATTTTGTTTTATCTATAAAATCTAATTTGGTGTTTGTTATATTCTTACACTTTTACTTATTTTTTTTTATAATCTTTCAATTTTATGAAATAGTCAGTTCATTTAAGATTAGTGTAATATCTAAATATATATATATAAAAAAAACATAGCTAAATGCTAAATTTAAACTCAATATGATCTCGAATCCCTTTAATGGCCATTTAAAGGCATTTAAATGAGATAAGTTCCAAGCTAATATTTTTTATCTTTCCTACTTACTCTAATTTGCTGTTTGCTATTATGTTTCCTTTTTTTATGCCATTCGAAATATTGTTTTAATTTATGGTTATGTAAAATAAAGAATAAAGTAGTTTCATTTTCCCCCGTTTTACGTAGAATGATTATTAATTTAGTCCAAACTACAAATTCTAATTTGATGTTTGTTATATTTTTTTATTTTTACTCCATTTGTTATAATCTTATTTGTTATAATATACTCAGCTTAATTAAAAAAAGTATAATATCAAAATTTAAATAATAAATCATAGCTAAATACTGAATTTAAATTCAATAAAATTCCGAATACTTTCAAATGACATATTTTTTCAAATTCATTTCAAGTTTAAGTACTTAATATTTTTCTCCTAATGAGAAATGTATTTTTTTTATCATGGTTTACAATGTTAATTTTATTTTACTTACAAACACCAATTTGATAATTTAATGCTTGTTATAATCTTTCAATTTTACTGCTTATTTAAGGTGAGTTTAATATCTAAATCTAAATAATAAACTATAGTTAAATAATAAATTTAAATCCAATAAGATTTCGAGTTCATTAAATGAAATTTTTTAGTTGATTTCAAGTTTCATTAAATATATTTTTTCATCATCTTTTTAACTATTAATTTCATTTTACCTACAAAATCTAATATGATGTTCGTTATAATCTTTATTTTTACTCAATACTTGATCTTTAAATTTCACTAAATAGTCAACTTACTTAGAATGAATGCAATCTCAAAATCTAAATAATAAATCACAGCTAAAAGCTAATTTTAAAATCTATAAGATTTCAAATCCCTTTAAATGACATTTTTGTTTTATTTCATTTTAAGGTTTAGTATTTAATATTTTTCTCCTATAAAGAAATGTATTTTCTCTTCTATTACCAACTCTGTATGTTTTCTCAAAAAAAAAAAAAAAAAAACCTGATGAGCCCTAACCGTATGAAAGAAGTATTTACTTTTTCCAGAGATCTAAGACGTAAACTTACCAGCAAGATATTGGTTTCCATCTGAGCTGCCAATAACTCAAATAAGCAAACATTGGCGGAATTTCCCTCACGTAAACTGTAACCAAGGAAAAAATAAAGTTTAAATAACTGATATTCTATTTTAAGACTATGGTTTCTTTTCCTCGACGAAAAATTCACATGTTTTGCTTTTACTAGAAAAATATACACTTAAATTTCATGGACTTTTGGAAATATTTTAAATCTCAGGAGTGATCTTGTATTAAAAGGTCACTCCTTAAGTTTGTATACGAAGAAAACTGTTATGTATGAAAATAATTAAATGAAAGTGTGTAACTAAAATGCAACTATTACATAGTACTGTGAAAAATTTCAATAAAATAGTTTATCACCGTACACTGAATACTTATTACCGAAGAGTTTGTTTAAAATGCTGAAATAAAACGTATAAACGGCCTGTTAACAAAGTTGCAATATAAGCAATGATGCATGAAAAATTAAATAAAAGTTTCGTTATACATTTGTATTTTAAATAAAAAGTATATTTTTTAAAATTAAATATATAAATTTAAAAATAGCAAATTTTTCTTGCATTATTTTTTTCTGAGTTCTGCTTTAACTGGTCTGCTATTGTTAATACTTTACATCTCATACGCAAAATATCTATTTAGTATTTTACAGATGCATGTTGAAATATATTGAACTATATTTATAAAGCTAATATAATAATCCTGCAAAAATAATAGCTTATATGATAAATTATTCTCTAAGGAGAATATCTAATGTTGAACTGGACTGCAATTTCCTTTACTTAAAGTGATAAACAGGATAATTATAAAATAATTTTGGTTACAGATGATCCCCTAGTGAGCATATTGCCAGAGAAGCCGGAATAAACTTTTGCGTGCAGGAATGCACTCAGGATAATTGTTGAAACCAATTATCAAGCTCTTATTATGTTTGCAATGTTACATTTTTAAAATTTTCAAATGAAATCCCCTAAAGTTTTTAAATAACCGTGATATTTTAAGTAATAAACATAAAATAAAATTGGAGTGATTTTTTTAAGTACAAATAGAGGCAACGCTCGACAGAGACGAAGAAAGCAAGATATAGCATAAAAACCACCATGCTTTTTTTCCCTTATCGATGACTTCAGAGTGCTTACACAAAACAAATTAATAAAAAAGCGCTTTTCTTCAACTCTGCTTAGCGCCGTCATTTTGTGAACTAAATCATCGTGGCAACATTTAAAGTTTTTCAAAGTAAAGTGAATATAGAGGAAAGATACAATTTAATCTGTACATTCCACTTAATTTATTACTAAATAACTTTAAAATCGCGTACCATATATTTTTAAAAAAAATAATGCACAGTAATGTACAAATAATGCATGCGTGAAGGATAGTGTGATTTGTGTAAGTACATGATATGATAAAATCAAAGAGCGTAGTAAAAAACTTGCAAACTTACTTAATGAATTCCTGTTCCTAAAGCAAGAGAACATAGTTTTTAAGTAGATGCGTTCACTAGAGTGTTTTAGTTTGATATTTAACAAGTATCTCTTTAAAATCTTTTCAGGATCTAGATCAATTAAATTACACTTCGGGGTATTTCAAATACTTCTGCTAATGAATGAAAAATATTAACATCTTTAATCTCTCCCAATCAATATTTCAATTGTAATATTGATATTCTTGCATTTCGTCAGAATCAATTCAAAATAAAGCAATTAAAACAAATGATTCTAAGTATTCTACACGCTTAATTAATTTAAATATTATATACGTAAAATGCATTATTTAAAAACACTATTCGTTCATAATAGTTTAATTTAAAATAAAAATATTATGAAAAGCTTTATACAAGTTTGTTGAATTCAGTCAAAATTAATCATCAGGCCTCATTGAGATAAGATCAATACTAGTCTATTAAAAAACTTCATTCGGTTTGAAAATATACAGATTGGAAAAAAAAAAAAACAGTTGACATGTTCCAAGTGCTTGAAATAGGCGGCTATTTTTAAGACTTACCAGACATGAAAGAGAAGAAACAAAAGAGATTTAAAATATAAAGCGTAAAGTTGCTAATGAAATAGCTAATACTCGGTGGAAAGGCGTGGTGGTCAGGATATGGAGCACTCGCCTCCAAATGAGGTATCCCGGGTTCGAATCCCAGTAATGCTGGTCGAAATGAATTTCTCACCCAGTGCTAACGTAAAATATTCTCAGTGGTAGCCGGATCGTAGTCTAGAGCCTAATTGCGGTTTGGCTAACAGCGGTTGGTTTTCGTGGTTTTCCTCTCCATGTAACGCAAATGCTCGTTAGATCTATCAAAAATCCTCCACGAAGGCAAATTTGTCCCAATACTTGATTCAGGAGTTTACATTTTTTAATTTTATTTTATGTTTTATGACCGCCGTTGAACAGTCGACCCAATTTTTGGGTTTACGACTACTAATGTTCAACGCCGTAGCCTTGTAATTTTGAACCAATCCAGAAGACAGGGAAACTCCTGATCGGTACCCCCAGAGGTATTGATTTGTTATGGGAACATGGAGGACTTTGAGACTCGACAGATTTAACGTGCATCAGTCACCATTTACTACACGGGGAGTCTTCGACCGGCGGGGACCGAACCCACGAACTCTTGGACATGGGCCCGGCACCCCACTGACCAGGCTATCCCGGCCTACATCAGGAGTTTACTTGTCTTTTAGATTGGGTTCAAAATTACAAGACTACGGAGTTGAACGTTAGCTGTCGTAAACTCAAAAATTGGGTCGGCAGTTCAACGACGGCAATGAAAATGAAATAAAATAATCGTTGACATTCGGTACCCGGATCGCATCGACCACAGTGTTGAGGCAAAATATCCTCAGTGGTAGACGAATCATGGGTTAGAGTTCCCTTGCGGTCAGGATAACCTTGTGAGGTTCCAGTGGTTTTCCTCTCCATGTAACGCGTTCCCTTGTTTTTTTTTGTTTGTTTTTTTTGGATTGGGTTCAATATTACAAGGATGGGGAGTTGAACATTGGTAGTCGTAACCTCCGATTTGGATCGGTTTGCTGTTCAACACCAGTTATCAAATAAAATAATAATCGTTGGCAATTTGAAGTTTTATATTTCAAATCACTTTTGTTTCTTCTCATTCACATCAGGTAAATCTTGAAAACAGCCATCTATTTTTGAGCGCTTGAAATATGTCGACTGTTATTTATAATCTGTACATTTTTGAAGCGAATGAAGTTTTCTCATCAAGTAATAACTTGCTGCTTCAGTTTTTTGGGATTATTAGTTTAAGAACAACAGTATTAAACCCAATAAAAAGGTCATCAATTGGCTTTTAAATTAGCTATAAAAAACTTGAGTTTGTCTGAATCATTACATATTTTGATGCAGTAAAATTCTTTTCTGTTAATTTTCCAGATCTGTTAATGTTCCTAAATCTGAAGTTAGTTAGCTCGATTGATATTAGTCTTTTCAAAAGATAATAAATACGTCATAACAACGTTTTGAAAAAATTCCTAAGAGAGAGTAAAATAAGTGGAAAAAAATAGTATGATACTCTTGTCTACAAAAGCTAGGCAAGTCGAAGACAAATTGTAAAAACAGACTTTTTGCAAACTGCCGTCTTCATTTGTTGTGATTTTTACGGAGAGCCTTGTATGTATATTGTATGTATGGATTATTTGTATGTATGTATATTGTATTTAAGTATTATTTGTATGTATGTATTGTATGTTTTGCTTTGCTTATAAGAAGGATCTTATAAGCAGAACAAACCTTCGAAAAGAAAATGAATGTTACAAATTTCGCAACCACCGAATATATCTTACAACCTTAGGATTACCTTAAAATCGTTATTTGGAATTCTCGTGTGGTATATCCTTTTCCAATACTATGAGACTTATAGTGAAGAGGATATTAATTTCCACATTAATTCTAATACTACCATATTAGAGAATGAACAAAATTTCTCTATCACTCCTAGACAGTGGAAAAAAGTGTCAAACTTGCGTCAGATGAAATAAAAATATGAGCATGAAGCAAGTGATGGATATAACGAAGAACAGTGAAGTTTGGATCAGCTATGACTCATTTCTCTAAAATTTCCTTCTAAAATTATGGTAAAATAACTGGCAGCTGGCTGTCTATCCGATTAATCGTAAAGTTTACGGTAAAGAAAATTTTTTTCCTCTATGGTTTTAAACCATTTACAAAATGTATGGTTGTAAAACCATGAGTACAAAACTATACGGTTTTTTAACCATTTTCAACTAGCATTTTTCAAAAAAAAAAAAAATTATTTAACTAGACATAGGAGCTCAGCTTTTCGTAAGGTAAAAGGCATTGGAGAGTGCCAGACACTGAAAATTCTTTATGTATTAAAAGGAATGGAGGAAATATTGTGGTGTCAACACTAGGACTCAAACTCCAGTTCTGCCGGTCATGAGATTCACAGGTAACTCCACTCGGCAATGATATGTAAGCAGCTGTATAGAACTCAGTAGTTTCATTGGGTGGTTCTAGTTGTAGCGATAAGATTCTGGTTGTTTAACCATATTAGGTGAAAGCTGTTAATAAACAGTTTTTCCAAACTTAATAGTTTGATTACCATTTTATTTATGGTTATTTGACGGTTTTGATTAAATATGGTAAAATAACCATTCAATAAATTGTTATTTAACTATTTTTTCCGAGAAATTTCTAATAGTGTAGGGAAACCTTAATAATTCAGTAAGCCAAAGAATACAACACTTCTGGAAATTTCCTGTAGAGGTAAAGATATTTTTCTAATCATATTATTTATGGTTAATCGGATAGATAAACCGTTGCCGGTTATTTTACCGTAATTTCAGAATAAAAACTCTAAAAATTTAGCTCCATTACATATAGCAGTAAATATAATATAAATATCCAACCTAAAAATAGGATCAATGGTGGGATAAGTTACAGGTGGAACTAAACGTGCAACCATCTTCTTTCGGTGAGTTCAAGGGATGCTCAGAACTAACACAATGAGCAAAGTGAAAATTACGAAAAATTGGTAAATTTAAACTTTTTTAACCGTCGCGTGAATGTAAAAAATTAATTGACTGTTTAAAATTAAATTGATTAAATATTCAAACCATAAAACAAGCGTGAAAAACTAAGGCAGGTATATTTAAAAAATTGTACCCTATATTTGACAAACACTAAGAAAGCTTGCGTAATGAAAATAGATATCACTAAAATTTTTTTTTGTTTATTTTATAAGCAGCTTCCTTATTGTTGTATCGATAAACATGATTTCATATTTTTTTTGAGAAATATAGAAAAATAACCGGAATTTTAAACAACATTAGTAATTACTTCAGTGCTAGCAGTGTACATCCATATTTTAAAATCTTTATCAATCTTAAAACAAAAATCTATTTAAGGAAGGAATGGAGTAGAATGCAAATTGAGCTAATGTAGACAATTAAAATATTTCGTTTTTTATCACTCAAAATTTTTTGATGAAATTTCGGAAGTTTGGTAAAATTTTTATACTCTTTTTTATGCAGCTACATAATAACACAATTGACTAAGTGATAATTTGAATATTTTTATGGTGGATAAGAAAATTGTTGATGAGCTATTTAGATACTACCTTAGACTTTTCTTTTATTCAGCTTTATTTCTCAAATAATGCGCGAGATTATGTCATAATTATGAAAAATTATGTTCTTTGAATATTTAAATGCTTTGTTTTGAGCTAAATTTGTTATTCCCGACCAGATGGCTTAATAAATGACCAGACGTAGCTAGTGTGGTCACTTGATTGTGGAAATAAATGGATATCTCGATATTATTCCTTCTTTTAAAATAAAATTAATTAATTATCAAAAATACAAGTGTGAAGGTATTTAATAGGAAAAAAATTAATTATGTAAAGCATGTAATTTATTTACATAATTAACAGAAAAAGTGTAAAATTTAAGCTAACAAAAAGACGTAAAGAGAGACAAAGTTATTAGCAGTTTCACTAAAAACTTCATGTTTGAAAAAGTATCCACAAAAAGAAAGAAATGGAACTTTAAAAAACAAATACATGAATGGCATGTTCATGCAAATACATCTAAGATTCCGTATATGTAATGATTTACTTGTTTTTTGACAAACCTGCATATACTAGCATCACAAAAAAAGTCAAACGCATTTGTTCACAAATTTTAAGCCACAGTTAAGCTTGTTGTAAAATGTGACAGATGTTCATCATTGTTATTAAATTGCTCACATATACAATGCAATAAAAAATAGCTTCCAAAAATAGAAAGTAAAGCAACATATGCATATTATAAAGCAAAGCAGTATACTAAAGCAAAAAAAACGTGAATAAAGCACAAATAAAAGAGCATAAATTGACACGCTATAGCTTCAGTTCCATATACAAGAACCTTTCTCAGAGTCTAAACGTCAAAAAAAGGAAGAGAAGTAAAGAAAAAATGCGTGTTAAGTGGTTAAACCAATAAGGACAAAGAAAACAAGTTAGAGCAGAAATAAAAATGGGAAAATAAGAAACAGGTATGAGGAGATTTGGCGGGAACCCCAGGGCGCAACATATTAAATTAAAATGGACTTCCAAATACTGGCAAACGATGAGATACTCTAAAGATCAAAAACTAAATTATTAGAACTAGACATTCCTCAATTTTAACACTGAGGAAGGGTTTTGATTATAGAACTGAAAATATAGTATGCCAGTTTATGCACTTACATTATTATTTTATTCATGCTGTTTTTTGTTTTAGTCAACATAGCACAAAGCATTTCCCTTTCCTTTGTTGGAAAAAGCAGTATAGTTTCCTGCTTGGTGAACAATACTGCGTCAAAATAGAGCACCACACCAACATATATATTTATATGTATAGATTCATAACCACCTTACACATGTAATACAATATAATCAGCAAAAAACACAGAGAAAAGAATGTTTTCATACACATAAATATTCTGCACATGCATATAAAAGGAAATCAATTATTCCTAAAATATTTACAAAATTTTTTTTTTCAAGTTTTCAGAATTTTAAAAGTGAATATTCATGTACATAAGTTTAAACTTCTGAGCACATTTGTTTCCTGCATTTCAATGTAAAAGAATGAGCTTTTTAGAAGGTCACACTTAAAATGTTAAAAAAAATTACACTTTTTCTCAATAAAAGTGTTTTTCTATAACAATTTTAAGAATATTTTGCATGGAAAATATTAACAAGTTATATAATCTTGAATAATATATAACAAGTTATATAATCTTAAATAATATAACAAGTTATATAGTCTTAATTTCCTTTAGTTTCAAATATTGTAAACCATTAAACTAACTATATGCGCTGGGTATTCCATAAAATTCTCTCAGAATACATAATTTCGGAATCTTTATCAAAAATAAAACTACAAAAGTGCACACTTAGGGTTCACAAATTAATATTTAGGAGAGAAAGAAGCAAAATGTGCTTCGAAAAATTGACAAATATCTACCGAGGAAAGCTTGAGGAATAATATTCAAATCAGTTTGATTAAATATCAAAATCAGAACTTGAAATTGTATATAATGAAAATCAATTTTTCTCTGTTTTCTACCATGATTGAGCAAGTTTTAATGCTTTCCTCATTTGTTTCCCCATTCAATTTTACTTTTCAACCCCCTTTGTGAGAGTCTTCTTTTGATTTAATTTCTAACAAAGATACTGTTAATATGAATTAAGAGCGGCAATTACGGAACACTTTGCACTGAAAAAGTTTTCACTAGACAAGAACGTTTCCTTTTTTGAATGTGCGCTCTTTTCATGAAAATTAATTACATTTTTTATATTAGTTTAATTATATGTTTTAAATTACATATGCGGACAATTTAATGTCGAGGTGTACCCGTAATTCTATTACATAATAAAAGACTTCTCGGTTTTCAAAATGATCGAACATTGTAAGAATGTATCGAAGTATTTAATAATTATTCTGTTAAATTTTTGACAGAATCATTTTGGCAGATAATTCATTTCTAGTTAACTTCATGAAGATCCATAAATGCATGTATTTCGAATTTACACAAATGTAAATAATTTAATGAGAGTGGTATTGAAAAGTAACTATATGACAAATGAAAAATGTTACTTACTCCTTAGCAAGATCATTTAATGTGGCACTTACATGACCAATACAATAAATTATGAAGCTTACAGTAAACTGATAATAATACATAAAAAATGCTTGAATTTCATTTTATGTCTTTTAAAGAAGTAAAAAAAAACTGTTTGCTCAATTTGACATTAACTCAATTTGACATTAAGTCAACACATGAAAAAAATAAAACAAAAAAAATTATCGTATAGCATTAAGTTCCAATACGGAAAGAATTTTAAGAATAATTAAAACTATGATATTTTGTTGCAATAAAACAAAATCATTCCTGAAAAAGAGTTATATGAAAGAATTAAATGTTGCTCTTAATATATAAACTATAAAACATATGAATAAACTGATTTTTGGTCAAAAATAACTTGGAAGAATATTCAGTTTTTAATTTATTTAATAAACAATATATGTAAATATCGAGAAAAACTCCCTGAAACTCTAACACATAATTCGTTATTTGTCAATGATATTTTTAATACTCATTCAAAAAGTTGTAAAACCAAAAAGAATAATACTTAAATTTTTTCAAAAATATTTTGTGTTGTTTAAAAAAAGTGCAAAAGTTCAAAATTTGATGTAAAATATAGGAAATTCAAATAAAAATCTAAATATATTAAAGGATCACAGAAGAGTATTTTGGCATTAGGTTTTCCAAATTTGTTGTCTGAATGCTTGATACGATCCAGATGGGATAAAATACAACGGAAAAAAGTACTTCAAATTAGTTAATGTCAAATTTTTATCGAAAACTAATTATGAGATTAAGAGTTCTTTTAGAACTAAAAAGATACAAAGCACTAATGTTACTCACAAAGAAAATAAGTTCAAACAATAATTTTTAATGTTCACATAATTCTTTTTAAATTATACAAATAAATATAACATAGATGTAATGTAGATTGCACATATAAGTTGTGCTGCACATTTCACATGGAATTTATATGTTTTTATTAAATAAACGATAAGTCCTAACTTTTTAAAATCTAATATAACACCATTTCGAAGATTTGTGTTACTGATAATATTTTACTGAAATATTATTAGAATAACAAGTAACGAAAACTATATCAATAAAATACAATATGCAATCAACAAGTTTATATAAAAAATTTTTTTTTTAATATTCTTACTATTTTTTTCTTTAATCATCATAAACCCAGGAATTTAAAAATATTCTTCAATATTTTTAAAAGTCATAAAATGTTGTTGGACTGAATTGATAATTACTTAGTGGTAGTAGACTATGATTAGGTAATCTCTACGCATAATGAGCTAGCATTTTGACTTCCTTCATCTTATGTGCACACAAATTACAGATAAAGAAACATTTAAAAACTGTTAATGCCTAGCAATGTTAAAACTGAGCTGAATTTATACCAAGAAATGAAATTCTGGTTAAATTATCATACTATACGGTAACAACATTTATGGTAAAAAGCCATAATTCTAGGGATGAAAACCAAAATATACTGCCTTTAAAATAAGCATTTGTTGATTTTTTATTCCAAATGATAACAATTTAGTGGAACTTCTGATTTTTTTCAAAATTATAGTAATTACCACATATTTAGCAAAAAAATACAAAACTAAAAAGTAACTTATAACTGAAGAAATTATTTTTCTGCCATGCTCTAAGGTATCGTGATAAAATTACCATATTGAACAAATTTTATCACATATTATAAAGCGGTATTTTATTGTTAATTGTACCAAACTCATTATTCCAGAGTTTCGGTAAAAGCTTTTTGGTGTTCCCATAGAACTAGAAACATGATAAATTTTATAATCTTGTAGTTCTGACCATACTTTTTCACAATGCATTAAAAATGAAATATCTGAAAAGTCTAGCATTTTTTGTATTATAAAGAATATCATGTTTGCAATATTACATCGTCAAAACAAATTATAAATTTCATAAAAGAAATTTGGTCAAATTACAGAACAGTTTTAAAAGTTTCAATTACAAAAAAAATCATACTTTTAGTTTACCAAGTTTATATTTTTAATTATAATGCGGTAAGGGTTTCAAAAAAGAAATTAGCTTCGCTTTTTTACATGAAATATATTAATTTAAGTATAGTATAAACTGAAGTATCATATAGTTTCCCGTATTTAAGGTTTTATACGTCTATTACATGTCACTTCCTGTATCATGTAACATTTTGTAAATGACAGTAATGTGATATGTCGACGAAAGATGGAGATATTGATCGAAATGGATATTTTTGTGTCTCAGTAACAGAAAATAATCACTTAAACAAAAGATCTAACGTTTATCAGGAGTTTTTATTTATATGTTTAATACAACGAATAAATGATGGCACTAAATAAATGTTTTACGAGTTCAAAAACATTAATTCTTAAAAATTTAAGTGCTGCAAAAATTACTGAAGTAAAAATTCTAGTGTAGCTAAGATTATTGAAGTTTCTAATTCTGCTTAATTAGTTGATAAGAAAAATTTTGAAGATATGTTATTTAAAAGTATATTTTACCTGATTTACTAGATATTGATCGAAATGGATTGTTTTGTAACCCAGTATGAGGAAATAATCACTTAAACATAAGATCTAACGTTTTAATATGTTATAAACAATAAATAAAGGTGGCATTAAATAAATGCTTCATAAGTTCAAAAATATGAATTCTTAAAAATTTTAGTGAGGCTAAAATTATTGAAGTATCTACTTTTGATTACATGATTCAAACAATTAGAATTCTAAGAAAGATTTAAATCATTATACTATTTACAATTACATTTTACCTGATTTATCAGGTAAAATGTAATTGTAAACATATTTTCTTTATATGTTACGGTTATATGGTATGATACGTTTTCATTTATATGAGGAATAAATGATAGCATTAAATAAGTGTTTCGCAAGCTCAAAAACATTAATTATTTGATTACTTAGTTCATAAGAAACATTTTAAAGTATTATACTATTTTAAATTATATTTTATCTGATTTACTAGATATTGATTGAAATGGATAGTTTTGTGTCCCAGTATGAGGACATGATCACTTAAACATAAGATCTAACGTTTTAATGTGTTGAATATAATGAATAAATGATGACATTGATTAAATTTTTCATTAATTAATTCAAATGTTTTGAATTTTAAGAAAGATTTAAAGTATTACACTATGAAAATTTGCAATACAAATGAAACCTATTTATATTGATTTTCATACAACAATCGTGGACTAGATGATTTAATTTAAACTAGTTAAAATACGTATAAGATGGAAAAAGCAAAACAAACTGTGCATAATTCCAAAATTAATAACATTTGAAATTAATACGACATATTTTACACACAATAAGAATAAAAATAAAAAGACTAGGAATTATATTTAAATAATTAACCGAATAAATTAAAATGATGAAATTTTCAGAAAAACTAAGAATTAAAAATGATCCATGAACTGGTATAAAAATTATATGAGTCTGCAAGTCAGAGAGAATTAATTACTTAATCACTAAAATAGATGTAAGTCTCTCTATTTTTTAAATTGAAAAAAAAAATTATTCTATTAATATTTTCAAGTTTTAAATTTTTGTTTCATACTCTATCTCTGCAGGTTGAGGTTTTAATTCAGAAACGTGAATTTAAAGGTGTTTTTGAAAGAAATGTTTAAAAGGAAGAATAGTAGATAAAATATTAAGGAATATAAGATAAAATATTTATGAAAAAGTGAAGAATTTTTTATCCCGTAATTAGCTTAGAAAAGTATTGAACGAAATATTTATAAAACATATTTTCTCTGTCTTGAAACCTAACTGAAACAAAACTGAACAGTACATTTTTTTGCAAAAAGTGTTAATTTCATATTAAAATATTTTTAAATTATGAAAATTTATTTCAGACACTTACTTTTTGCTTTTATTTGAGCATATTTTTTGATTTTAAAAGCAATAAGAAATAAACTTTACTGAACAGTTCATTACAAAATGTCGTTCAATTTCAATGTTAATTTGTGTCATTGCAGCAATTTGTTAAAACTAATATTTCTGATACGAAAAAATAGTTTTCAATTGTTTTCATTTTATACAAAAAAATGTTTTGTCCTCTTTTATATTAAAATTTGAAATTAAAATTTGTTTTCAGAGAGAATAAAACTAAAAAGGAAAAAAAACAGAAAACATTGTTATACACTTTTTCCCGTCATCAGCGTTATTTGTTCACCTTTTAAACTAGTTTTGAGCATTGACTTGGATAATTTAAGTAATTCTTTAGTGGGTTACAGCAAATCGTATATTTATATTCTCTTCCATTATTATTTATCTGATTTTTCAATTCATTGGTAATTTCTGGAACACCTGGTGTTTGACAATCAAACAATGATGTCATTATTAAATCAAACGCAATTTCAGAAATAGATTGAAACGAAAGAAAACGATTCTTTGTACTGCTTTCCTTTATTATGCCTTTTGCTATGTTTCATATTTTACATAGGTTTAAACATTTAAAAAAAAACACTTCTTCAAATTTTTATTTAACAAATACGTATGAAATTTTTAAAAATTCATTTTTGAAGACCTCGAGCAATGCTTTCCCCCAAAAAATACACGGTTTTTGATTAAAAGTTTGCTAACTACTTCTCGATAGAAATATTTAGACTACATATTAAATGAATAATTTTTAATATATTCTATTAAAACTAATTTTACAAGGCAAGTAAACAATCTAAATTTAACATAAAAATTACCAAAAATTTAACTTTCAATTTTTTTTTTAAAAATTTCTTTAATCAGTATCTTTTCTCTACTATTAAGAAGAATTTTGCAAACCTTTAATAGACTTTTTTCAATAAAGTCTGAAAAACAACAGTTTTCAATGGCTAAATTGTAATACTTTTAGACGAAATTCGCATAAAGTATTGTTTAAATGTTGTTCTTTCATGAACTTAAAGTTTGAACAAATTTATTGCTCTAATAAATTAAAAAGATATCAGGAAAAAGCCTCCGTTTTGCGCATTTTATTAATCTAAAGCTTTAACGTAATTAGATAAATATTAAGTAATTTATTATGGAGGAAATATTTAAAGTATGGTAAAAGATTTAGATTAGTGAACCTAAACCACTTTAATGTTCACTCAACCATAATTCATTGAAAAAATTTATAAATATTTTTAATATGAATATAACAACAAAAAATTATTATACAGGGGGCTCGAAAATGATATTGCCCTAGGCGAGAAAAGTGGCGATCGGGCATGTATTTTTAGTCATTACATGTCTGACTGAGTATGTAAGTATTTAATCATAAATACTATAAAATACAGATTAAACACTTATAAAATTTTGAAGAAATTTACTTCATCATAATTAATAATTTTTTATTAATACATCTTTATTAATAATACTTAGTACTTTTAACTTAATACTGATTAGTTTTTTTACGTTAGTGAAACTACCTTTTTTTTTTGATTGATTAACAATATACATGAGCTTTATTGGCAATAAAAACTTATTTTCGGGCAAGTAAATGTTTCATTCAGCCACATAAGCTAGCTTGCCCAGTAGGAGATTTAGAAATTTTCAGATTCTTCCAACCCTTGTTATATGAATTTTACAATTTAATGTTCAAATCAAGACAATCTATTGAGGCTATCTGGCTAACAATCAAGGCTATCTGTAAATATCTTCAAAAGATTACATGCCTATTACAGAGTTTTTCCAAAGCATTTAAAAAACATTAATTAATAAAAATATTTTGCGTTTGAATCAAATGCCTCTACTAACGATGCTTTTTTCGGGGATAAAAAAGTTTTCGTACAAAATTCAAGTGGAGAGAACAAACTTAAGTATAAGTACGGATTTATAAACTTACATTTCAAGTGTAAACAATATCACAAAAACTACAACAATGAACTTTTGACATGGAAATTTACAAACTAACCCAACATAAACTTACTAAAATTAGTGTTCGAAATTTATCCTGCAATATTGCTTTAGTTACCTCAGTGGATTAGGTAACCCCGGATGACTGTACATCATTTCTTCTCTTACATAATGTGTAAAGATTTCTGTTACCAACGTCGCTTTGACTACGAAGCCTACAGCAATGAATGTGTATCAAAGGAAACGAAATTTTGACGCTTTTCAATTGAATAAGAAAAAAAATGTCAGACATACCCACTTAATATCTGAATCTTGTACTGGAATTTATAAAAGTTTTTAAAGTATTTACTGGTGTTACAAAATACTTATTTATATATTGGGTCTTGGAAAAGTAATTTCGCTTCTTCCAAGCAGCTGACTTAAATATATTTCAACTATCACTAACCATATGCCAACTTATATATATATATATATATATATATATATATATATATATATATATATATATATATATATATATATATATATATATATATATATATATATATATATATATATATGTATATATTATTAATTTTATTATTTTTTTAAAACAATATTTATATTACAAAATCAAAACAAAATTTGTAATAGTTTAAAATGAAATTGGATCGAAATAAGGAATTTATAATAAGAATTTTTCAGAGTTAACTTCTTCAGTTTTTGAGAATTTTTTAAAAGGCTAAAACAGAAAAAACTGATTAAGGAAAAAACTAACGAAATACATTAAAATAAAACATTTATATTGCAAATTTTTTGGACTTATCTTTGTCAGTTTTGGAGAATTTTTTAAAAGGATAAAGCAGAAAAAAACTGATTAAAGGGAAAAAAAACACATAAAAAGTCTCAACATATTTGTGAAGTTTAATGTGAGAAAAAAGTAATCTAATTCTTATCTCGCAATTTATTTCAGATACAAGCTTAATGGTCCTGCTTTTGTATGTGTCAATATTGCTCTTGAAAATATATTTAAATACAAAGGTTTTGTATATTTTATAGATTTTTGGGTGGATAATCTTTCTCAAACCATAAATTACCAAGCCTATTTCTATTTCTTTCTTCTTATGTCCTTTTTATTTCAGAGTAAGTCAATATACTTAACCACGCAAAATCTTCTATTTACTTTATGAACTAATAAAAAACTAACATGGAATTACAATTTTTAATGAATTATTAGTTGTTTACTTATCCTGAACTAAGTTTTAAAGATTTGATAGATTTCTTGGGTGGATTAATCTATTAAATATTTTCAAATTAAATTATTATGAGTGCAAAAATTTTCAAGCTATTCCTCAAGCCATAAATTAACAAGCATATTTAAATGTCTTCCTTCTAATGCCTTTTCTATTTCAAAGTAAGGTAATCTACTTAACCACGCGATGTCTTATATTTATATTATGAACTGATACGAAACTAACTTGAAATACAATTTTTAAAAATGTACGTACTTATTATTTTTTTACTTTAATAGATTTTATTTACTTAGCTTGTGACTATTTATTTTGACAGACCCTAAAACAAAATAAATTAACAAGTTTATGAAGGTAAAGAAATTAAAATCTTAGAGCTGCGCTTTTAGAAATTGCTTATCAAATTCCATTTAAAATTACGGGCACTCAGGGCGCTATTACTTTTTATCGTAAAATTTTACGAAACAAAAAATCTGATAAACTGTAATTTTTATAGTAATATTTATTATTAAATCACTGTAGTTAACTAAATATTATATGTCATTATGACTTTTGAATCTGAGTTCGTTGTTTTTGTCTCGGGTAACCTAAGGATCATATTTTTTTCCTTACATGTATAATAAAGGAAACGTGCACCTGTAAACGTATATTCTAAATTTGAATCTGTACAACAGTTACTTAATTCTTAAAATAAATGATCTTAAATTCGCATAGGATGGTATTTGCTACATTACTAAGAAAACTCATTAATGCTTTTCTTCTTATCTATTTTATTTTATAAAGATTATATTTCAACGATATTGGAAAGTATACTGTATGACTACTTCAGTCCACTCTCTTAACTGTGGAACGGATGCAGCTATATTTATAAAAATGTAGTCTACACAGTGAAAATTTTCATTCTAAAATTATGGTAAAATAACCTGTAGAAGTATGTTCATCCAATTAACCGTAAAGTTTACGGCAAAGAACATTTTTTATCTTTATGGTTTTGAAACCATTTACAACTAGCATGGTTTCAAAACCAGATAAAAAAGAATTTTAATTGGACTTGGAGATAGCTTAGCAGCTTCATAGTGCTGCTATGGATGCGTAAATGAGAGTATCGTACTTAAATAGACCAGAGTCACAAATTGGGGAGTACAGGTCACTAGAAACTTTTCATTCTTGAAAGGAATGGAGGAAATTTAGTAGTATCGACACTGGGACTCGACCTGCTGTTCTGTCAGTCGTGAGAGTGATAGATTAGCCATCTCGGCTATAGTATGTAACCAACTGCAAGGAATTAAGTAGCCTCATTAGGTGGGGTGATAGAATTCTGGTTGCTTAACCGTATTAGGTGAAATCACTTAATAAACAATTTTTCTCACATTTAACAGTTTAAATACCATCTTTTTAATGTTTATTTGACTGTTTTGTTTCAATATGGTAAAATAACAAGTAAATAAATTGTTATTTAACCATTTTAATCGAGAAATTTTTAACAGTGTAAGTAGTGTAAAGTAGTTATGCGATATAAGATGAGACATCTTACAGTGCTAGATTGTTAATGCATATTTAGTAATTTTCTCCGAAAAAGAGTTGGGGATATTCGGAAAAAGGGAATTGTAATAACCTGAGACATCATCTATTTAGTGCAATACGCAGCTCGTGGACATAAATACCAAGAGAATAACGAGAATTTTTTTAAATGTATTTGATTGGTTTTGACACAATTTTTTTCCAAAAAAAACTTATTAAAATGTCATGGGTATAAATGTAAAGTAAAGTTTAAAATATTTTTCTAAATAAGGGTAAGTTTGAGCTTAAAGACTATAGACTTTCCATGTTGCACTAACAACTCTATAACAAGTTGCAATACATAAATTTCCAATTATTTTTTTAGATCAATAATAAGATTACCTGCGTTTTGAATTGAAATCTGAAAAAAAAAGACCATAAAATAGAACTAAATATATTATTATATAATGACTTTTTAAAGAAAAATTCTGAATAAAAAATTTTTGATAAAAGAACAAATTCCCATTTAGACCTTAGATTTTAGCTCAAAACATGGCTAATATTATACGAAATCTTCATTCAAAATTTTAATGAGTTCTAAAATAAGTTCTTTTTCTTGTAATGTGTGTTAGTATAAAAATTTTTTCTCAAAATGAACGTTATTCAGAAAGTTAATTTAAAATTCAGGAAAATTCTGCACGAAATGTAAGAAAATTCTGAGAAGAAAGAAATTAATTATTCGAAAATTAACTTCTGATCATGAAATTTATTCCTCTTAAAAATATTTATATTAACCTTTTATAAATACATTTTTAATAAATTGTTTTATAATTTATTGAAATATATTTATGAAAGGTTAAAATACACAAAGCCTTACAAAAAACATTTCTTTTTCGTTTTCGGGATTTTACTTCCGTTTTCGGTTTCGTCTGTCAAATTACAAAAGAAAAGAAGAAAAAAAAGCAATAACTGCATTTCTAAAAAATTAACATCAAATATTCAAAGGGTTTTTGATAGCTAATTAACCAAAGTTCAAGTATGGATTTAAAAAAATTTCGTCAAAATTGCGATTTTTACTCATTTGGATACTTAATTAGTAATTTCTAACACCTTGACGTGAGGAAAAAATACAAAAGAAAGAAATCAACTTTTTATCACATTTAAATTATACTCTATTTACTACATTTAAGTTTATTTAAAATTTTGTACAGTGTGCAAAAAAAAAAAATGTCCCCCTAAATATCTTTTGATCTAGAGAACTGCTCTTCACTCTCTAGGACTCAATTTTAATGGTTCGGGGGGGTGACCTCAAATAAGCTTATCATTTAATGCAGGCGATATTATAAGTTACAAAATCAGACACAAAAGCACACTTTTTTTCAATAATTTTTTTTCTCAAAGGATTCTGATTTCTGTGTGTGTGACTCTCAAAATATATAGATCAACCTCAATCTTAGAAATAAGAATAAGCGAATTTTATATTTACGTGCATAAAATTTCGATCCGCTCAGAAAATTCGCAAGAAATGGCGAAATATGTCAAAAGTTAAATTAACATTAAGGGGTACAAACTTTAGAGCGTTCACCAGATAAAACTATTTAAATCTGAGAAACTATACTTCTCAGATTGCTGCGTTTGTCTATATTTTGTGGATTAAAAATTCAAATCGATCAGAAAAAATTATGTTTATTTAGATAAAGTACTTCTTTGAGTCTGATTTTGTATTTTAAAATATTGTCTGCACTAAATGATTAGCATATTTGACGTTACCGCCTCAAATCATTAAGATTGAGTCTTAAAGCGTGAAAATCCGATAATTTTTTCTTTTCAAATCAGAATGATTATCAGAAATTATACAGGGTGGTTTGTTTGGTACATGGTACATCGAAAATAAAGGTATCTGGTGATAACAAGTTTCTTAATTTTTTTTTAAATATCCAGTTAACAATTTATTTTTCCTAAATATCCAGTTAGTAATCCATCACGTACCAAAGTAGGAAATTGTGAACAAATAACGTTTTTTTAAACATTAATACCTATAAGGTGTCTATTTGTTGAAAAAAATAATGATGTTCTGCAGTTTTATTCTTTTCATCATATCTTTAAACGTTATCAAGATATAATGAGTGACTCGTCAGTTTTTACCAGGTGCTGAAATAAGTGATCTCATCTTGTAATAAATATTAATTTTATTATACATAGACACCATTTTTATAACTCTAGCGGCAGCCCTTTGAAAGATAAGGTCATGAATTTGGAGTTTATTGGGCACATTGTCTATATGGTTTTTAGGGCTAGTTATGTCAACGTTATTTTAAATGCATTATAAAATACATTAAAATATTATAAATATTTTTGTAATTTTTATAAGATTTTTATAAGAATTTTTAATGAGATATCTTTCATTAATCTGAAATTTTTGAGCAATTGCATATCAACTCTTTGTAGTCTCTGTAATTTCCCAAACCATTTTTAATTTTATAACAGCATAAAAAATTATTTAAAATTTTTAAATTTTAATTTTTAATTCTTTGATTCCTTTTAATCTTTTCTGATTTTTGAAATAAAAAAGTTCTTTCGAATAAACCTATTATTTCTCAAATCTTTTTGTTACTTACCCAAAAACAATATGGAAAAACCCAATTAAAATTACTGAGAAAAAATTCCGAAATATATTAAAATTTTAATTTAATATTCTATCACACATTTTTATTATTTGAAATAATGATTCAAATTAAAAATAAATTCTAATTAGTAAATTCCTTGCATGCTTTTAAAAAAAAGTAATATTAAATAAAATGCCTAAAAATATTAGTTTATTTAACATGCATTTCAGAAAAAGATCACATAAGAAACATTTGAAAGCATCTTTTATGTTTCTTTTGAAACAAATTTCTATTTAAAAGAAAACATTTCCTCTTTAATTTGAAGATACTAGTCGCTTCTGTCTTTTGCTAAGTGCTCTTAAAAACCTTTAAAAGTTAATGGTATAACCAGATAAAACTTCCCAAAAGAAAGTAAATAATTTCTTGATAATTTCAAAGCATATCTGTCTCTGTCAATAAAAATAAAATAAAAAAGCATCGTCGATTTCTGTTACTTTAACAACAGTTCATGTTTCAGAAGTTAAAGTTAATAACACAACTAATTTTGATTTACTTGAAAATATGAAGAAAAACTCTTTTTCAACAATATCTTTTTTCTTACTGTGGAAGTACTTTTAAAACTTTTGCTTCGAATTTTTTATGGGGTACGTACAAAAAGCATTAAGTTTTACGGCCAATTACTGGGTGACAATTATTGAGTTACATGAAAAGAACCTTGATAAGTTACGTACCGTTGGCGATATTCAGTTTACCCACACTGTAAAAAAATGTTTATTTAAAGAAAAAAACTGTCAGCTGGTTTGTGAGTATAAAATCGTTTATTTTACAGAAAAATATTGTTATTTAAAAAAAGTTTTTAAAGAACATAGTTACTGATTTTAACATAAAAATTCAGTTATTTTAACAAACTCTGTTATTTTAACAAACTTCAATAAAACAACTATGTGGGCATTGCGGGTGGAGTGAGCCGAAAGTAGCATTTGTCTGACTAATCGGAGTCTGGTTTCGAGCCTGAGTCACCCCATTGGAAGGCAAGTGCTCTGTCCTTTTAGCTACCGTAACTCGGGTGTGTCAGTATGAAGAAAAATCTTCAACTATTTTATTTTAAAAATCGCATTTATTGAAATAATATTTAATTTTAAATAAGTTAAAACTACAGTAGTCCTCCCGCATAAAAATGTGCGCAACTTAACTTGCCAAAAATTTATAATTAAAGAAATATAACAATCAGGTAGAGTTTCTATTTAACAATAGTTAAACCGCAATTTCCTTTATACTGTGTTCAAAACTATAAAGTTAAGAAAATGACCGTGAAATTATTTTAAAAGAAAGTAAAGTTATCGTACGGTAAGCAAGACTGCATGGCAAAAATTAGAATTTGAACTGACGATTATAATTCGTTTGTGATTAGAATGAAAAACTAAGAACAGTCAGGGAAACAGCTCTAAACCATCAAATATATCGAGAAAGTCTGTAAAAAGAGCGGGAATTTTTTTCAGTGGGCCTATAAGGGATAAAAACAGAAAAAATAATCTGTATTTTTCTTTAACAGCGCTTTTTTGTGAAAAATATGTTTTTTTTTATTCTTTAGAACTTACAATAGTTTTTTACAGTGCACTATATGCCGCTATATAAACAGCATTGAATAAGTAGGAAATTTTGTATATTTGTGGGTTCAATATATGGCGTTATTACTGGTCCATACTGTACTAGTCCTTATCCAGAGTAAATTCTTTTAAAATCATAATTTTCCTTGATATGATAGGATCTCAATGTAAGAAAAATTTCTTTATTTAACACGAGCTTTACATGCTGAAAATTTATCAGAGCAGAAGATTGACTAAGCTCTTTTTACACATTCGATCACGGAAAATACAATGTGTGTGACTATGACTCTTGGTATCTATCTATCATTTAATATCTATCTACTTTTTATCTTTTTCGAAAATACACATAGCCTACAATTAAGGAAAATAAAATAAAAAAATGTTTGCCTGAAGAAGGATGAAAATTGAAAAATAAGGGTTTGAAGTCATGAAAAAGTGTGATAATTATGTGAGGTGAATCATTTTACTGACCAGAAAACGAATCTCGTGATTCTCCTATTTTGGGATCCTAAGAAAACATCTTTAAAATTATTTTCTTATACTCTTACTGTTATGCCTTATAAGAAAAACTATTTGATGAAGTAAAACTTCATTTACTATAACAATATGAAGAAATAAATAAAGGTGAAAAAAAATGAAGGACAAATGAAGAAACAAATGAAAAAAAAAAACTAAATGAATCAAATTCTAAAAAATGTAAAATAAATAAAAGCGAAAAAATAAACTAGAAAAATAGTAATGGCCGTGGAAGGTAAGTGAGGGCATTTTGCCCTGATTTGCCTCTCCGGGCACAAATTTTTGAGCTCTCAAAACGTGTCGAGAAAAAACAATTTTTTATTGAATTCAAAAAATTTAATAAAACGAAGTGATTAAGTTAAATCATTCTGAATAAAATTTCGACAAGGATTAACATCTTTAAAATACACATACATTAATTATCTAAGCAGAGATAATATTTTAATCAAGGTCTCAAGGCTCCAAAATAAGAGTTTCAGAGCTCATATTGAACATTAAAGCAGCCTCCCTATTCTCCTGATATAAGCCCTTGTTTTTTTGCGGATTTAAAAGACCTTACAATGGTCATTGAACTAAAAATAGGGATTATGAAGATCATTAATGTCTCGACATTTCGGAGTGTTTTCCAGTATTCTGTAATTCTTTTGTCACATCGAATTTGTCCAAAATAAAATCCTAATGTCTGTAGATTCAATTAAAATTTGCATTCAATACTGCATTCAATAATTCAACTTGGTAATTTTGAAAATTTCATTTTTTTTTTTAATTTTACCTAGCTTAACAATTGTCGTTATATAGCTATTGTTCTCTAATATTTATATATTCTCCGATTAAATATATGACAAATGTTTCTAAATCTAGAAAAGTCTTTCAGTTTCTTTTAACAAGTAAACATTTCTTGGCAATTTTAGGCTTAACTTTGAATGCCAGTTTTTTAATGTTTCTTACTAAAAATATCTAAAAATCCTAAGAGCGACAATGACAAAAGACAATGTATAATAAAAGCTATTATCAAATTAATGATTAATATATTTTATAATAGCTTTTGCCAAAAAAATTAGATATAAAGCATTATATTTATAAATTACATGTATATTGGTTTGTATTCACCATTTTCTAATTCCATTTCGAGCTCAGTTAAAATTCGACTAATTTAGTTATATTTTAACTCACAAGATAAAATTTAACAAAAATAGATGCTTGTACGAGCATGCTAAATTTCTTTAGAACAAAACTCGAAAAATCGTTACCGTCTTGCATATTTTATGTATATACTCGTATCTTAGCAATATTGTATAATCTCCTTAATTTAGTTTTTTTTAAATCATGTTTTTAATTATTTCACTTTCATTAATAATATCGATTTCATATTTCATATTCTGTAAAATATTCTGGCATAGTTCGGTATAAATTTTTCATCGATTAAATTTTGATAATATTAAATAATTAATTCTGCTTTTAATTCTGCTCATCTTGATCCCCTGGAATCTAATTTCATTCATATGAATGCCGATTACCTAGTTAACGACATGAGTTTTTTCACCACCTCTCCATAGTACTTAAAAATGCAACCTGCTTTTACTTGTTTCTCACGTCTACCACTGTTTTTATAGTTTTCTTCTTCCCCATTATTTTTTTCTTCATTTTTTTGTGAGCAACATGACGATTTCGATTTTAAATCTTTTTTATTCCTTATTCACGTCTCGCGAGTCTTAAGAATGGGTGCCTGTTTTTGAGCACTCGAAGGATGTTGATTTTTTCTGCTTCTATAAATTTTGAAGCAACTGAATTTAGCAATAATGTTTATTATTGCTTCAAAGTATAACTCGAAAGTAGTTTTTACCATATCCGAAAGAAACGTTTTGAGATTGATTTATCATTAATTTGTTTATTGTAAGTATTTTAACTATTATTTTAAAGTTCAATGGGAACAATGTTTTTTATAATATTCGAAAGGAGAGTTCTACGTTTTCCCACTTATGTATTAGTTAATAAATTTGTATTAAACAAATACTTTAATAAAAGCAATTGAGCGATTTGTTTTTCAATCTTCTACATACAATTACAGATTATAATAATTTTTCTTAACAATTTATATTGCATATCAAAGTTTCATAAATTTCACGACTTTTTAAAAAAATATTCCTGCTGGATTTTATTTAATGATATTTTATTTGACTTCACCACTTTGATACAGAATATTAATGAATATATAATTAGACATTATGCTATTATATTGCAATATTCTACGAAAAAATAAAAATACAAACATATTAATTAGTTTTTACAATGTATTATCATTTAATGAAGTAATAATGCAAACATTTGATACATACTCGAGAATTATAATTGTCAAAAATATGTTTTTCCTGAAAGTGTCATTATGAATAATTTAATATAAAAATTATCACTGGATAATAACTTCTCTATTTATAAAGTGATCACCATTCACGTGTAATGAATTGAAATCACTTTTATTTATAAAAATAGCTTGCACTTGCTTAAAATGCAAAAGAAATTGCTGAAATAGTTTACTTTCTACAAAGAAAATTGAACACATTAAAGAATCTTTTCATAAATCAATTTGATTCGTTGACACTGTTTTCTGGAAAGTTCTTTTTGGTTTAAAATTCAAAACATGTTTATGATGTAAAACCTTCTTTGCAATTATGTTAGGACATTTTTCTCATTAACTATGTTAATGCGAGTATATTTTATTAATTGTTAGTCATAATTACTTTTTTTTAAAAATAAAAAAGCTAATTAAAACCCTAGGATAAGAGTTCAAATTGAAAACGTAAATGTTTACTATTATTTTTTCTTCTACTGTATGTGTGTTTGTTAAAGGAAATGGATTTTCATAAAACAGGAGAAAACTTTTCTCAGTTTCTATTAAGTTACTTCTTTATTAAATTTAAGTAAGTTTAATTTTTTAATACTTTTGGGAATTTTGAGCCCGTAAAGTATTATTCCAAAATGTAAATTTTAAATTTTGAGTCAGTTTGAGTTTTGTGTAAGGATTCATGTCTCGTAATGTCAAGGTATTTAATTTTTTTTGCATTTTTAAATATTTCAATTCTTACTACACTATAAAATTCAAATTGTTCATGTCTGAAACATTTTTTATTCTAGTTGCATTAGAATATTTTTATGTTTTCTAAAAAGGATATACATGTATGTAATGCTTTCATAAATCTACAAATTTCAAGGCGAAGAGAGTAATTTTTTTCTTATTTAAATCTTAACTTTAATTCATATATTCCTCATATTATTTTATTTTAGGATGAGCTTTGCTCAAGTATTTGTTCAGAAAAGTTGAATCAATACAATTTCGTAGCTTTCTCAGTTATTTTAAACATGTCCCTACCATACAAAAAGAAAAAAAAACATTTTATAAGCAAATTCTAATCGGAAATTGTAAGGAAACACTGAATAAATTAGTAAACAGTTTATGTTCAATGATAGAAAAAAATTTCAACCTCAGTAAATTGTCCGTTTTACGAAGAAATTTTTTTTCCCTTTAATACGACGCTTTTTAACATTACGAGTACAGAAAATGCAAACATGTGAAAACATTCTCTTAACATTTTTCAACAAATATTAAAACCAGCTTACGAATTTTCTATATATTCCAAACTATTATTACACAAAAAAAGCGTTAGAATATAGTTAATTTTATTCATTAGTAATTGTAATAAATGAAAAATTTGAAAACAATTATCTTTAAGATGCGCATTCATTGAACGTTTTGGTTAAAAAAATGAGTTCCTTTTGTCTTTTTAAATTGTGCTTTTTTAATACAAAAAAGTGAACATAATGGAAAAATAGAAATAGTTTGTAAATGGACTGTGTTTAGAAAGTTAATTTTAACCTATTTCTTATTAAGAAAAGAATATACGAAGTAATAAAATTTAAATACTTAAAAGAGTTTTTTTATTTAAAAAAAGCTGAGCATAAAATACCCGATATTTCTAAACTTTATTTGATATTTAGTGAGATTTTTTATTATATTTCAAATTATGAATAGTTTTTAAAAGTAATTCTGATTTTTTAAAAGCATGTTTCATTAGATAAGATTTAAAATACTTGTTAGTTTTTTCTCTTAAAAGTCACCCGAAGATTTTACAGAATCATTTTTCATTGATCATATTATGTTACATTTGGAATTAATCTATATTACAAAATTTAATTGATAAAACTATAGTTTGCTTTCTAACAAAAGTGTTATGAACAACACATGAGTACATAAAATTTATAATTTTATCGCTGTGATAAAATGAATGAAAATATATCTATCTTAAAAATATCTAGTGTTTCTTTTTTCATCATATTCTAAACTTTAAACAGTTACCGAACTATTTAAAAAATGAACAAGCATAAATATAAATATATGATTGACTAATACTTTTAGTTTACATCTAACTCAGTCGTCCCAAAACGCATAAATAAAATATTTTGTATAAAGAAGTATTAAAGTTATTTAGTGTGTATTTTACTAAATTGAAATGAATATCCAGCTTAATACTTTATTGTTAAATATGATAATAATTATTTTAATGATAGCTTTATAATTATAATGATAGTTTGATAATGGATTGTCAAACATACTTTCACACATACTGAGAAAAAAGTATGGTAAAAAAGATTAGACTATTGGGATTCCGTAAATTTCGGTATTTTGTACGGAAGCGCTTTGGTAATGATTTTGGTAAAATTAACAATAAAACATAGTTTTGCAGTAATATATGATAAAATTTAGTAAATATAGTAAAATTTGGTAATTTTACCTTGATAGCTTTAAATCATGGCTTTTAAAACAATTTATTCGGTTTAATTTACCTTACAGATCTAAATTTTTAAGAAATGCGTGGTAATAGGAACTATAATTTTCGAAACCAGAACATCCGGCAAACCGTTACCAGTGGGATAGAAAAACTACCAAATAAATAGTATTTTGGCTTCAGTAACCAAAATTATTATTTTTTCAACCAGAAATGTCATTGCCATTAAGTACTGTAATTTTACCAAAATTTTTTTCATCGCGTAGGAGTCAACAAAATTGAACTTGATTGTTTCCTTGAAAAATAAAGCTATTTTATAAAAGATTTTATTGAATTTGTTTTAATATTTACTCTTTGAATTAACTCAGTATATATTTTTAGGTTTTTAAATTATGCATGTATCATTTTCGAGTATTAATATTCAGTTATAAATTATATAACTAATACTGTACGAAGCTACGCTTGTTAATACGGTATTGAATATGAACAAAAATTTCAATAGCGTTAAAATAAAATGACTTGAAAATAATTTAAACTCTTTGCTATTATTATATTAAATTTTAAGCGAATAACAGGTGTCGTAAAAATCACACATTTAGTTTCTAATCGGTGAATTCCATCTATTTAACTATATTCTAGAAAGCGATTGACACAATATTCATAGTGTCATATTTTCCAAATTTCTGATAATGATTATTTTATAGTTATGTCATCAATAAAATCTGAAAATAATCTTATTATCAATAAATATGGCTTAGTTAATTAGACTAACTTCGTAGCTTTCAGCTCGAATGTACGTGTGAATGTCAATAAGTGTTTGGACAAATGTGATAGAAACGAAAAACGAAATGTATTCATATTCAATGCTTGAAGTAAGAGGCAATTGCAGCTTCAAGCCTATGGGGTATGCTTTCTATAAATCCTTGTGTGCCAGGTAATAGTATTTTCTTCCACTTAGTTTGAAAATGACACATAAGTTCATTCTCTAATTTTAATTCGACAGTCCAACTTATCTTAGCGATAGGGTTCGGATATGGGCTCCGTACAGCAGCTTCAAGCCTTCGAAGCCCAGACTCGAACAGTCCAGACCATTCAGTTAAGGGATTGTCAATCTACCAATCCATGCTGCACTTAGCAATACGTAAGCTACTTATGTTGTCTGTATCCAACTCGTTAAAATGCCAAAAAAGATAAAGCACACTGTCACTTAAAATAGAGTAGTAAGTATTGAGCTTAAAATGACTTTGGATTATTGTTGCCAGTCCATACCGTGACAAACTTCTCCAGACCATAATCTCACGACCGTTATTGAGCATGGGTGTCCAAATCCTTTTTGGTAGTTAGTGCATTTACAGGATGTGCTGTGATCACTGTTATTTGCTGCTGTGATCACCGTTTTTAGAATTTTCTTCGAGAGTCAATTAAAAATTATATATAAATAATATTTTGCACTCAATCGAGAAAAACAAATAGGATAATTGAACAAAAAGAAAAACTAAAATGTTTTATAAATCTGGCATATCATTATTGAAGTTAATTACAATGAATACAAGTTTAAATTTTGCGAGAATGGAATTAAATCCATTATTGATACTCACCGTTTCACTAGCATATTATTTACTCCAAAAACAAACACATATTATTATTTTTTAATCAGCTTTTATGTTTTTGAACTCATTTTTGCGGTGCTTGATCTCGATATTGATGTATTTGATTTACTTAAATTTAATATAATTACAAAAGTTAATACTGATATTAAGTATACATTTAATAGAATACATTATTTTAATAATTAAGACAGCAAAATTTAAATTGTTCAATTTAATAATAGCTTATAACATTTCTGGTTGTATGTTACGTAAATATCCTAGTAAGACCTTAGTTTGTATATATATGAAGAGCGTGACATAATACAGATGAGTGAAGCGTGAACGGGGGAGTAGACAAATAGAGCATTCCTGTTACTTATTACTCAAACCTCTGCCTCAAATTTTGGCAGAATGGCAAAATTGTGTAACACTTTAATATGAAGTAACAGACCATAACTCCAGGATGTTAAATTAGAAAACTAAAAACAAGATTTTTATGGTGGAAAAGAAATTTCATAATTTTTCCTTTAAATGCAAATTTAGTCTTATGTTATGCTATTCACTGTTTTTAGCAATAGGAGATGTATTATGAATAAACATGTTTCATTCAGTCACATTTTAAATTCCTTTTTTAAGTAACAAATAATGAGTTTAAACGAACTAATGATTCCACATGGAATGGACAAGTAAGTGAGGCTACTATGGATTTGTAAATAATAACAGAGAATAATAATTAAGATACCACTTAAGCGAATCTACGTCTAAGATCAGGAAACGGTATATTTTTTTTACATAAAGTTGTGGTCTCAAATGTATTAAATGATCAAATTTTGTCTTTTTTTCGTAACTACTATTTAGATTTTCTGATATCTTTTTAAAAATATTTACATGTTTAACGCGGTGGAAATTGTAGATTTCGACAATAAAGTGCTGTAAGGTACTACAAAGTTTCTTTAATTTTACTATCACTTAAAACCAGTTCAATTATTTCGCATTATATATTATAGTTGTTTATATATCGTGGTGGCCAAATCTTTCTAATTCATATAAACATGAAGTAGCAAAATTCAATATTCTCCATACTTAAAAATGTTTAAAAAAAGTTCTCTCTGAAGCAAAAGAAGTTCGAATTTATGTATTTATTCGACTTCAACATAAACTATTACAAAGATTTTTTACGATTATTTACTTGAGACTGTATTTTTAGGTTTAAATTAGTTGCAGTTTGATTTTACTAGCTTTATCTTATTATTAACAATAGATTAGAAAATAAGTTATAAAATGTGTCCACATCAGCCATTTGATATTAGACTAGTGTGGGCAAAACAATTAACACAATTAATAAAATGTATAAATCTAAATCTGTTTATTTATCATTAAAACTGAAGATAAATGTTAAAAATTTTATGAGGAAAATGCAAGATATGTTCAAAATAATGATTAGTAAATTTGTTTGGCAAATAACTGTCAACTCCAGCCCCCTCACCCTCTATAATAGGTCATATTTTAAAGTCGCTCTGGAGAGCAATTGTGGGGAGAATATACATGATTTTCATGTATATTCTCTCCACATGAATTTTCACAGTTTAAAATCTTACTGTGAACTGTATTGTTATTTATTTGAAATTTTTAAACTTCAAGTACTTAATTTGAAAAAAAAATACTAATAAGCAGTTTGGAGTAAAAATATCTCGTTTTAAAAATTTGGCTTATATTACTCTATGACCTTCAAATAATAAAACAATATAATGTAAATATGGAAATATATGTTAAAAATTAAATAGTATAATAAAATTTTAATCAAATGAAATAATTAACTAATATTAAATAAAATAAAACTAAATTATGATTATTATATGTTTTACTCACACTGAAATCCTGTTCAAAAAGCATCCTTCGACTGAAACTGCAATATACTCGTACTAGTAAAAATTCGAACTTACTTCGTAAGTCACAGAAAATAATCATTGGAAGCAATTACTTTCAATAAATCATTGAATAAATTTTTAATTTGAAGAGATATCTTCAGTTTAATGACTCTGTAAGTAATAAATTTTTAAAAAAATAAAAATTAGCTTTTTCGGAAAACCTTTTTCAACTTAAGTATGAAGAGAACTGCCCGAATATGATAAAATTTAGCGTGATTCTAGCTCTATGGGAACACCAAAAATCACTGTAATTTTTATCGAAGTGCTTTTGTAATGACTTCAGTAAAATGTACAATAAAATATCGTTTTTTAATGTGTGTTAAAATTTAGAAAATATCGTAAAATTTGGTCATTTTATCATGATACATAGAGCAGGGTATAAAAATCATTTATTCAATTAAACTTACTCTTCAGTTTTGTATTGTTACTAAATGTGTGGTTATAAGAACTATAATTTTGAAAATCAGTATTTCCGGTTAGCCATAATCATATGAATGGTTTAAATACCATAATTTTTTTATACCGGAATTACATACATTTATTATATTTTCTTTTACCAGAAATGTCTTTTCTATACAGTACAGTAGTTTTTTCTCCATGTACAAAAATGTTCGCTATACAATGAACTTTTTTAAAAATGCATCAATATTAATGATCCTTCTAAAAATTAATAGTATAAGTACTGTTAAGTACTGTAAGATTAAGAGTGAACAAAATTATTCTGATTTTAAATAAAATATGCGTGCGTTATGAGTTATGATTTCTATAGACGTAATATATATCTGAATAATTTCCCTTAAAAAATTACATATAAGTTTATGGCCGAATTAGAAAGTAAAAAATTGAAGGATTGACATTGCAGGAAAAGTATTATAATGTATGGCATTTGTCAGTCTACAGTATTTGAAAAGTACTGGATTAAAACAACTTATATTTAAATAAAATACTAAACATAATATTTAATAATTTATGCAAAAACAGACATTGATTAGACTTTGAGATAATATTCTCAAAATTTACTTACTTTTAAAGAAAAATCTAAAATTGCTTCCAAAAAATATATGAGGAAACACTTCACATGCCTGAGTAAAAAACCTGTTCTGTACTAGAAAAAAATGCTTTCGACCAACATCATTTAATAAACAACCTTCATATTTTTATTTAGTTATTTTCAAGTTTTAAATACCTAAAGATTTATTTATCAAATACTTCGATTTAAGTCTATTTGGTTTCAATTTGACTTTTTGATTTATTTAATCAAGAAAACTGATTTACAAGTTTCTTTTGTTTGATTTTAAACGTTTGTAAAGTTTCGTTTTTGTTTATTGCTAGTTCTTTTAAGCAAAAAGGAATACGATCGGTGATATATACAGAAGTTTATTACTAAATAAACAAATATAATTTCATTTTTGATCATTGTGAAACTTACTTTTCTGTACATTTCATGCATCTTTTGGTCACTTTGTAAAGTACATAATTTTGTTTACTAAAATACCACGAAAAATGTACTAATTTACACAAAAACAAATGTAAAACAAACTTCTCTACTCCATAACTTAACTTTTTATAAATATGATATATGTTTTAACGGAAAAAACTATTTTAATACTTTCTTTGCTTCTAAAAGGAATTAAAATGTCTGTAAATTTAATTTACTATGAAATTAAGCGCTTTCGATACGTGGAATAAATTAAAATTATAAATCTTTTTTAAAAGTTAAATTACATTTTCATAAACACTTTTTTGAAGTAGCTAATAACTGTTGTTTTTTTTAGAGTTTCTGCAACACATTTTTTAGAGATTTCACTGTTGGTGAAAAACATTACTGTATTTTGCAAAATTACTCTAATATTCAACAGAGCTTGATGTTTTCTAAAACACATAATATGTTGTATTTTTTTATTATCATCTATAGCATTACTTCGATTACCTCATTTGAATATAATTTAGTTCAAATGTAAGGAGCATCTCATAGCTTTTTAATTCTGTATGGCAATAATTAAATCCAATAAGTCATAATTTATTATTTGTGAATAAAATTTTAGAAACGATATGTAGTTAAAAAGTAAGAAATGCTTAGAAATTGTAGAAAAACTGAATGTATGATTTGCAAAAAACTTTTAAAAAGACAAATGTTTAGAAAACTTATAACTAAATTTTTCTAAATCTCATTAATCTCAATACATATTTGAACAATTTTGTCGCATCTTAATTATTTTTCCTATAAAGTATCAACTGCAGAAACTATTGGAAATCAGCAGACTTTTTTTTTTGAAAGTTAAAATGAAAAACATCAAAGTAGACATCTTTAAAATATATATGTTATGTCCATGTTGAATTTCAGCATTTACAAAAAAAAACTATTATAAATGCAAGCAAAAGAATTATATCGAATTATTTAATACATGTTTAAATGGTTGAATAAAGTCAATTCAAAAATTTTAAACAATTTATATGTACATATGTATAAACAATTAGTGAAATTTTCTTAAGGAGACTCTGTATCCTTTTAAGAAATTACTTTGTTGTATTCAGAGCCACATAAATTATTTACAGTTTTACAACAGTCATATCACAGAAACTAAATCCAATAAAGTAAATAATAGTACGTCATTTTCAATTTGTAATCTTTTCATTAACTCATAATTCGTTTTGATTTCCTCATAGTTGTTTTTTTTCATAATTAGTTTTTATCTCCTCTTGTTAGCTTTTATATTTTTCAAACAGTAATCATTTTTTTTAATACAGTTCATATTTTTCTATTATCTCAAAAAAAAGTTTTACTTTTCTTTTGTCAGACACAGAAAAAGCATTGGAAAACTTTCAACTACTAACCAAAAGTTTTTTCTATCTGATTTTAAAGTAATAAACAAAAACTAATCGCACCCACTACTTTAAACTCATTTTCTACAAATAAAGATTTTTTCGCACATTATTCAATTTCTAAACATACATCTATTTAAATAACACAAATCAGCTAAAAAATGCTATTTCAGTTTCGAACAGAAATTGGATACAAATGGAATCTATTTAAGGTTTTACGTCTGTAAAACAGTATTGAAACTAATGAAAAACAAAAGTTAAATATAGTAGTTATGGCAAACACAGTTTTCAGACATTGCTCAGAAATTCTGGATTAGTTAAACAAGACAGTTTTCCTCTGTTAGATTACATCAAACATTTTAAAGGATACGGTGTCTCCTTAATATATATCTAATAAAGCACCATTAAATTACATAATACTTTTAAATCAATAAATGTTTGACGTTTTCATTTAAGTGTAGAAGTATTAAACAATTTAATACTCACCCTTAAAAGTAACTCTTTAAACATAAAAACCACAATAAAAGACATCAAAGGTGGAAAGAAATCTTAAGAGTTTAACTGGTTTTGAAACAAGTCAAAGAAATGCTTCTTCGTTAGGAGATTTAGGTCGAGATATAAAATGTGATTTCATTGTTCTATGAAAGTTATATTGTCTTTTTTTTCTTTTACAACAACAACACAGTAGTTGCCGAAACGCTCTTCTAAAATCTTTGCTCCAACATGCGTAAAT